>NC_053158.1:152084598-152684598 GCF_016835505.1 Polypterus senegalus
GGGGCCATTATAACGAAATAATCAATGTTATTTAATTCCCCTGTCAGTGGTTTTAATGTTGTTCCTGATTGGTGTATACCAGATATACTCATGTATAAGTCAGGTCTTGAAACCCAAAACATTGATCATAAAATCAGACCCCAACTTATACGTCCGGCATCTTCTTGCCTCCTCCAATCTTGCATCAGTTTCTCAGGCGCACTGAATTTTGTTGCAGCAATGCAGTTACTAATTTCTTTCGCTACTTCAACGATGTTTAATTTAAAACCAGCTTCATATTTTCTTCTGATTGAGCGTTCCATCGTAGATAAGGGATGCTGTTACGATAAAGGAGTATGAGGGTGTGAGAGACAAAAAACACAAGTCAGTACAAACGTTGTTTCAGACTAGTTTGGGTATTATTGTGTGGTCACGTAGGCACAATAGAGAAAGAGAGGGAAGTTAGGAGCACACGTTAATACAGCACATTGCCGCACCCACATAGAAAAAAAAGGCAGTGTGATCCATGGTTACTCTCTCAGGTAGGCATTAGCATATCACAGTCTCTTGGACCAATAGCGTGAGTTTTCCGCATTCGACTTATACGACCGACATTATAAAATACCAGAAATTATATGGTAAAATCAAGTCCTGACTTATCTGCGGGAGAACTAATCCACGAGTATATATGGTATTAGGAATGAGTTCAACACATGTTTTTAGAAGTCAATCTACTGTATAATTGCTGTACTTATACAGTAACTTCCTATAATCAAATCACACTTCCTGCAACATTTGGCCAGACTGTCTAGGGGTTCATCTTTAAACAATTAGCTGCAAAAAGGCACATGATATACTAGGAGTGCAGTCAGAGTTTAAAATTCTAAATATGTTTCACTCTTTTTATGGTCCCAGGATGCCACAGACTACAAAGGAAAAGTGGTAACCATCTTTGGGATGCAAGTTCATCTCAGTGGCCCACTCATGCACACAGCCACACAAGACAAATGCAGAATTGCCAATAAATGTACCATGCATGTCTTTGGGATTGGGGAAGGAAACTGTGTCACTATGGGCATCACACTAATTATTGCACATCCTGGTGAAATGAGATGCAGAATGTTTCCCAAGGACACAACACACAGATGGTGTCACTGAATCAGCATTCTTCCTTCAGAGTTGGTAAATGTGAAAGCAGCCTGAGATGTATTTGATCTGACCAAATAATGTAATTTTCTGTCCATGTTTTGTTGCAAGGATTCATGGGAGTATTCAATAAGTGTCTTGGCAGTAATCACAAAGAAACACATTTCAAAATACATTATGTAAGTCCACCTGTGCACTACATGTAAAGAAACTCAAATACGCACTTTTTCTTTGGCCTCCAACAATGCAGGTTTTCTGCATGTCCACACATGGCATTTCCATGCAATTTTCCAGTCGACCACTTTGACTACAGGTGCAAACTTTATAGCAGCCAGCCTCTCCTTTGGATGATGGGACTTGTATCAAAGCACCCTGATGAACTAGAAATTCTGAGGCTTCTCCAAGTTTGCAACCTTTGGAGAGAAAAAAAGGAAAAAAGGACAGATACATTGTTAATATGACAATTTATTTAAAAGGTGAAAATCTTGACAGGAATTTATCACTGATTACAAATCACATAATGACACTTAACACATGAACAACTGCCCACAGATACCAGGCTAAGATTTGAACCCCAGTCCCTAGAGCTGAGCGGCTACAGAGCTAACTACTATAACACAGCGCCTTGTTTTGATACATTCAATATTTTATGGGTCAGAGTCACTGGAATTCGTTGCTTTTTCTAGAATTATAAGGGAGCTTATTCTGTGACATGCTGCCTCAATCCAGCAAAGACACCTTGAAAGGATGTAGTTGGCCGTGATAGATAAAAATTAAGCACATGCACCTTATTTATTGAGCATTTAATATGTATCCTATTGAGTATGAGCAGAATAATACATTTTTGGCTGTCTTCCTAAACAGAGATTTGCAAACTTGGTGGCATGTGCATTAGATACCCTGCAAGCACTGAGAGATCACACTCGAAACACCTCCTTACCTTGGTCCACTAAGATGTGACTTCTCTAATGCCATTCAGTAGTCTGGCATACTCTACACTGGCACTTGAGAAAAGTCAGAGTGACATCTAAACATTTAGCATTTCATTCTGGTTATTTTCAAAAAATCACAGGGACATTTGACCAAAGAACCGCTACAGCTGCTTATTATTAATCAGAGAGCCCTTGGAGTCGGAAACTTCACGTGCAGAAAGGACCTCTGGCAGGAGCTGGTACAATGAAAGCCGAGATGACATTGCGCAAAAACGGAAACAAGCTGAAGAACAAAGGAAAAAACTTTGCTGGCATAGGTACAAAGGAAGAGCGGCAAAGAGTAAAAGCAAAGCTAGTGGTTTGTATTTGGCAAAACACTACATTTAATTGCAAACTATGGGTCATTTTCTTTTGGCTTGTCACTATACTGAAAAGCACTTTGGCAAACGCACTTCCGAAATAAATATTCACTGATAAAAACAAGGACGTACAAATAAAACAGGATTAGGGGTGACACGCAAATACAGCATGAGAACTGACTCAGTGGCTTGGATCAGCCAGTTATTTTAAACATGGCCTTTTGCACTTTCAGTGAGCACTATTATAATTCATATAATCAAACAATACATGAATACAAACTAGCAATATATGCAATTTAATCTAAACTATTTTAAAAGGGCAAAGCAGAAAACACTGAATCAAGAAATGTTTATTGGAAGATTAAATAAGAATGCTCATTCACCACTTTTATACAGTATACATTGTGAACAGGATGGGTATTACACCCAGAATAACGCCAAAATGTCCAAAAATTAGAAATATGTCCTGCTGCCTCTCTGGTCTTTCCAAAACTGGATGGTCACCATGTCTACCAGGTGTGGAAGCTCTTCAATGTTTCTTACTCCAGGACTGCAACAAAGACTCCCCTATCACACCTCCCATTTGGTTTTCTTTACTGTGACCTTTCCTCATCCCGCTAGTCAAGTGCTTTCCCACAGCTCACCTTTACCTCCACACTAAATTACAGTAGGTTATGGATAAAAGATAACCTATTAGACCTTTTATTGACTAGGCATGAGTGAACCCTGTGGAGTTCACTTTGACGCAAGTTAAGCGAAATCGTGAAAAATGCATAGAAGCCAGGGGGAAGGAAATTATAGTTATACAAGGTGAGACACAAAAATAACCAGGCTGGACTTGGGGCTTTCCTGGAAAACCATCTGGAGGTCGGCCGGAAGTGATTCATAGAACTACATCCCCTCCTACACACACTCTCAAACCGCCGACTGTCTAGGTATATCCTGTGAGTAGCCCAGTCAGTATTTGCACAACAATCGCTACACAAGTTGCTTCGATAATGTCAGGTGAAAAAAATCGAACAGTGAATCAACATCAAATTTCTTGCGAAATTGAACAAAATGGCCACAGAAACTTATGGAATTATAAAAACAGTGTACAGTGATAACAGAATGTCTCACACACTAGTTTTTGAGTAGCACAAATGTTTCAAGAAAGGACAAGAAAATGTGGAAGACGTTCAACACCCAGGTCGCCCATGCTTGTCTCGGACGTATGAAAACATCAAAACGGTAAATCAGGCGGTTCGAAATGACTGTTGCCTAGGTTTTTGAGCTATCTCAGAGTTGGCTGGTATTGACAGGGAATCAGTGAGATGCATTTTGCACGAAGAACTTCACAATACAAAACTTCGCATAGAAGGTGACAATGTTTAGAATGCTGTAATTAATCAATATTTTTTTTACCAATCCAGTTATTTTTGTGTCTCACAGTTACAGTTTTGAGTGGATTATAATGGTACAATGATCTTTTAAGTGTCTCAAGAGCTAGGGAAGTATCTACCAATTATGCTGGACTGATTATTGTGGCCAAAAATGTGACCTGAGCAGTGAGGGAGAAGTATTAACTACTGCACCACCGTGGTTCAAATAATAAAACACTCAGGTGAAATGATAACCACAAACAAGATACAACAAATGACCACAACCTAGAAATAAGTAAACACTAAAAATATTATTGAGCTTACAGAGTTCCAACATTCAGGGCACCAAGTGGCCATTCCAAAACAACAGTTGCGTCATTAGGCTAGCATGTTCTGTTTTTGAAGTCACGCTCCGCTTTTTTGCTTCTGATCTACCTGTGCAGATGCTTCTCATTTTTTGCTTCAATCAAGAAGCTAGAAACGTCTTGTAAATAGTAATAAAGTTTTTGGTATTAATATTATTATTATTATTCCACAGAGTCTCATGTGTTTTTTGAACCGCCACTAAGTTAGCAAGCACACAGGATTCAGCGTTATATAGATGACTGCAGTGTTTGATTTGCGACTTCCCTGTTTGACATCACGTATGCGTGTATACGTAATTAATTATTCACACATGCACAAAATAAATTGAGCAGCGCCATAAAGTATGAAGTGCAGTATGCTTACAGTATATGTGTAAAATTCTGCTTGTGGTATCAGGTAGCGTCGTCCCCATCCAGCATGGCTGCTATCACACTGTGATGTCATGCTAGCCTTGCAAATCAACAAGTGCTGCTGGAATAAAGATGGCTAGATGGGAGATTTTCAGGAAATAATTTGACAAAGAAAGCTGCCAGTAAACCCAGCAAATTTACTGTGAAAAACACTTTGCCGAATTTCGGCGATCAGGCCTGCTATTGACAGGGAAGTTCTTCATGTGTAATAGGAACTCCAAATATTTAGCTCCATCTACTGGCCTCTAAGTATGCTTACATCATAAGCATTAAAGGACCTGAGGATATGAGCAACACTCAGTCTGTCTAGTCACTGGAAAGAACAGCATGCCCTGTAGAGGCAAGGAGGTGTAGTCCAATATTGGCACCCTCTGTGTACTTTGTTAGACATTTGAGCAACCTGTCACCAGTAAGAATGTTGACTGCTCATAACTTTTCAACAGTTCCAAAACAGTATGTGTCTATCTCAAGACTCTTAACTCTACAAAGGAGGCGAAATCTGCTCAGAATATTAGTGGTACTCAGCCTTCTGATTTGACATACACGAAGGTAAACATAATTATTAAAGACCCCATCTATCATGTGCAGTCACTTTTCTCCCCACTCTGCTCTAACAAACAGAACACAATCATCAGTATTCAAATCACTAGATTATGTGGCAATTTTCAACCATGGGTCATAAGGCTACTTGTACCGACTACATGGGTGTACTTGATGTGTTGTTTTGTATATATTGTCTGTATTCATTGTCATTGGTCTATACTACTGTCACTAGACTGTGTAAGACAAGTACAAATCTTATCATACCCTGTACAAAGGATAATGAGTTTAAAGTGGAACAATATATTCACAAATACTTGGTCACATAAAGCAGGTAACAAAAATGAAAATCTAAATCAACAGAGTACAAACTAATTTTACACAAATTACACTTAAGCTGACTGATATAAAGTGGAAGGAACAGAATTAAAAATTTAAAGGGAATGCAGTGGTGTGTTTGTTCCTTGTTTCCACAAGTAGTGAAACACCCAATTCTGTTATACTAACCCATTCTCACTCACCACTGCCTGCAGTGTTGTGAGAAGGAGTCAGATGAGTTTGTCTCACATTAACACCCAGACTTCCTCTCTCACGAGTAGATCTTACTTAGCTACAGAACCGTCTTGAAGGAATTAGAAGTCTCGTGTCTTGGGGAGAAAAACCTCATCCACTTCTCAATCTGCAATTTCTCATCATACACGCTTAAAAATATACATATAAACTAAGGGGGCAAGCCCCCCTAGGTGCCCAACCCACAGTTGTGGCCAGAATATTAGTAAAATCTGTAAATGTACAAAAGAAAAATAATTATTTATTGGAGTCAAAATCATGAAGTTCTATAAATATGTAAAAGAAAAATGAATTATTATTTAATGGAGTAAAAATCATGACATGAGAATAAAATATTTACTCTCTTACCAATTGGAGTATTCCCATTAAACTAAGGTCCACTATGCTTGATGAGTATTTATAAGAGACTAAATAAATGACCTATTTCTTTTAAACTGACATTCTTATAGATAAAATAACTTTTTTAAAAAAATTACTCATTTTTTAAATAACAGGAAAAATCACATGAAAACTTAAGTGGGATGCAATGGGTCATTGTAACTTGACCTTCAGCTAACTAAATCAACTAAATACAAACATTGGTATTATTAATAGATATTTTTTTTAATAATATGCTCCTGTGGGAAAAAAAGTTTACTCGATCAAAAATAAAAACCAAGGCTTTCTTGATATTAAAAACCACGACATTCTTGATATTTTAGTTTATAAGTTAAAAATGGAATAAGAATCTGAAAATCTAACAACGTCACATTAAAGTTCGATAAATTCTGAAAAGAATGATACCAAACATATATATGTAGGTTTTAAAATAAGCCCGATTTAAAGCGTGACAAAAAAGTCACATGAAATTGTTGCACAAGATAGCTGCAGTTTTAGGCCTAGGATTTCATATATATATAAACAAGCTGAAGAACAAAGGAAAAAACTTTGCTGGTATAGGTACAAAGGAAGAGCTTCATTTGTTTATTCTTTTATTGCGCATTTGTGCCAAAGTCACGTTCTGAATGTGTGGGTCATGTAGCCTGGCAATGTTCAGTTTTTACAGTCACAAACTTACGGTACCCATACAATTGTGTCGTCACCTGGTTAATGGTAAAAACAATAAAGAAATAATATTAAAATATTTGATCAAAGCGAAAACATAAAAAATTATTTACTATCACGTTACTGACAATTTACATTGGTATCTGAAAATGTTAATGTACAACTATGTGTTGCTTAATGTCCATTTAGGCAATTTGTGTGGTCCCATAAGATATAACAGAGTTCAGAAATCCTGATCAGAGAATGGGACATAGCAGACATAACCAGATGTAGCAAATACAACAGCGTCCCGCGTGCAATATATATATCTCATATCTCTTGTATAGAAAGTGTTTGTCCTGCCACAACTGTAATGTACTTTCTATCGATATTTTCATGTAAACTTTCCCTGCTTACAAATTAAACATTTTACTATATAACAATGTATACTTTGACTTGTACGCAGCATCACCAAATTTTGCTTCTTACATACTGTGTGCCACTTGAGCACTGTAGCATTATCTCTCTGAATTTAGCCAAAACAAGTACAATACATTATTCCATGTAGCTTTGCTAAGTACTGTACACTACCGGTCATATGTTTTAGTACTCCTCAGTTATTTCAGTTTTTATGGAAATGCAGGCAGTTTAATGTCTTAGTGTTTCACGAAATCAAGACACAGAACAAATAAACAATGTCAAATAAAAAAAAATAAGTCAAGGAATCATTAAGTGTACATAAATTTATTCAATTTTTGATTCATCAAAGTAGCAATTTTTTTCTGATATAATAGCCAAACTATGGTAACCCTAAGAATGCTGGTCACTCTGTGCAAGTCACCAACTCTGCCTCCAGTAAAGGAACCCCAGACCATCACACTTCATTCGCCATGTTTCACAAAGAACCATCTTTTCACCAACTCAACAGTGCACAAACACCCTGCGTAAAGAACCGAAGATTTCAAATTTTCATTCATTGGTCCATAAAAGACATTGTCCAGACTGCAGTAGTCCACAGCTGGTATTTCAAGGCCCTATTTTGTCCTTTAAGGAATGGCTTTCTTACTGCCACTCACCCTGTCAAACCTGTAGTGCAAAGTCTCCTCTTCACAGTAGAAACTGAGACTTACTTGTTTCGACCACTGTTAAGCTGTGCTTGAAGCTGTTGTGCTGTGAGGCGTCTGTCACGCAAGCTGGTGACCCTCAGAAGGAACTTTGGGTCTGCTTGATCTCGTGCTATTAGAGATTTTTCTAGTTTCCAATTTCTTTTGGATTGTGTAGGACACCATACTCACAGACACTGATTTTTTTATTTTTTTGCAGTTTCTTTAAACGAAAGGCTTTCACCTCTAAAGGTTATAATACTCTGTCTCACTGAATTTGTTAATGGCAGTTTTCTTGCCATTATCAATGGAATTTACAGCTTCCTACAGTGTAATATTGTCCAAGCAGGACTTCAGATGTGTAGTAACATACTGTAGTCTGTTCCAACTCTGTTTTAAGACAAACAGAGGGTTTTTAAGTAATCAATAGAAGTTGGGACACCTGTACAAATTGTTCACTTCAACTTGTAAGGCTTAATTTACTTTAACTGTTGCAGAACATCGATAGGTTGTAACCTATTAGTTCTTCCTTGAAGAAGGCCTATTTTTAATATTCAGAAATTTCCTTTCTTTTCAGTTTTTGCTAATCTAAACTTAAAATTAAAACTCGGCCGGTTTACTGCTTACCTTTTCACCATTTTAAGCCATTCATTGGATTTCAACTGTTTAAACTTGAACAAAAACTAGAAAGAAATTGGGTGTTCTAAACTTTTGATGGGTAGTGTATACAGTATAATATGGAGTTATCTCAACTTTCCAATCATGTAATATCTTATTTCACAGAACTTATCGTAAACGTTAAGCTTAGCCTACCTGTAAACTTATATCGTGAATGTTAATGGATATAGTTAAAAAGTAATGTATTATCTAAGGTCATTTCACTAGAGGGGAATTTCCAATAAAAATGGTGCTTAGGAATATATTCCTCACACAAGAGAAGGCTCTACTGTAATTTCACTTAAACAAACAACAATTAAATTTGGGAGAACCTCTACGCAAGCAATTTATAATCACTCTCTTAAACAAGATAAGCAGAAATGTAAATCTGAAACATAAGCAACATTATAAAGTAAGCCTAAAAGCACAACAAAAGAGACAAAACTTTTTGAACCAACTACAAGTAGCGGTATGAAGGAATTATTTTTGAAAAATAAATGGTTCTAACATGCAAAATATATCTTAGAACCTAAAATATCTACAAAAACATTTAGCATTCACTAGTCTTTCATGTTTTGCAAATTCTCTGATTTAGTGTTAATTTAATAATAACCTTTTTAATTATAATTCTTGGAAGATTTTTGAATGAAAGCAGACATGCATTTTGGATAGGAAAGATTCAAATAAAGAGGGCAACATGGGACTAACTTTTTTCAAAAAGCTCTCCTGCCTTTCCTGAGCTTTCTAAAGGTTTTATTAAACTTCTACGGTAAGACATTCCCGTCTGAACCACTAGAATTACAATACATACAGGAGAATTCTAAGTGGCCTTCCTTTATACTTTTGATTACATTTTACATGTATCATATTGGGAAACTACATGAACACATAATTCACTCCCTACTCAGGCCATTAGTACAGCTATAGTGAATGTTACCTTGCACACAAAAATAAGGAAGGCAGTCTTGTCCTGGTTGACAGCCTTTCCTATTCACCTCACACAGTTGGTTGCTTGGACAAGGGTTTGGGTTACAAGGATGGATCACCTCTTCCACAATATTTCCTAACGTGCTTGGACCTGTTTAAAGAAATGGAAACGGTGATAATCAATTATAAACATTTTGCCATGGTCAAAGTTCCTTGAATGTTTCCAGTTTAATTTTTTTTTTACATACCTAAGGCCATTACCTATATTCTTCTGAAAAAGATGACTAAAAAAATTATGTTTTACATAAACTAGCTGCATCCACAGGTAGAACAGTCCGATTTCTAGGACAAGCAGCAGAGGCAATCAGACCTCCCATTACAAGAACATCATTTTCATAGTACAGAGCACCATCAGCCATGTCAGGGGTAGTATGACCATTGGACAGTATATAGTGGTAATCCTATCACCCATTTATGGCTTTTTGCAGCGGAAGTATGTGGTGCCAACACGAAAATACACTATCATACATACTCGTTATCTCCTGGGTAAACTCATATGATGTCAACATCTTATTCCTTTCGGAATCAGGACACAGTACGCTCTGGATGGGGTATTCTGGGATGCAAACTATAATTTGCCTTACAATTTCAGTGAATTGTTGTAAAACTTGTTTAAGCCCCATCAAACTACTCAACATCGCCTGTGATTTTCAGTTGCTGACTTTGTTTACATAATCTTACCTACTTATGGGCAGTTCTCATGAGCTCCCATAATAGCCACTTGTGTAGTGTGACATTGCCTCAGCAGACAGCGGCTCAACCAGAGTGGTTTGCCACTCAAAAACCAAATGGGTGCAATTTTGTCTTAAGTTATAAATGTGGGGCTTGTGTGTTGACAACCAATAAGTATTCACCTGGAAGTATAATACACTCATTGCAGCCATGAGGAAAGAATGTGGGTGTTTTGGACCATGTAAATCAAAAGTGATACTTGTCTCTCTGATGTTTTGTAATTGTTGCACCATGATACAAACAAACAAACAAATAAATAAATAAAAGGGCAGAGACTGCAGGTGAACATGCAATACCTGGAAAGTTTTCATACAGGCAGCAGTCCTATCAGGCAGCACATTAATTGACTGTCTACATGTGATGAGCTCACAATACTTTGGAAATCTGAAACAATGTGGAGCCTTGTGTAGATTCTAATGCCCTGTATCCCTACTTGTTTAATCTGAAATCCTCAAGATCCAGATGTTATGTTTGATATCACCTTGGACTAGCAGTTGCATATTGTGCCAAAGCACACTATTAGGCATCTGTTTGATTCCTTGCCAGCTCATTGAGCTTCTTGTATCATCTAATATTCTCTACCAAACACTAATAAACCTGACATGGAGGCCGATTCTGTGCAATAACATCTGTTTTTGGGATAATTTCTTACTGAAAATATCACCTGTTCTATGCTCTAGTTTTTGTAAAAATTGTTCCACTGCTTCTTGGAACAACAAAGTTAACAGTAGACCGATGCATTAAAATATATAATTAATATTGATGTATTGCTCCAGGCTTTAATTTTATTAATTACTTGTAAAGGTACTGGAGTAATGCTCCACACTGACCATCTATATGAAAAAATGTTATTGGGAAGGGTCTTTCTTTCTGTCAAAACCAACCAGGTTAATGATAACATAGTATGTCATTTTCTTAATTTCACATCATTTACTTAATTTAGTTATTCTTTCAGTTCTCTGTTTGCTATTTTCCATCCATCCATTATCTAACCCGCTATATTCTAACTACAGGGTCACGGGGGTCTGCTGGAGCCAATCCCAGCCAACACAGGGTGCAAGGCAGGAAACATACCCTGGGCAGGGCACCAGCCCACCACAATGTTTGCTATTTTTTAAATTTTAAAAGAAGTTATATATCTATTAAGTGTGATCAGTCACATAATCAGTCTGTATGGCACACATCAAGGATCTTATTAAATCACAAAATTCGCTAACAATGTCATTATGAATCACTTTTTTCTGAAGTATTGTGCTAGGCTTGGAGTTCTTTGATTTTTGTTGTTTTCTGAATCTGAGAGAGTAAACACGTACCAGAAACAAATGTGCACACCCAAGCTATTATGATACTGGCTTCTGCCTTTCTATCTGTAAATGCTTTTTAAAAAAAAAAAAAAAAAAGGCTGAAATATAGATTTTTAATAAGAGAGGAAAAAAATAACTTACTGAGGTATTTCTCCAAAGGAATACAATATTCTGTATCATCAGTTGGAGACAGAAGGTCACAAATAGTTTCAGGTGTCTGACCTTCTGGAAATTTGCTGTGATCCCCACAATTCTCCAGCATAAATATGCAGTCTGATCTGTAGAGGTACAGTAAATGGCATACAATGGCATGAACGTACAAAATGTCAAAGGTTTGAAAACAGTTATTTATCTATAATTTAAGAAATTGACAGAACATTTCACATTCATTGCAGTCATGGCAGAGCATCGTTACAAAGCAGGGGTCTTGAGCTAGGATTAGCACGAATATATCGTTCCTGCAAGCGAACTATGACTCTTAGCGCAATGAAAGAATTCGCAAAATCAACTGGAAGCAAATTATTGAAAAAAAAAAGATCTAAATCCGTTAAGTGGTTCTCTCGTTTGCTAACTACGTGGAGGTAAGGTTACGCCTGAGGCAGACGCATGAGTGAGGAGGGCCCTGCCCCCCTCCCCACAGCCTATCTCTTGGATTCACGCTAATAAATCGGTACCACAACCGAACTATGATACTTAGCGTGACGAGAAAGCTGCAAAATCAACAGAATGTTCAAGCAAATTATAGAAAAACACCCTAAATCTGTCAAGTAGTTCTCTCGCGAAAAGCGGACAGACATACAAACGGCTCTAAAATCTACAAGAACTTTCGTGCTTGGACAACAAAAATTTTAAAACCGTGTAACCTACATTCCAAAATTCAAGTCCTCGTGGTTCGGGAGATTTCCTGATTAGTGAGTCAGTGGTATTTGGCTTTTATATATATTGATTATAAAGATAGTAAAAATACTTTCAATATAAAGAATATAAAACTAGATACACAATAATATACAATTGGGTTGCACACTTTGTTCTTGTTTTTGTGATGTTTTCAGATGATAGACACAAGTTAGACATGGTGGCACAGTGGGCATCACCCTTATAATATTTAATCCAGGTCTGAACTTCTGACATGCTCCTTCTACTTTTCCCCCACGTTTTCTCTCCTCGTAATTCATAAACAGAAATGGGAACGACTGAAGGCCCAGAGACCTCCCTCTCTGTAGTTCCACCACTATAACTCCAATGAAAGCCATTGTACCACTGCCAATGATGTCATTAATGACTTTATTTATGCAATACTAGTATATTTTTTTCTTTCTATTTTTTTTTAATCTGAGGAACCACAGGATGTGTTATAAAATAATGTGGAGTTACTACAGGAAGATTTTTTTCTTAACCAGACAACAATGAAAACTGCATTGTTATAAACTCTGAAATTGCCTTTCAGTGTTCTGCTGTGTGTCTTGGACGTGCGTGAGTTTGTGTTCCTTTGTGAAGCACGGGCAGAGAGCATGCTGCTGTAATGAAAGAGCTACGCTGAGGGAGTTATGATAGTTTCAAGCTAAACTCCATACTGTAATATATGATAGGCAAATCCAAACTGAGCTCAGAGTCAGGTTGGTTAGTGCCTTGCTCCTTGTGTAGGCAGGAAAAGCTGTGGACATGCCGATTCTCAGAACTTCCGTATTCAATTAAATGAAAACAAATTCAAAAATACCATGCTGAAAGGACCAATGGAAACAGGACCTTGGGTTTTGGGTTAATTCTTCAGATCCTTTTCCACTGCATTATTGTTATGTCTGCTTTTCAAGTAATGGGTCATAGGGAACAATAGTGTACAGTACACTGACAGAACTGAACATAAGGCATGCATCAGTCCCTTACAGGATATTATTTCATTTTAGAAAGACTGATGCAAACAAACGCTCATAAAAACCAAATGTAGAGTCACCAAGCAACCTAACTGCAAACACAACTGTGGAATTTATATAGTCTTACGATCACAAATTAAATAAATTAAAATACTGCTCTAATTCCAAGAAAGGAACAGTTTGGAAAATGCCAATACAAACAAAAAGGAGAGATATTTAAATTTTTTAACTTGTTTTTAAAGACAGCATAAAGACAAGGCACTTGATGTTTTACCTAATCAACTGCATTATTTTTGAAGATACAGTTAATATGAAATTTTGGACTGAAACAAATTCCAAAACATTTGGGACAGGTTAGCTTAGGACTTATAATGATGTGACAAGTTGAAATAAAAAGGTGATGTGAAGCAGGTGAGGCAACTGTGTTCTAGTATATAAGGAGCCTTCAAAAAAGGCCTAGTCCTTCACAAGCAAGGCCTGGTCAATTCTCGCCATTTTGCCAATAGATGTGTAAGCGAATGATTCAGCACTTTCAGAACAATGCACCCCAAAGGCAAATTGGTAGGATTTTGGACATTTCATCCTCTACAGCAGGCATGTCAAACACGTGGCCCACAACAGAAATCTGTGCGGCCCATAAGACAGATCCTAGTTAGCACTAAACTTGTACAAAATGATTACTATCGTTTGTGATTGAATTGTGTCAGTGCCCATGACATCTGTAACTTACAAATACATGAGGGTAGTATTAATACAAAAAGATATGTAATACTTTGGATCAACAAATGCCATCCAGATGCCATCTTTTCCAGGGACAATAAACTAATCTGTGCTAGAAGTTATACAGGATGTTTTGTCCGAAAATACTTTTCAATAGGAGGTTCTGAGTTTTCTAATTTTGTACAGCGTGCTGTATTCTAGATATCTCAACATAAACTGAACTTCCGTGGCAAATTTATTCAAAGAATCTGTTTGCAAATTTCAACAAAATCGGTCTACTGGCAACTGAGCTGTTTCATGTGGACAGACAAATGAATGCAGGAGGAGCTTTTTGAATTGCATGTGAATGAATCAAGAATGTTTTATGTCATACATTTTCAGGTTTAAAGAATAAATCATTAAAAGTTAAATTCAAAGCCACATTCATTTTACATTTATACTGAGTTGCTTTTTCAAACAGACAGCACTTACGCGTTGAATCTGCAGGAGTGTTTTGTTTTTGAAAAGTGTAGCAATGATTATCCAAGTTTGGAGACCTGCTTGTTACCCAGAATGACATTTCTTACCCTGCTAACATTAAACTCTTCTGCTCTATTAATTAGCCTACGTCTCACTTTTACATAGGGCTGAAGTAGTTGTTTTTCTGGTTTATCTAGTTAATGTGCACATGCTTGTTCAATGAATGGGAGAATTTTTACTATTAATCTTTTCGTAAGCACCATGTTTGTGTGGGTACATACTGTAACAATCTTAAGAGTGGATGCTACAGGGGACTGCCAAGATGAAAATTTGAATGAAAAAAATATTGTTTTCCTTCTTGGCAGTTTTAATCATATATAATAGGCTGATAGTGGTTAATCTTAGTGGCAGATGGTTATATCTCATTATTACAGTATTATCATCATACCAGATTTTTTTATATGTTGCCTTTTCATGTTCTTTCTTATGTTACAGTTGGATTTGCTACCTTATAATCCAGAAGACTGGGTATGAATCCCAGTCCAAACACCCTGTGAGTGCAATATTCACATTTTTCATATATTTCTATGGATTTTCACCTGGTGTCAAGGGTGTGATACTTCTCACAAAAACAGGCCTAAGTAAATAAATTGTGGAACAAGAAGTTTGGAAGTCATCGACCTGGACACATGTCTCCCAGTTTACTTCACAGACATCTTTGCTCTTTATTACCTTTAAAAGAAGCTTCTTAGGACTAAAGAGTTGTTACATATGACCATGTGTAAAAGAGCACTTGCTACTATTTTTGATTATTTGACTATTTGGATATACTTTGTTAATCCCAAATGAGAAATTTCTTTTTGCATGAATTTTGGGAGACACAGCACAGGGTCAGCCAGTGTACAGCACCCCAGAGCAATTTTGAAGTTAAGGGCCTTGCTTAAGGCCCCAATGGAGTAGGATCCCTTCTGGCAGTAATGGGATTTGAAACACCAACCTTCCAGATACCATTGCAGATCCTAAGCCACAGAGCCACCATTTCACCCTTTGCTGACCGTCTAAGCAACATCAGTGGTGCATGTCATTGTTTATCCTTCTGGCATTAAATAGTTTCTTCCACTTATTTTATTTTTATTTTTGTTTTACATCGGGTACTCCCTATTATGTTCCACAATCCAACAGATGAATGTTAGGTTAATTTGTGACTTTAAGCTGGCCCAGTATAAGGGAATGTGGGGGTACGCTAAGACAGACGGGTGCACCACACACCAACCTTCTCCCAAAGCTGGCAAAATTGATTTTAACCCATTTTTTCTAGTCCTTCAACAGGAAAAATGTCTTTGCTATTAAAATCCATAAATTGTTCAAAGCTGATTAGTTCATTAATTTGTGAGGCTCTAAATTCCCAATTAGAAAGGCAAAATCTAGGAGTTGAATATCCCTACAAAGTGACTCACCTGCAGATTACACTTCCCCGAGATTTGCTGTGGCATGGCTTAATCTGAAGAGAACATGCAACCGCCTTCCACATCTCTGGCTTACATTTCCGAATGTCCAGGACGGGAATGCTCATCAAGCGCATCTTGATGCTTCCCTTTTCCCATAGTTTCATATCATTCCGGGCTCCCTGGTCTGATTGAACATTGCAGCTTCGGAACAATTCTGTAGGTCTTTATAAAAAAAAAAAAAGAAAAAGAAAGGAAGAGGAAACTGAGCAACTGGACAGAAGCAGAGGGATACAAAAAGCCAAATTTACATATTAGTGGTATGCGTCAAGCAGAAAACCAAAAATGCAATGTTTGTGAATGATACAGCTGCGGTAAAGTTATTCTTCTATTGGCAGTGAATACTGTACATTGCATCCACCAATGGAATCTTCTATTAAAAGTTCAAAATTTTCAGCTTTTACTGTCATTTCTCAAAGACCAATCAGAAGTTTGCATTTTTTTTAACGTTTCAGCTTGAACAGCTAGTTGTTTTAGTAGAATAATAACCTCTGCCATTCAACAACTCAAAGACTTTAGAAAGCTGACCAAAAGGAACGATGCATGGACAATGACTGCTGCTGAACTTTACATATCAAAAAGCATTTTTATTTGTAGGTTAGCTGATAAAGTCATCATCAATGGTTAGCAGCTTTTTATAGATAATAACATCTGCCTATAGCAAACATCTGCCTATATTAAACATTCTAAAGTTGCTATTTTACCTCAGATGGAAGGTTTTATAGAATGTGATCATTCTAGATAATCTGAAGGTTATATTTGCCATGGCATAGTGACCCCACCAAATCACCACAGCAACATTTACACAACCCACACTATCCCGTCAAGTAACTTCTTCTGCTGCTGCAGTCGCAGTCATTCCACTTTACCTCATGGTGTAGCGTTTTTTTTAACCTTAACATGTCAAACACCTTATCAATATAGGAGCAGTAATCAAAATGCTCACATCTCAAAACTCAGGCTTTTCAGCTAAGTATAAAATATGTTCTTCAAGTTGAACAGTCACATTTTTATATGTTTTAATACCTATTTATGTGACCATTTAAAAAAAACACTGCTTGAAACGATACAACTATTTTTGTATAAATCTCCAGAAAGCAGCAGCTCAGTGACATCACAGGTCTAATGGACCTGGTGGAAGTACTCAGAATCCAATAAATCAATGCAGCGACATGAGCTATGCCGTCATGGTCAGCCCATCTGCTAACCTATGTTGATTCTTGAGATCTTCCACCAGCTCAATAGCAGACCTATGATGTCAATGGTCGACTCCTATAGAAAAATGGCTGCTCACACGATGTTTAGGACCCACATGAAGAAGTACTTTTTGCTTTTAAAGGAAGAAAAATGTGACCTGCATTTGTTTATAGAATTGAGTTTAAAAAATATATGCAATAGTGACAGTACCACAAAATCAGGATTAAATACACCATATATAAAATACAGAAGACATATGCAGTATTTGAAACACATGAAAAAACATATTGCAACGTTTAAATTCTTGTTTATGTTTAACAGAACATTTTTTCCTTCCTCATGTTTATGTTTATTAATATTGTGATAAAACAGGCTTTTGCCTAAAGGTGCCCATGGAAAGAAAAGTGAATTGCTCTGGACTCGCAATAGGAAGCTGTGGTATAGCGGATCCATGGCTCAGAAAAAATGGTTATTTTAATAAATAATGAATGCGAGTGGGCGTGGGGACAGGTGTGAGCGATCTGCTGGGAAGATGCCCCGTCTCTGGGTTGGTGTGGGCAGTCTGATTGCCTTGTCATTGCACCTGCAACTGCTCCCCCAGCCTATAAAGTGAAGCGTAAGGAAGAAAGGAAAGAGAAACGAAACAAAGGAAGGAGGATTGGAGATTAAGGGACAGAGAGAAAAGGCAGGAGCAGTGGTGAACCAGTGCTTGGTGAGAAGCAGGTGGACGGGAATGGTGCCCAAGGTGGTAACGCATGGCCAGCGCTCAGAAGGGGGCATGAGGATCACTCCTGCTGAGTAGCCAGGAGCAGGAGTGATCGTTAAGCCCAGGGGAATACTCTCGCTGGGTGGTGCCTGGATTGGCAGCGGACCAAGGTTCCAGTAAGTTCCCTGTGGAAAGCCGTGGACTGGGCGGCTGGGACACGGGCCACGATTGATGGATGTTTGGATCTATTGGTAGACGTCTCTCTGTGCTGTGAGGTCCTAGAAGGATAAGTCAGAGAGGCGTCGGTATTTAAAAGAGAAGCACAGGGGACTGAGCATTTTAAGGAAGACTCCTGTCTGAATTTTAACATCATTTTTAACTGATTTTTTTTCTATTTATTGATTGTAACCTTCATCAGCACTTTGATGTTTTTATGGATTATTTATTTATTAGCTTTTGAGCACTGAACCTTTTGGACACTATTTGGATTTGTTTTTTTTTTTTTAATACAAGTACTGATCACTTTTACACCATCCCCTTGCTTGGTGTTTTGTCCCCATCGGCTCAGCTCATCCTGTTACGTTATCAATGATGTTATTATGGAAAAGGAAGCAAGAAGCCGACCCGCACCGTCACAAAAGGATATCAGTTTGAAGATTTGTTCTGTGGTGAACTGCTGGTTGTGAGCTGCAAACCCGCGTACCTTTGCTTAGAGCCGAGTGCTTTGCAGCGGGAGCAAAATGGAGAGCTCCATCTGTCAGGGTCACAGAACACATCTCTGACACTATGAGCAGTGTGCTTCTCTGGAGTTGTCTGCTAATTTCTCTATGTCAGTCCCTATTTTTCTGCACAATGTCACCACTACAATCCACCTGTCCATACTGCAATTCCTACCCTTGTGTCCTCAATTGAATTGCTGTGAACTTATACCACGCAGCATCTCAGTTTGAAGATTTTCAGTCTAGTGAACTGCTATTGGTGAGATGCAAACCCATGTTTTCTGGGTCAGAGGGAAAAGCAAAATGGAGATTGCCATCTATTAACCGAGCAGAGCTCGTCTCTGACCACTGTGAGTGGTATGCTTCCCCAGCTGATTTCTCTCTGTGTCAGTCCCCACATTTTCTGCACAGTGTCACCACTATAGCAAGTACTGTAAATATGAACCTAAGGTGTAAATTCATGGGTAAATGGATGGTGCAGAGCTGACAAGAAAATCTCACCGTGAGGTAAGAACTGATCAATTTTTGGAGTTTACCTTATATGTCTCTAGAAGGATACTGTACATGTGACGGTCTTAAAAAGAGGAAGAAGAAGAGAAAATATTACCTGTTGTTGAAGTTTGTGCAGTAGGACAGGTCTTTGCAGCCTAGCTGGCAGGGCTCTCTCACATCAGCTAAGCAGGTTAACATGGAGGCTTCCACTGCATTGTATTCACAGAGGCGATCAAACTCCAGCCAGCTTTGTGTGCTGCCCCAGCTGGAGCTGTAGAGCTTATTACACAAATCCCTGAGAAAACAATGAAGATAATCACATTAAACTCATATCTATAAATATCCAGAAAAGCAAATGGAAAAATCAGCATTGAAACATTGCACAGCAGATGTTGTACATGAAAATTTCACACTATTAGCATTTAGCTTATCACAAGCCCCACCAGAAAACGACAACAAACTAAGAAGTCTGCAGCCGACACTTTCGTCAACCTGGATCATATCTGACTTTCTTGAAAGCCAGTTCCTTCTTTGTAAACACACCAGATAACCTTATCTGGACTGGCAAGGAGTGCTGCAAACTAAAAAAAGATGGATTGCTTTTCATCTAACATCTGCTTTTAATTAAAACATTTACTGACACCGAACTGCAGATGTGCAACACAGGAACTTCTTCAAATGTTCCAACTGCAGTCTCAAAAAAAAAGCCTGCATTCCCTGGCAAAGGATGAGGGAGGCATGTGCCTTCTAGCCTGTTTGTCTGCTAGGTCTGCTCTGACCTGAATTTTTCCACTTTTGATGGAAAATTCCCAGACCAAATGAAGAAGCAGGTACTATTTGCACAATAAGCAAGAGACTGTTGCCTGACTCTCTGATCAGAATGCAAGCAAAGAAGTCTACAATGGGGTGGACAAAGTTTTTTCTGGTAGGTCTGCATTGTCAATAATGACCCATTCAGTGGGCTGTATAAAATCTAGGTATGCCTGTGAGCCCAGATAATCTAGCATGTGTTAATGACAAACATTAAAGAACTAAATTCAATACAGTTTGTATATTGCTCTAGCAGAATCATAGATCATCTGGCTCTAGATACAGTACTGTCCCACCAGGACAACAGGAGAGGGAATTATGTGTGAATGCTACTCATAGATTATAGTTAAGCATTTAATACAGGGATCTCAAACTCCAGTCCTAGACGGCTCCAGTGGCTGCAGGTTTTCATTCTTACCCTTTCCTTAATTAGTGACCTGTTTTTGCTGCTAATTAACTTCTTTTGAATTAATTTTTAGTCGTAAAAATTCCTCTTCAACTGTCTTTAAGCCTCCTTTATACTGTATCATTCTTAATGGTTGCCCTCATATTCTCATACGCTCTACAATTCACTTTGGAGTTATTAGTCTTATATGCCTTATACAGCTGTTTTTTTCTATGCAGCTTCTTTTTTTAACTCTTTATTAACCCACTCCAGAGTTTTTTTTTTAATTTTCCTATTAATTCCAAATTTATGTATTGTCACAGGTGGCTGGGTGCGGTCGGTAATCAGCCGCCTATTTAAGGAGCCGCCGCCCTGCAATCAAGGCTGGAGTCGGGTGAGGAGGAGGACAAGGTTGAGGCATTGGAGGCGAGGAGAGGCCCGAGTGTTGTGTGAAGAGGACTGTGTTTGTTGACTTTCGGGAACTGGGGGTTTGGTGGCAGTGCACTTAACATTTGCGACTTTGTGTTAATAAACGTGTGGTGATGGAGCAAATGGTGTCCGCCTGTGTGTGTCCAGGCCACTATATTTCACAGTATGTACCTGTCCTGCATTACATGTACAACATATTTAAACCTGTTCCACTGCTCCTTGACTGTCTCCATATTTAAAAGCTTTTCCCAGTGTAGACTTTATCGCATCTGCTGAAAATTTGCCCTACCTCAACTTAACAATTTTAGTCTTTGCATCTGCACTCTTACAAAACACTGAGAACTGTATTATATTATGGTCACTTGACCCTAGTGATTCAATCACCTCTACACCCCCAATTCTATCCTAATTATTACAAATAACTAAATCCATACAGGCTTCACCCCGTGTTGGTGCTTTAACATACTGAGTTAAAAAAACAGTCACTGATTACTTCTAAAAACTCCTACTTTTGTACTCCACTATTTGCAAGGTTATCCCAGTTAATATTCGGATAGTTAAAGTCCCCTATGCTGACAATATCCCCATGTAAACTTGCCTTTTTAATATTAATAAAAAAAATGCAGAAATTATTGTCTTCAGTGGGTGGTCTATAACACAGTCCTAAAATAAGGCCTCTTTCCATAATACTTTCCAGTTGAAGCCACATGTCCTCACTAAGATGGGGCTTATTGTCCAACTCAAGAGGACTTGAATTTAAATTTTGTTTGACATAAACAGCAACCCCATCTCCTTTTCTGTTCTGTCTATCGTTTCTGAAAATGTGTATCCCTTTATGTTATACTCATCCCCATCATTGTTATTTAGTCAGGTTTCCTTTATTGCTATAATATCATAACTATCCTCTGCTATACTGTATACAACTCCAACTCACTTGTTTTATTTTTGATACATCTAGCATAAGGCAAGCTATTTATAATGTTACTCCTTTTACTTTTATATTTAAATGTTGGGTGAGATGTTATATTACTACCAGCATGTGTTTTTATTTTCACACTGTTGTTTGTTCCTCCATGTATAGTTCCAAACCTGGCCTGTCCTGAACTCCCTGGCCCCCTACTCTGTAGTTTAAACAATCCTCGACTTACCTACTCATACACCTCCCCAACACATTGGTGCCCCTCTAGTTCAGATGGCAGAACAGGTCCCATCTGCTCCAAAAGGAGTCCCAATACCCCATAAACCTATACCCTTCTCTCCTGCACCACAATTTTCATCTTGGCAAGTCAGTTAATGGTTGCTGTTTATACTTATTTATCATCCTCCAAAATCATCAATAACATTTACGGCAGATTTAACTGAGGTTTGTGGATCCTTGTATTTTGATTATCAATGTATATTATTACTGGGTAATGTTAACATTCATACAAATTAAAATAATTGTTAATTTGTAACAGATTTCTTAAATCGTCTTTAGTGTTTTGATATTACTCAACTTGTGAATTTCTCTACTGTCTGGAAAGGACATATTTTGGATCTAGTGAGCAGCTTTGGTGTCACACCAGCCAATTTATATGGCACTGACTTAGAATCATAAATACATCTGTCATCAGTAAAACAATGATGTCAAGTCTGAAAGCCTGAAATCTTTATTTTCAAAAGCACAGACAGCTTCATTGTAAGTCTATGGAAAATACAGTATAACAATTAGTCATAAAATATTCTTGCACATTGAAGCAATTGATATTGGCAGCTGAAACACTGCATAAACATAAATACACATGCATGTAGTTGTTTGAAATAATTGTTTAACTATTAAATTGTACTATAGTTTTAAAGACCCGAACCAGGAAAAGCACATAGGAAGATGAGATATACAGAATATATGACATATATGAGATATATGAAATATATGTTTCAAACAGGTGTTTTTTACATTGTACTAATTAGTCGCCTATAATTCTTGAGGTGTAATTAAAAATATTGATTTTACTTTTGTTCCTTACAAATCTTATACTGTATGATACACATAACAATAATGAAAACAGTTCCAATGATTTGAACTACTTTACCAATACATACGTTTACATAGCAGAGTGTTCAATCTGTAGACTAGCTGAACTTAATAATTGTTGGTGAGTTACAGTGAAAGTTTTTGACACTCTTACTCTGAGCGTGCTATGCAGCCATTCGCCAGATGCATGTGATAACGGTAATGGGCTGCCTTATGTTTTTATGTCATCACTACTACAAGGAACAGATACCGTTTTTGCTTCTGTATGTGCTTCTGACATATTGCTCATCAGATTCAGTTTTCTTGTTTTGGTTTTCAAATTCCAGTGTTTACTGATGTTTCATATTACACTTTCTATGAAATGAGTTAACTTTTCTAAACAACCAAGTCCACTGGCAGAATACCTTTGAATTCCTGAATTGCCACTGGCTGACCAAGATTGTGAAAGTGAGAAATAACTTTAGTATTGTAAATACGCCTGACATCAGGAAAACAAGGATGTCCGAGTCTGAAATCCTAAAATCTTTCTTTCAAAATCACAGACTGTACACACTAGTCAGAAACACAGAAGATTGACCAGCCTTGATGCCCATATAGCTTTATAAAGTGGCCAGAGAGGCAGCATTCTATGTATCTATGTATGTAGTACTAGGGTGTTGTACTGTGTTAGCCATTATGAATGTAGAGAAAAGCCAAGCAAAATGACACCTTTAATTGGCTAAGTTAGCCAATAAAAGGTGTCATTTTGCTTGGCTTTTCTCTATGTATCTATGTAAAAATCTTTGTCATCATGTTCAAACACTAACATTGTTTATAGCAGTGTTGCATGTTAACTTATTTTCACATTTTTTTCTGTTGGATCCTCAGATGTTTCTGTTGCGCTGTGTTGTGTTGTACAAATAAACATGAATATTAAAGATGCATTTTAATGGCTGGTGTAAATGTAATGTGGCTAAATTATATAAGGATACAGTTGATACAGAGGGGGAAATTAAGTTTTGAATGTTTCACCATTTTTTTTTCAATAAAGACTACTCACATGAAATTCTTACCAAACATTGGTATTAACTCAAGAAATCCACGCACATAAAGAATTCACAACATTAAAGGCCTTAAATTAAGGTATGTGTAATAAAATGGAATGACACAGGGAAAAAGTACTGACCACATTAAAAAAAGCAGTACACCAAGGCAAGGAAGCAACTGAAATCTGTAAGTTGTTGGAAAGGAATTCCATCTCCTATCTGCGTAAATTGATATCAGCTGGGTTACTACATATTGATAGGCTACAAGGGTGTCTGTGATGGGGTGGGTCAGCTCCACACTCCCAGTTGCTCTAGGAAGCCTCTTGAACCTGAGTCGCTACTGCTGATAACGTACCTGAGGGACGAGTCTGCGGATGAGGACAAACACACATGCATAAAGGTGCCAAGTGCTTTTATTAAAATCCTACAAAACAGTGTCCAATAAATAGTGCAATTAAAAATGCAATAAATAAGTAATCCATTAAAACTTGAACAATTCTCAAGAGGTTAAAATATCCACAAACATGTTCGGGTAAAATTAAGTTAAAATCTGTAGCAGGTAAAATCTTTACAATATGTACACTCAAAGATGTGTAAACCCTGGTGCCTCCTTGTACAAACAGATACAGTATCTCTGCGGCTCACCCGTTATATATCTATCAGCAGAATGAGATGTCCTGCCAACAGGCACAGCCATCCCTCATTCAAGGCTCTCGACATGATTGTCTTCTTCGGCGCATATGCCATGCCGCAACAAACCTTGCCTCGCTTCCTCCGTCTACAGCTTCTGGTTCAATGTTCAGGTGTGTCAACCTCCTTCAGCCCCCTTCGAGCATCCATTCTACGCTCCCCCTTGGGCTCTTCTTCCCAGCTGTCTGCCTCCATCCATCTGCACACTGCTTACACGCCTGCCACCTCTGTCATCCCTTCTATCAACCTCCATCTTTCTTTCTTTCTTTCTCATTCATCACAGACTCTCTGATCTTTCTCCAACTTCTTTTCTCATGCCGGCTCTCCCTTATATTCCTCTGTGGGCACAGTGCCTCAGTTGTACACTGCAGAAAGCCAATGAAGCAATCGAGACTGTCCCCCCTGGCCATTGAACCTTACTCTTATTCGATGTTAATTAATGTTGATTTATTTTGTTTTCTTATTGTGCCTTTTATTTTTCAATTCTTTATTATGTAAAGCACTTTGAGCTACTGTTTGTATGAAAATGTGCTATATAAATAAATGTTGTTGTTGAGACAGACCACACCCTCACGTGTAGGTCTCTCCCGCCCCAATTACTTCACCAACCTCCTGTAGCTGCGTGAGCATGCACATCAATGGAGATCGAGCCGGACAATTAATTATTTATTTATCTAAAACAAGCTCCTGATTGTCAAGCCGTGGACCTGTCATTCCACAATGTCACACAAGAAACATCTCATGATGGGTAAAAGCAAAGAGCTCACCCAAGACCTTTGAAACCTGATAGTTGTAAACTATATCAGTGGTTTTGCACCTGTTTATAGCCCACCAATATGCACTAACCCAGCTGATATTGATTTGCACAGATAGGAGGTGGAAATTCTGTCTAACTGTTTACATAATTTCAGCTGCTTCCTTGCCTTGGTGTATTGTTTTTACTTAGTGTGGTCAATGCTTTTTCCTTGTGTCATTCCACTTTATTACACACTAGCTGTATAAGCCCGTGCTGTAAAAAGAAAAGGGTCCTAGAAACTTTTGATATCGGCAGAAAAAAAATTGAAATATCGAGATGTCAGGTAATTGAAAGTTTCTTTGGAGGTTTCGTTTTGCCGGCATGCTCGTCTCGCTTGTGTATTAGCCGCTAGGCGAGTGACTCTTTCTTTGGAGATTTCGCTTTGCCAACGTGCTGGCCTCGCTTGCATATCCTCGGAGGTGGAGTCGGGTAAGGGCTCTCACTTCCGGGCTGGACAGACACACACACTTCCAAGTGTAGACGTTTATATATAAGATACCTTTACTTAAGGCCATTAATGTTGTGAATTCTTTATATTTGCTGATTTCTTGAGTTAATACCAATGTCTGGTGAGAATTTCATGTGAATAGCCTCATTGAAAATATATTTACTGAAAAAAATGTCGCGTTCAATATTTATTTTCCCTACTATATATGAAATAAACATTAAAAGATATCTTTTGAGAAAGCTAGCCCGTCATCATGGTGCATAAGTAACATGTTTTGAATAAGGATGATGCAGACTGCATTAAAAAGGCCCACAGGCTGGATCTGGTTCATAGGCTTTAAGATTTACATCCCTGCCATACACACATTAATTCATTCATGGAAAAATAAAAATAAAAAAAACGATTATTCTCTATTAAGAATCCACTTACCCCTTGTTGGAGAAATGAGCAGAAATTCTATGGAAAAGAAAAGGACTTTTCTTGTAATGTTTACAAAGTGGATCTTTACAAAGACGCTTGAATGTTTCTATGTTAAAAACAGCTTGTTATGTTATGTTATGCCTAGTGAAAATGTATCTTGTCTGTTAATGCTTTGGTGTTTGCTTAAGAATTACCTGAATTTTTTGACAATTAGTTTAAGTGGAAAGTGTATTTAACTCTTCTAGAATGTGAGTCTATGGTATTGCATAGATCTGCAAGTTGTTCTTGATAACTGCTCCCATAATGCACGTATGGTTTCAAAAGCTGTTTCTAAGTTTTACAAACATGCAGTGCTGTTGGCTCCCATTTATGGTAGAAGCGTGAGCTAAAGCAGCTTTTTTTGAATGAACTCTGGATGATGGCACAAAAGCGCTTCTTACAAGCCCCGTTTCCTAGTTACACAAGCACACCACTCTATACTTTCCTGACTCTAATGGCAGAAGCCTATGAGCTCTGAAAGCACTTTTCAGAGACAAGAAAAATATGGCAAATGTATCTTTGAGACAGGATGGCCACATCATACCTAGATAAGCTTCAAAAGACCAGTAAAAGAGCTGACCAGAAAGAGACAGGAGAGGGAAGTGAATCCAAGAATGCTCGGAGTTACTGCTAACTCTTCAAGCAACACAAGAAATGAGTTGCCTGTGAAAACCTAAACACCTAGCAGTACCTGGCTGTATGATGTTCACACATTATTTTGTTTTTCTATTTGTAAAAAAGAGTATGGTGGCAAAGTTTGATGCCATCATGAAAAATACCCTCTATCCCCTCCAGGAGGTGTTCTCTTGAGGCACTTTTAGCAAGAAGCTCAGTCTACCATGGTGTGTTAAGAAGCACCTCTGGGGGTCTTTTCTGCCCAATGCTATCAGCAATTCAATTCTTCCTTCTGACATATCTGTTAAGCTCATTTTGAAATTTCCGCATAATGTATATTGATTGCTTTTTATTTATGTACTTATTTATCAATTGATTTACTGGTTGTATTATCTGTCCTGTGAGTCTGTCTCCTTGTTTTGTATGTTTCTGCTACTATATGCATCTGTATTTCCCGTTGTGATTAATAAAATGTATCTAAACTAATCCAGATGTAAATCAAAGGGGGAAGTATTGAACTCAACAGCAGCCTGTCCTGACATTGTGAGATGAGTATGGGATTTGGGGCATTTTGTTGTGGTCTCCATAATAAAGAGCATAAAGGTAAGCAGGGTCATCCTATGACCACATCTAGACAAAACACTTGCATTTCTAGTATTACACTTTATAAAACACCTTTCATAACAAAAATCATTCTAAACACGGAAAGGCAGGACAGAAACCTGTTACTGTGTCCTGTGTCTGTGTATGTGTGTGCCTATATGGCTGCAGTGTCTTAGTCATTCCTACAGATGGCGCACCACAAACATTCATAGCAGTGCATCTTATTACTACAAGTGTTTGTGAAGAACTATCTGTTGGGATGACAAATGGAATGTATTTTATTGTTACATGCATTACAAAATACATTCTAATAGATGGTGCACTGCAAATGTAAATGCTGAGGTCTGTTTACTTAAATTACATTCACTCTTAAAACGGGTAGCACAGTTAGTTTACCATTAGTCTATGTGGAATAGGAATTAAAACCAACTGAAATCATATAGGAGCAAATGGTGCTCTTCAAAATCCATACATGACGTTTTTTGTTTATTTCTGGACTAATTTCTTCTACTGAGTAGCCAAACGTATTTTAATAATAAATACTAAAATGAACAAGAATCGGAGCCAGGATTCCAACCCGGAACATTTTCTTGTCACAGTAACCAAATAAATCACCTAATTTTTCTAATGTGGGTAAAAAAATCATTCTTTTTAAAGCCTACCTGCATATGGTAGTGTTGGCTTTGGAACAGCAGTGCAATTTAGCCCCATCCAGTCCAGTAGAAGGAGATGTGTTAACAGAAACACCTGGGTTACCGGATTTTGGAATTTCCAGAAAACATTGCCATAAAGGGTCTTGAGGCAGAGGTTGTGTTTTACAGCCTTCAATTAGGCCATCAACAATTTCATTTTCAGTCGTCATTGTCATCAAAATTCTTCTGCATGCTGCCTGGCAAGATGGGGTTTCTGCTCTGTCACAGCAGTAAAGACCTGAAAAACACAATAAGCTAAATATAACACATATAAGCATACAATGAAACACAAGCAGCTCCCGATTACACAGAGAAGGCCAAATCTGTAATGTCAACACGTAATTGGAACATAGAATAAAAATTAATATTAAATACATCAATATTTAGGAATATATCTTGAAACATTTACTGACATGGTAGTCATTATTTTATGACAGAACTGCATAATGTACTTAATGTATACAATGCATGATCATTTTAATTTTAAACAGAATGCCTGCTTTTTCCATTAGGAATGCATTGTCATTTATGAAATATTTAAGTCTCTTCTGTGGCAGTAATCAATGCAGGACCAAATGACAAGTGTGGACAGAGGAGAGGATTCAAATCAGGTGGATGCCTGTACTGAATCATAATGCACAAAATTATCTACTAATAAGGCCTGACAGAAATTATCCATAAAGAAGGCACACATACTTCAATTTTACATTCATTCTCCAAAACATACAGCAAAATGCAACTCCTAATAATACTCTATTGTACTACATCATGCAAATTCACTCTGTAATCACATAGAAGTGGGGCTATGGCTGTTCAAAATTAGAAAGGTGCATGAACCATTTTTGCAACAGTTTTGTTGTGTTGGACTGCTACAGAGTGAGATGAGACATTTCATCTATCTCCCATGCTCCAACAATGGATCAACTCTTTTTATCCTAAAATATGCATGTAACAAGGCACCAGTGGAAAAAGAGCAGGACTCCTGAACACGAGATTTCCAACAAGGAGAATGTGTGTAGTATTGTTTCACATGCTGGAGAAACTAGAAACCATAACACCTTTAAACTGGGAAGTTGTAGCATATAAGAACTGAAAAAGTCTAATATATGCATGATGTTACTATTATTAAATTTGGTAATATTAACATAAATTGCATTGGACAAAAATAGGAATTATAATGCTAGTTTAAACATAGTCACAATGAATGCATTACAAGTCTTGATACTGTAAAAAGGCGCTATATAGGCGCCTGACCCGACACACACTCACACCGGAGGCACGTACAAAAACCAAAGAAAGTTTTATTTTTCTTCGCCTGTGGGGCACATCCTCCCTGTGACCCCCACAGGCACAATACAGTCCCAAGTACACAAAAGTAAACCACAATCTTCTTCCTCCACCACCACTCCTCCATCAAGCTTTGTCCTCCTCCTCCCAACTCTGGCCATTGATTGGTCGCTGCTGGCCCCTTTTATAGTCCACCAGGAAGTGCTCCAGGTGGTTGAATGCTGAGTTCCGGCTGCACTTCCGGGAGTGGCAAATACACTGCCCATACGGGCTCAGGAGTCCCAGCTGCAGTACCCCCTGGCAGCACCTGTGGGACCCAACAGGGCTGCACCCAACTCCAATTCCCATGGACCCCTGTGGGAAACTGAGGCACCGCTCCAACCCAGGGGAGCGGCCACCTAACATCCGGGGGAGGTATTGCACAGTCCATGGCTGCTCCCCCTTAGCATATAACGAAGGACCATCCTGGCCGGGCATGGCCCCCAGCCGTCCGCCACAATACATACACACACGCATAAAAATATATTTAGATATACATACATACACACACATTATATATATATATATATATATATATATATATATATATATAATTATTTTCGCATTTGGAACGGAAATTGCGTATGACCACGCGAAACAGAAATTACATATGACCACGTGAAATGGAAATTACGTATGACCACAGAACATATTATAATACAGAAACTAATCACTTCGTTCGTGGATGCTATTTTTATATCGTCTTTACGAATTGTTATTATTTGTGTGAGAGTTATTTTACTGATATTGAAAAGAAGTAAACACAAACACGCCAATCTATCCTATAGAAGTGTGCCCCGTGTCACCCTCTACCAGCCCACCTCTCTGGACTCCAGCGCTGAGCCATCCGCCGCCAGGTGCGTTCTGACAGAGAAGTTTTATTTATTCGTCCAAGTGACTGTCGCGGAAACTGCCACATTCTAACTTTTTTTTTAATTGGCAGTCCTTGATAGTAGAAGAGAGAAGAAAACAACTTTGCATCTTTCTACTGTTTAACTTCGCCGAGCTGTAGAAGACCGCCTTCAGCGGTGAGAGGTTGTGACAACAAAGTGGACGCTGGAAGCCACAGAATGTCGGGCTGCTCTGCCGGGTTGACAGCTTTGCAGTTTCAGGCAGCGTCCTCTCTTCTCGCACTGTTTGTGACACTTCAAGTGCTTCATTGGCTCCTTGGACAGTGGAAATCTTTGCGAATGAGTGTAATCGGCACTATCGAAGCGTGACTCTCTTGGTAAATTGCGGTGCACAGCTACTTTCTGTCCCTTAAGGTGAGTTCGGGTCACTAAAACCCCACAACATTCAAGGTTGCTTTTGTGATGAATTCTTTTAAGAAAATGGAGGGTTTACATCTATGAATATGTAACCAACCTCTTCATGTAAAGTATTGGACTTGGGAATTGTTTGGACCTTCTGCCTGTTAATCACGAAAGGGCAGTGTCCAAATTTCTCAGAATAACTTTTCTCTTAAATCACAGGCACGCAATGCAAGGTTGTCAAGCTGGTAGTTTACCCGAAACCACAGCAGTAGTACTCAATGTATTTTTACTTCTTAAATGTTAATGTTTTACTGTTTAATAATTTAAACACTTCTTATATATCATTCAAATTCTCTTATGAAAATGTTTTACTACTTAATAACAGATTTTATAAATACTACATTTTATTTTTTCCCTTGCACTCAGTGAGCGAAGCCACTGTGTAATCAACTAGTATATATATATATATATATATATACTGTGTATATATATATATATATATATATATACTGTGTGTATATATATATATATATATATATATATATATATATATATATATATATATATATATATATATATATATATATATATATATATACTGCTCAAAAAAATTAAAGGAACACTTTTTAATCAGAGTATAGCATCAAGTCAATGAAACTTCTGGGATATTGATTTGGTAAGTTAAGTAGCACAGGGGGTTGTTAATCAGTTTCAGCTGCTTTGAAATTAACAACAGGTGCACTAGAGGGGCAACAATGAGATGACCCCCAAAACAGGAATGGTTTATCTGCTCCTTTGGACAAGGACAAACAGGATGAGCATTTCCAGAGCTCTACAAAATGACCTCTAGCAGGCCACTGGTGTGAATGTCTCTGACCAAACAATCAGAAACAGACTTCTTGAGGGTGGTCTGAGGGCCCAACGTCCTCTAGTGGGCCCTGTGCTCACAACCCAGCGCAGTGGAGCTCGATCGGCATTTACCATAGAATACCAGAATTGTCAGGTCCACCAATGGCACCCTGTGCTTTTCACAGATGAGAGCAGGTTCACCCTGAGCACATGTGACAGATGTTGAAGGGTCTGCAGAAGCCATGGAGAATGTTATGCTGTCTGTAACATCATTCGGTATGACCAGTTTGGTGGTGGGTCAGTGATGGTCTGGGGAGGCATATCCATGGAGGGACGCACAGACTTCTACAAGCTAGAAAAAGACACCTTGACTGCCATTAGGTATCAGGATGAAATCCTTGGACCCATTGTCAGACCTTACGCTGGTGCAGTAGGTCCTAATGCACGACAATGCCCGGCCTCATGTGGCAAGAGTATGTAGGCAGTACCTGGAGGATGAAGGAATTGAAACAACTGAATGGCCTTCACGATCCCCTGACTTAAACCCAATTGAACATCTGTGGGACATTATGTTTCGGTCCATTAGGCGCCACCAGGTTGCTCCTCAGACTGTACAACAGCTCAGGGATGCCCTCATACAGATCTGGGAGGAAATGCCACAAGACACCATCCGTCGTCTCATTAAGAGCATGCCCGGCGTTGTCAAGCATGCATACAAGCTCGTGGGGCCACACAAGATACTGAAAAGCATTTTGAGTAGCAGAAATTAAGTTTTTGAAAAATGGACTAGCCTGCCACATCTTCATTTCACTCTGATTTTAGGGTGTCTACACAATTGAGCCCTCTGTAGGCAGAAAACTTTTATTTCCATTAAAAGACTTGGCATCCTTTTGTTCCTAAGACATTGCCCTGTCGTTATTTGTATAGATATCCAACTTCATATTGAGATCTGATGTATCTAATGTGTTTCTTTAAAGTGTTCCTTTAATTTTTGTGAGCAGTATATATATATATATATATATATATATATATATATATATATATATATATATATATATATATATATATATATAAATAAATATATATATATATATATATAAAATCCTAAGCCTAAAAGTGCAACGATTTTATGTGACGTTTTTATGTGCCATTTTGTGTCACGCTTTAAATCGGGCTTATTTTAAAACCTTCATATATATATGTTTGGTATCATTCTTTTCAGAATTTATCGAACTTTAACGTGATGTTGTTAGATTTTCAGATTATTATTCCATTTTTAAATAATAAACTAAAATATCAAGAAAGTCGTGGTTTTTAATATCAAGAAAGTTGTGGTTTTTCATTTCAAGAAATTATTTCAATAATTTATTAAAATAATTTAATTCAATAAATTACATTATTTTTGATATACTGTATATATGTATATATATATATATATATACACTGTACTAGCAAAATACCCACGCTTCGCAGCGGAGAAGAAGTGTGTTAAAGAAGTTATGAAAAAGAAAAGGAAACATTTTAAAAATAATGTAACATTTGCTTTCTATTCGTTTGCATAAGCACAGTCCTTCACCAGCATTTATTTAATATTAGCTCAGACCCGGCACTTAAAAGTTTCTCTTGCACTTTTGCTGAGTTTGTGCCAAACACTATTCTATCCCTGACCATCTCATTTTCATTTGCATAAGTATAGTCTTTCACCAGCAATTTTAACTCAGTTACAAAGTGATCAAAAGTCTCATTTATACCCTGGGTCCTCTCAGTAAACTTGTATCTCGCGAATATCGTATTCGTCTTAGGCATGACAAACGCAAGCGGCAGCGTGTCTATGAACTTAATTTAAAGTTAAGCTTTACACCTTGCCTTCCTATTCATTTGCATAAGCACAGCCCTTCACCTGCAAGTTTAACTCCGTTACAGCAATTTTAAATCTGTTACAAAGTGATCCAAAGTCTTGTTTATACCTCGTGTCTTCTCATTAAACTTGTATCTCGTGAATATCGTATTCGTCGTAGGCATGACAAACGCCAGAGGCAGCGTGTCTATGAACTTAATTTAAACTTACAGTTTACACCGTGCTTTGTTTTCGCAGTAGCTGCACTTATGAATATACTTGTATGCGTCACTCGCTTCATATTCTTTTGCTGCCTTCTCAATTGTGTAATGCGTTTTTTGTTCAGCGCTCTTTGGAGCTCTTCCTTGTTCTCTACGTACTGCATTCACTGTCAGTTCATGTGATCCTCTCTCTTGTGTGATCTTGCGATATCCATGGCTTTATTTAATGTTAGCTAAGACCCGGCACTTAAAAGTTTCTCTCGCACTTTCGCTGAGTTTGTGCCAAACACTAGACCATCTCATCTTCATTTGCATAAGCACAGTCCTTCACCCGCGAATATTTACCTTATATGGGCAGGCACTCAATTACGTCCCGCATCATCACGCCTCCCACGGCGACCGAGCTGCAGGCTATGGCTGTATATATGGTCGAAAGTAGGTTTTAGTTATGACCGTTACACATAGAATTTCAAAATGAAACCTGCCTAACTTTTGTAAGTAAGCTGTAATTAATGAGCCTGCCAAATTTCAGCCTTCCACCTACACAGGAAGTTGGAGAATTATTGATGAGTGAGTGAGTGAGTCAGTCAGTCCTTTGCCTTTTGTTAGTATAGATATATACATATATATATATATATACATATACATATACATATACACACACACACACACACACACACACATACATATATACTGTATATGTTAGGGCTGGGAATTGATTTAAAAAATTAATCGCATAAATATATCTAATTAATTGTGATTAATTGCATCTTACATTAAAAACATGTAATTATAAAATTAAGACATAAATCATGAAGCAAATACACATTGAATCTCAAATTTTATGTAGATTCAACACAAAGTAATTTAAAAAAATTAATGGCATAGTTTAAATTTAAACAATGACCTTAAACGTGGACGTTTAACAAAATACCACTTGAGCAAGTACAGCCTAAATATGAATGCCTTCCTGAAAAGAAGACAAGAAGAAAGCGAGGCCAACGTATTAATTATGAAACAGGCACAGCATATGTGACCCAAACGTGTCAAAGCAAAAATTAAACAATCAAAATGACTGTTGACTTTGAATGCACTGTTGAAGATTGATTTAATTGAAATATGCATTTCTTATATGGGCATATATTAAAAGGTGTCCTAAAACTCCATAAATACTATCCTCAATTGTTCATCACCATCAACGTTTTGATAATTATACTCTACACAAGTGTTTTTCAACTGGTGCGCTGTGGAAATATAGCAGCATATAATTATGGTACTGGATGTATATGTAATTCTTTAGGGACATACTAGTGATGCGCAAAACAATTCTTTTTAGTGATTTGTTTCATTTTCATTGAATTATTTGGCAAGTACTACATAACAGAAATATTCAGTATATATACATACAGTATATACACACACATATATATACCGTATTTACGCGTTTAACACGCGCACATTTTTTCCCGAAAATTAGCATTAGAAAATCAGGTGCATGTCATACACGAGGAAATGTAATTCTGTAATATTTACTTCTTCTGCTCTCGCTCGCGCACTCACGCTCTCTCTCTCACTCGCTTGATCGCGCTCTCTTCTCTCTCGCTCACTTGCTCGCACTCTCTCTCGCTCACTTGCTTGTGCACTCGTGCTCTCTCTCTCTTGCTCGTGCACTCATGCTCTCTCACTCGTTCGCGTACTCGCACACTTTCTTGCTTGCGCTCTCTATGTAAACACTTCCTATACAATCACAACGCACGTCGTACATGGGTCAAAACGATTTTTGCAATTTTCTCTGTAAAAATTAGGGTGTGCATCTTACACGAGGGCGTGTGGTACACAAGTAAATACGGAAAAGCTGGATAGTTTAACATTCACCATTTTCAAATCTCTCTATTATAATAAAAAAAATTCTGGGATGAGATGAGAGACTTTTTCAGAGAGATACTTTCATGTCCCACGAGACGAGAATTTGTGCCAAGAGCTTTAACCACATCCGGGGCCGGAAATAAAAGACAAAGAATAGATGACAAAGTAGATACACATGCAGAGCAGGTTAGAGATAATGAAAGTACTAAAATTCGAAAGTCTAAAAAAAAAAAATGATAGTAAAGATCACATTAGTGCAAACAAACAGAAATTATTACTCTGCGAAATAACGGAACAGCGAAAAAGAGATTGAATATATTGTTCAGAATTAAACTTTAAGTCGGAGACTTGTAGATCGTCTAATTCGTGTTGCCATCAGAGAAAAGTAGTGTTTCTTCCCAATGAAGAGGCCTATCTGCGAGAATTAAAAAGATTTGTTGTTTGGTGAATGTGAAATCCACATACGCGAGTGGAAGAGATGCGAAGTTGCTGTCATGTAGTGCAGGCCTGTGGGGGTATGTGGGGGGATTTTGGTGAGCGAAATGAGCAGGGGACGAACCCCACTAGTTGACATAATTATAATCTATTTTCATTAGATAAAATTAGTTGGACGGGCTGCTATCCGTTTTGGGTTGCAGGTTCTTGTTGACTTGGGGTATCAATTGCAGTCCATAATATGGTTGTAAAAAATAAAGAAAACATTCTCTTTTTCATAAACTTAGCAGAATATAAATATCATGCTCATAAAATGTGTTACCCTACTAATGTGGCACCGTATCAGTTAAAAGATGCCGGCCACAAAGATCTAGAAAGCAAAGACAGTTTTTCAATAATATATCCATTTACTTAAAATTTCAACAAGCAACAGACTTGAGACTGAAAAAAAGCTTTCATTTTGTTCCTTCTACAGGTAAACTTTACACAAAAAATGATCACACACTTTCTTGAATCAAGTAAAAGACTGTGCTGTTATTTGTTGAAACAAAACATTCATGACATTGCATTGTGCCATCAAAACGAGGATGATCCCCTCCATGGCTATTATATGTGAGACCTCTGATAGCTAAGTGGACGGAGGGGGGAGGAGGTCTCACAAATCTGGTTTCCCACTCCTTTCATTCCATTGGCATCAATCTTAATGTAAAAGTTAAAAACACCTCTAATAAGTAAAAGAAAACTGTAATATAAATGGTGGCTGGGCAGACAAGGTCATGACTAACTAACAATCTATCTGCTTTCATCCTTATGGAACTATAAACTCTCCACTTGCTTGAGGCAAAACAGATCTGGTAAGCAGAACTTCACAATATTTTTTCCAGCCTAACAGATTTTTGCAAGGTTCAAACAACGATACAAATTACATATGCAGATGTGAAAAATGATTATGCAAATTCAGTTGATTAAAAGTTTCAACCGTCTGGGTGCACATACCATTTTGCTGCATTTTTAGGACTTCATTATGCAGTAAAACTCTCACCATATGGCCCATGACATTTATCAGGGAAAGGTGTAAATCCGAGCTGTGTTTATTTGTGCTAGAAGAGTAAGGCATGGCATGTCTGCATACTCTATGGCATGTGTGTTGGGATTAGACAAGCTATATATGATCATATAACACCACGATGCAAAACACAAAAAAAAAAAATGTATGCTGTAAAGGAAGGTGATAAACAAAGAAAGCTAATTGTTTCAATAATTGTATTTCATCTCAAAATAATTTTAAATCTAATTTTCCTGATAAGAATTGCAGTGCATTTACAGTATACCCAGTACAAGGGGGCACATTTTTATACTATTTTATATACCTGTAGTGACCTCTTAATTATGTTTTGTTTATTTGGTTCTGATAAAAGTACAGGAAAAAAAATCTGCCTTCTGTCACACGTCTCTCACTCCTTTTCTGTCTCTCTAGCAGTTTCACTCTGTTGGACATATTCATTGTTAACATTTGTGATACACTATCTATTTGAATCCCTTTTTAAATGCATGTAGTAATAAAATGCATTGCATTTTTAATTCAGAGAGATGTGCATTGCAAACAATACTGCTGCTGAAAATCTTACAGCAAATATGTGTAAATGACAAAGAAAGTGACACTCCAACTTAATAAAGGACAATTTAAACAGAAAAATAATATTTGTATGACACTATTTCTGACCATCCTGCAGTAATGTCCTGTCAGGCCTATTCAACATTAATGTTTATGATAACTGAATAAATGAAAATTTAAAATGAAAAATATCTGTAATTAAAAAGAATGATAGACAGAGCAATAAATACAATCAAGTTCATTAACAAAAATCTAGTGATTTTACCTTTTTAATGTAGCAAAAACAGAGCAGTAATAACTTGTGTAAATTACCGTATATACTCGAAAAATTGAATATAAAATCAGACCCCGACTTATATGCCCATTCAAAAATGTGACACTTACATTTTTTTTTTATTACATCCTCTTGCCTACTTCAATCTTGCATCAGTTTCTCAAACACATCGAATTTTGTTGCAGTAGCACAGTTACCAATTTCTTTCACTTCGGAATAATTTGGATATTAATGTGTGGTCACGTAGGCACAAGAGAGAGAGAGAGAGAGAGGTTAGGAGCACATGCTCCGCGGTTACTCTCTCAGGTGGGCGTTAGCATATCATAATCTCTTGGACCAACAGTGAGTTTTTCACATTCGACTTATACAACCAACATTATAAAATACCAGAAATTATACGGTAAAATCAAGCCCTGACTTATCTGCAGGAGAACTTATCCACGAGTATATACGGTAAATTAACAAATATAAAGTGGCTGACCTGGCCTCCCAGAGCCTGAGTGCTGCAATTACACGAGGAGACTAGAAAGGACTTCGGTTGGCCACAACTCTTCTCTGTAGCATTAGCTGGCTTTTACTCATTGAGCTTCCACTACCTTCGTTTCTTGATGTTTGTACATCGGAGTCTTTTATTCCTTTTGTGATATGCTTGTTTCTTTAGAGACATTTAATTTAGAAATTGTGATACTTTTCCGGGAGTAATATCATTATAGAACAGGTGAACAACATGAAGAGAAAGAAAGAAAGAAAGAAAGAAAGAAAGAAAAGAAAGAAAGAAAGAAAGAAAGAAAGAAAGAAAGAATTTGAATATTTGTTATGTAAGAAAAAGAATCTGAGAAGATATTTGTTTTAAATAAACATTTTAATTAACCCAGGATGTGTGTCTGTGTGATTGCGTCTTGGCTTTGGGGCTCTGAGATGATGCAGAAACGTGCAACAACAAAATAATATACAGTAGAACAACTTATGATACTCAAACTATTAAACAGAGAAACAAAAATGAAATAAACATATACTGTAATCTTCCAAATTACATATAAATGCATAAATAAGGAATGATTTGAGTATGAATCTGTCTTTAAATCACTGTGCCTGTATGTTTTCTAGCATTACTAAAAAAAAACGATAAATAAATATAAACATTAAAGAAACAGAACTGCAGAGATTCAAGTAAGATAATATGAACCCTGAAGCTACAGAAATTTGGTGAATTGGGGGTGCACCACAATGGCCACTGCGAGTAGACTAGCAAACAGGATACATATCCTGCACCTAAAGAAAACAGTACTAAGAATGTGTGATAACATTTCTTGCTTTTAGTTTTATGGCTGGGTGGGAGAGGGTGGAAGTGGGTTGGGTTACTAAGTATGCTTTGTCCCTTTATTGATATATCCTGTCAATTTGTCTTTGCATAATAAAAAGCTGATCACCAAAAAAAAACATAGAAAGTATTTTTTTCTTAAATCTTTTTCTTAATTCCTTTTGCTGCTATACCATTTATATATTTTTTAATTTATAAACTCTGCTTCACTTTAGAACACAAGTTCATATGGTAAATGAATGTGTACCCCAATTGTGAAGAAATAACTTTGGCCCGAAAATGATCAAACAAAATCCGCACGGCAAATGTGCCACTCTATTATAATTATTATTAGTTTTAAAAATCTAAAACCGAGCATCACGATGGATCCTTAGTTATTTTTAAATCAAAACAAATATGTTTCTATTACATAAGGAAGAACAGGTGGAGCAGGAAAGTGGCAAACTTGGCATAAAATGAATGATATGAAGAAAGATATGAAATTATACTGAAGTGTATTTCTTCTAATCAATCCATCTGATTTTTGCTCTCACTCCAGTATTAAATCAACAAATAATATCATTACAGAACAAGTGAACAACATGAAGATTAGAAAGAAAGAAAGAAAGAAAGAAAGAAAGGATACAATGACATACATTCAAATGATGGATCCAGGAAGTTCAGACATAAATTATTTATTTGCTTTAGTTTTGCAGCATTCACTGTGCCATGCAGGTACATCAAAGACTAGGCAGTATATGCTGCAGTTTTTCTTGTGCACTAATTACTGTTTAGTGGGTTCTTTTCTAGATTGTGCAACTCTTTGTCTCTTTGTTTTTGTGGGATTTTCCTCTATCATCAACAAATGCCTGCATATTTCTTTCAAATATGTCAAACTACAATAAAATCAGAAAATATTAAAACATTATGATTGCATACAAAATGTTAAGGTAATCTATATTTCTAAATATAACATCAGAAAAATTATAAAAAAAAACTGTCAGTACTTACTGTCAATAGGATTCGTCATGGGGTATGACTGAGTGTAGTTGTCCACACAGCGCAGTAACTGAGGGCTAATGGAGGCGCAGTAACTCTCTACAGCCTTAATTTGTGAAGGGCTAGGTGAAGAGTCTGTGCGAAATATGGCTTGGCAGTATTCCCGACAGTTTGTGTGCCGTCCTGCATAACTACAGCAGACAGATCCCACTACAATAAATAAAAACAGAAACTCATTCAAAGCAACTGAAACTGCACAGCTGAATCCATTTATGACAGTTAGAATCATTTTTAATCATTTTTAGCATTTTAAGGGTTCAACTTGTGATAAGAGTCCATGGGAAATAAAACAATGTACTATAATAGCAGAAAACACAATACATTTCAAATGCATAGATAGATAGATAGATAGATAGATAGATAGATAGATAGATAGATAGATAGATTTTTATACAATCGTGTTTTTATGGAAAATGATTCAATAACGGGTATCAAGGAGCTCTTGACAAACATATACTGTAGTAATGTTTTAGCTTGAAATGGCTGGTGGGGCCTTTCAAGAATAATCTTATATGTGCACAGACCTCTCTGATATAAACATTATCCTGACTACTCTACAGTATCTACCATATAATACCCTTTTTTGCTAATGACCAGTGAAATATGCAAGTTCACACACCTAATGAATTCATTTCAAGATTAAATTGCAGTATTAGTGCAGTTTAATAAGGCTGTCAGATTGAACCATTCAAATATAAATCAAATTTATTTAAAATTTATTTAAAAAGGCCTTGTTTGGAGGCAAAACCTAATGTTCAATTGTCAAAGAACAGTTGTTGCTTTACCCACACTAGTTTTGGCATCCTATTACTCTAGATGTGAAATGCAAAGCTGTATTTCTCTGATATGTTTTTGCATTTCACTTCCTACAATCAACTTTTTCCTCAATTTTGAATGGTTATCTTAATTTGTTAAACTTATAGCCAGACCCATTCGCCACATAGTTTTTTTTTTTAATCCAATTACTCTGGAATTTGATCTACAAGTGTACTTGTAGCAGTTTTTCTAAAAGCTTTTCATGTGCCCAAAAAGTATAGTTTTGCATCTGATTTGTTCCCATTTACTACCTGAGATCCGGGTGCGTACACCTGATGAGCCCCAATTAGGCTGAAACACGTGCCGTGTACTCTTTGCATTGTTTGGCAGGTACTGTACATCATGTCTATGATCTGCTTCTCACAGCTGCGAATGTGTACGTGGCAGATGTCTGCCGACTGGCTGACTAATCACAGTATATATACTGTATATAATGTATGTATTTGGTGTATTTATGGAAGTTGTACAACACTTTGGTCAACTTCTGTTGTTTTTATACGAGTTCTATAAATAAAACTTGGCTTAACTTGATACTGTCTTTTTCTGAAAATGTCTAATTGATGTCTACTCAGAAATTAGTCTTTACTGGAATATAACATGTACTGCATTTTACAAAACTCAAGGTTGATTGCTTTATGAAAAAAATAACACTAAATCTCAACGATGAAATGATGATGCATTGATAGCAAAGAGTTGTTATAGTAAAGAACATACTGTTTAAATAATTGGTGCTATGGATGTGTGGTTGTGTCATTTCACACAGTTCTACCTGCTGTGGTCATGTCCCTATGCTACTTTTATAAATCCGTAAAAAGGTTTATAACTTGTGAAGATGCAAATGAAATCGTAACTTTATCATATTTTATGTTTAAACTAAAATATGTTTATTTTGCCTCGATTCAACATACATTATCTCAATATTTCCTACAAAAAAACAAACTCTTACATGTCACACTCCAAAAACGAAAAATGTCTTTAGACTATCAGGTATGACTGTTACTAAAAGGTTCTTGTTGTTTGTTTTGTTAGTGCATTATTTATGTATTTGTCTGTACTCATATTATTGAATGCTAATATTTTAGCAGCAAAACATTTATTGTGACACTCAAAAAGCTGTTTAAATAAATGTGAACTGAACAGGCATCTCCATTTTTGCAGGACGTTATCACCTTTATATTGCTCTGCAGATCGAATCTGTTAACCACATCTGCAGGTTTGTATGACAGCTGTAACTGTTCACCAAATAGTGCACATTTCAGGGGAGATATTGAAAATCTAATAAGTCAAAATAAATCAATTCATGAAGTTTAACAATGTTGTTCATTATTAGAGATAAAGTGTAAAATATTAAAATGTACTCACTCTCATTCCTGTTGATACAATTGTAGAGAGCAGTCTGTGAAAAAAGTAAAACATATGTTTATTTTCTCTGATCAGAATCCATTGATCTACAGTAATAGAATTTAATATTACTCCATATTGTGTTAAAAAGCAATTTACAATTTATCAAGTGAAAGAAAACACAGTAAATGAATTATAACACAAGAGCACCAAAGTTGTGGAGTACACACAGGTAGCCTCAAAAAAATTTGCAGTACAGCAGATGTTATGAAGGCAAAAACGAACACATAACAAAACCCAGAAATAAAAATAAAACACATCTTTAAATTGCACAATCCAATTTTCAGTCACGAGGGGCTGGAGTCTGCTCCAGTTAGTGCCTAAGTATGTATAATTAAATATTATTAATGGTTATGACCTGCTGGGCTCCACAAAACACAAAACACAGACTTTTCTCAAAAACAGCCTCAGGATTTCAATGGAGCCTGGAAACTAAAGTCAGATTTACTAAAAACAAAAGTAGGCTTGTGACCTGCACCAACCATAAAGGTATGAAGGCTTAAAAAAATTCAAATAGGAAAGACTAAATGTGAAAAACCTGGCCCAAAGGATACAACCAATGTCTCTTAGTATATGAACATTTAAATAACAAAGAAAATTCAATAAACAATACCAAAATTAAATCACACAGGTATGAATCAAAGGCAAAACTAAAAGAAAACAAAGCAAGTTCGTGATCCAGGAATCGTAGTCGTTAAACATAGCCAAAATTCAGTACTCCAAAACATTATCAAAAAAAATGTTCTTATAATACACTACATTTACTCTGATTTTTCTGTCTCACTTCAAGTTTCTGCCTCAAGACCCCCACATCTTTGAATTATTGATTCCAAGTATAGGAGAGCATATACATCTTCTTCCCTATTATTATCACCTCCACTTTAGTTTCAGAACGTATTTTGAGTTCATGATCTGCTTAGACTTGGACTGCCTATACTGATGCTCTGTGCAAGAGAGGACATAGCCGATTATACTTCCTTAGAAGGCCGGCATCTTTCAACATCTGCAATAATATGCTGCAGATGATCTATCAGATGGTTGTGGCAAGTGCCCTCTTCTATGCGGTGGTATGCTGGGAAGGCAGCATAAAGAAAAGGGATGCCTCACACCTGGACAAACTGGTGAGGAAGGCGGGCTCTATTGTAGGCACGGAGCTGGACAGTTTGACATCTGTGGCAGAGCGACAGGCACTGAGCAAAGTCCTGTCAATAATGGAGAATCCACTGCATCCACTGAACAGTATCATCTCCAGACAGAGGAGCAGCTTCAGCAACAGACTGCTATCACTGTCCTGCTCCACTGACAGACTGAGGAGATTGTTCCTCCCCCACACTATGAGACTTTTCAATTCCACCCGGGGAACGTTAACATTATACAAAGTTATTGTCTGTTATACCTGCATTTTTATCACTCTTTAATGTAATATTTTTTTATCAGTATGCTGCTGCTGGAGTATGTGAATTTCCCCTTGGGATTAATAAAGTATCTATCTATCTATCTATCTATCTATCTATCTATCTATCTATCTATCTATCTATCTATCTATCTATCTATCTATCTATCTATCTATTATTCTCATCTAATACTCCTCTATAGCACATCTGCACTTAATTCCATTTCCCATCCCTCGTATCTTTGCTTAACTCAATATCATCTGCAAAAACATTGACTGAGAGGCTCTTTCTCATTTCTGTCTTATCTCATTTAACATTAGTAAAAGCAAGGAATTCTGCTGGCTCAATTTCATCAATGTCTTTGACAGCTGCTTTGCTTATTTTATACTGAAAATGTAATACTATTTACTATTTTTTGTTTTAAACCTCAACAAGGTGGGTTTACAATAAATACTGGCTTACAGCTCATTACTTAACATCAACGGAATTCACTACCACATTCAATACCATACAGCCTAGACGGCTAGGGGATCAGTGCCAGTTTATGAGAGCGGATTGTATCACAGTGTCCTGAACAATGGAATACCTAACTGGTAGACTACAGATTGAGTTATTTAACATACATCCCATTAAACCCGACTGTAACTCATGCTCAGAATTCTAAAAATTACAGTAAAGCCTGAGTCAGGGTTGGGGTGACATACAATTAACTTCTTTGTAGTGTTAAGCCGAAATAACTCTGAGGACAGTATTCATCTGCCATCTAGTGGATGAAATAGTATCATGCTGCAAAAAAATCCTTAATATTTCTATGCGGTCTGCCACCTTATGCTAAGTCAATGGTAAATAATAAATATTCTTATGTAGTGTGAAACCTTCAACCAAAGTCACAATAACAAACGAAAAGCTGTGAAACAGTTTAAAAAAAAAATGAAACTAAATCATTGATCGAATCAAGTGATAGTGATGATGATGTGAATTGGTCATCAGCTTTTGACACTAATAGTGAAGCGGACACCTGTATAGAAGATTCTGACCTGCAACATTTCGTTGAGGTTTATGATTGGTGTTGGCTCCTCTTTGCCCAATTCCGGATAACCTGGGTCTGAAGATTTATGTTTACCATGATTATTTGGGCTATTTACCATTTGTCGATAATAATTAGGTGGAGAAAATAATTGCTAAAACAAACCGTCACAGTAAAGTATTTGCTTGTCGCAGACAGTCGTGGCAGCCTGTTGCTGCGGATGACATGTGGGTGGTTTTAAGTCTCCTGATACTGCAGGGCAGAGAGGGTAAACCAGTCCAGAGATGGCATTGGTCCACAAACCAGTTGTTGCACACACCCATTTTTAGTGAAGTTATTAGTGAGTGTCATTTAGCACTTATTATGAAATACCTGTATTTTACTAACAACAATGACTATGATGAAGCCAATTACCTAGCACAAAACTACACATACTGTGGGAAATGTATTAGGTGATCGTCCAGAATATGCAGGTGTATGTTCCCAATCATGACATAAGTGCTGATGAAAGTCTCAAGGGAAGACTGATGTGGGTACATTAAATTGCATCCAAATATGCAAATCTGTTATAAAAATCTGCATGCTGAGAAAAGCAAACTCTAGATTCATCCGGAATAAACAAAAAAAACTTACATCTGCTCCAGTACCTATGTGCATTGGTGACTATTTCAAAACATATCACATGAAGCAAATATGCTAAGTATAGCATCAGTATAGCAGTGGACACTAGACATTCAATCCTACTGTGATAATGTTGTCATTTTGGTATTTACATGTTACACATGATAATATCTTTTGTTGTTGAAAAACATTCAACACTTTGGGCTCATTTTTCCAGGGTAAAAATAATTCTAAGAAAGAACGATATATCAGACATGGTCACAAGTAAAGGCTTACACAGGGATCCCATTCTAGATCCCCTTTCTAGTTTACCCCGTACACCTCAAAGCTTTAGAACCAATAATAATCATGTCATCTGCAGAAACTGTCTAATGACACAGCCATTGTCAGTTGTATCAGTGGTGGGTTTGACAATGAATTCAATACACTGTGGAAGGCTTTGTTGTATAATGCAAACTGAACCACATACTGTATAGCTCAACATCAACAGGACAAAGGAAATAATCATAGACTTCAGGACACTCAAGCCAACTCTGCTCCCAGTTCTCACTGCTGGTGAAGATGAGGAGGTGATGAGAACTCGTAAGTACCTCAGTTTGCATATGAGTGTTGCTTCTATTTCCTGAGGATGTTGAGGTCTTTTGGCGTGGCAGTCCACTCTTATATGTTTTCTACCAGTCTATAGTGGCCAGTGTAACTTTCTTTCCAGTAGTTTGCTGGGGAAATGGCATTACTGCAGGTGTTGCCAACAGGCTAAACAAAACGCTGGTTCAGTCTTGGGCATCAGTCACTGCAGGAAGTGGTAGAACTGAGGTCACTCAGTAAGCAAATGACTATCCTGGACAATGGATGTCATCCTTTGCATGAGGTCTTGGCTAAACAGAGAAGCAGATTTAGTAACAGACTGTGAGAACTGCATTGCTCCACAGAGGCCTATGTGATGTCCTTTGTACCATCAGCCATCAGGCACTAAAATGTGTCACCCCTTAGGCTGGGGTGGTATTGCTACCCGTGCACTGGAAGGTACTGAGATGACATTTTAAAAGATAATGAGACTGTGTCCAATATAATGTGCCAATGACTGACATCCTGTTCTATGAAACTGTAACTTATAAATATGTGCGATTTTAATCTAATCACTTTACAATTAATGAATGCCTACACTTTATTAATATAGTTACCTCTTAGTATAAAGTATGTGTTTTTGTATTCATTTAACATATTATTATAATTCTTGTTAAATGTATGTTTGTGCCTTTTTATGTGTCCTGCTGTAACCCAGCAATTTAATAGTTACTGTCCACTAAATGTGTATTTCATGTTTAAATCCATAAAAGTTGCTTTCTTTCTGAGTATGTGTAATTTATACAATTTGATATAAATATGAATACATTGCTGACTGAAAACCAGGAATACATTCACAACAACCAAATAAGATTTGACCTGACCCTATAAACAACAGTCATAAGGCCATCACTCTAAAGAAATGAGTAAACAGTTCCGCGACTACAGATTTGTGAACCTCTAGCCCTAGCTGCCAGTACTTAGGTTACAGGACGTAAAATGAAAAACATAAGGGGCGAAAATGTTGTGAACTTTCAGCAGATTCAGTAAATGGAACAGCTACAAAGAAAAGTGCCATTGAACTATTTTCTTTTCCTATGTTTAGACAGCAAAGATCAAATAAGACCTATCCCAGTTATCCCAGCCCTCTACAAATACACACAAAGACATAACGCTCCAGCTCTGCAAAGACAGAAGAACTGATGGTGCCAGCCAGGGGTCACTTGGAAACATAGCCAAGCTCAAAGCTAAGCACAGAACTGTTTATTTTAGCTCATTTTACTTAAACCTAGCAAATGCATGATATAATGCACATACCCACACACATGCACGGAAAAGAATTTGAAACATTTGTCTTGTCAATATGAGCTGTTTGTTTGCTGTCTCCCTGACTGATGGAAAACCTAACCCTTTTAACTATATTTAAAAAAGGAATATAAACATATACAGTATGTTAGAGATACACTCTTCCCTATGGTGAGCTCAAACAAGTTGTCCACTTTATGAATTCGGAATAAGAAATGTCCATAAGCAAAATCCAGATGGCTAAAATCAAAAACTGCAATGGAAATGAATGGAATACTTTTATGAGACATTAATCATGTAGGAAAGTGTAACATAAAAAAAAACAAAAAAAGAAGTCAAATGCGGTGATAATTTTGCATATGTTACTATTCCATTTTCTGCGCACAGTTACTTTTTCAGCTTTCAGCACCTACTTGCTCATATAATACTAATACTAAATCATGGAATTTTTTAACATACTCACTAATACCGCTATTTCCATAATCACCAGGAACCACCATTAAACAGATGAATCAAAAAAGGTACTTTAAATGCCAAATTGTATGCATGTTTATTTTAAAATCAAGAATTGTAAATGATGTCTTACTTGTATACTGAATACATCTAGTGTAAGTGATGAAAATCTGCATACTTATCCACATAATAGAGACAGAAAAAAATACCACAGTGCTAATGGTGCAAATTATTGCTTTTCACTCTCTAGACTGAAATTTTATTTCCTCTTGCTATTGATTTTTCACTGTGCAGAACATCCATTTCTTCCAGCTTCTATGAATCAAAGTTTGCAAGTTGCAGAAGACATCTGACAAATGTTATTGTTTTGAACATTTTCTGCCAATTGGACAATTTCAGTGACTTTTTTGTGCTTTCTTATTATCAGTATGTTTTGTTTATTTTTATCATTATGTCGTAAAGTCATTTCAATGGCATTTTGTTTACCGATGTGTTTGTGATCTACACCTCTTGGGAATGCTTTCTTCTGGCTGTAGCTATATTGACAATGATGCCCGGTAGGCCTGACCATACATCGACGTGACATACAGCATCATTGTGTTCACATTGTTTAAGATGAAAGTATCCAATAATTTGGAAATCATGACTAGTCAAACTGTGATAGTGTATGTGTGCTCGTTATAGTTTGGGAAAGGTGATTTAGTTAGTTCAGGACTTCTACAAGTACCCTTCATCTTTTGACCTTCAGTTTTTAGTAGTGATTCTCTGATTGATCGACTGCCGATCGAAATCGATTGATTTTCACCAAAAAAATACTCGATTGGTGATTAGTAAAAAGGCTGATCACAAAAACTGCTGTTTTCAGCTCCTGCTTTTCTAAGCTTTATGGTAATTTAGTTGTAGTGCTCCTTTACTCAGGGTATTACTGTATTTCAGACAGTGCATATTTTTTTTCATTTGCAGAGAACCTCCAGCAGTGTAAACAAAGAGCAGTGAGTGGTAGCTTGTTTTATCAGTGAACGAGAGGCTGTTGGTATATTAGCCTTTACATTAAAGAAAGTGGAGTAATAAACTGAAAAACGCCATCTTGCGCAACTAGACAAATGGCAAGAAAAGCTGCTTTAATGAACTCAGATGTTTATTTTGTCCTTTAAATTAAAATAGACACTGCTTGGGTTTGGGCAGTGTGCTTGCTTAAAATGCCGCAGCATACACTTTTAATTGGAAAAAGAAAAGATAAAGATGAATTTGAAAATACTGCTTAGTAAACAATAGGCTTCTTTTAAAGATTTGCACTGCATTTATTATTTGTTGCTGTGCGTCATGTAGTTTTGGTAGGAATCAAGAACTACATAATTAAAATGGTAATCAATATTTTATAATTACACCTCAAGAATTACAAATGTCTAGTTAATACACTGAAGAAAAAAAATACACCTGTGATTGTGTGAGAATATATATACTGTATATATATATATATATATATTTGTTGCTGTCAGAGAAATGGTGAAAACTACTGTTTTTAATTAACCCTTGATTCAGATAGGTACATTTAATTCTAATTACATGATCATTCAGGATGCTATATTTGTATCAGTACATGTGTGCAATGTTTTTAGAAATACCCAAACATAAATGGACTACAAAAAAGACAAATGTTCTTAACATTGCAGCCAAAGAAGTCAAGGTTATACAAGAATACACGACTACCACTAACAACAATAAGATATGCACACCACTGACAGTCTTCTGATGACAGAACACATTCACGCCTTCATAAACACAGAATGGGTTATGTAAAGTTTGTTTTCATATACATGTCAGCAAAATCCAAGATGAAAAACTCTCCTATTAAACACAGAGCTGGGCATAATAAACCGAAATGGAACATAATACTGTACAGAGCAGGCAACTTAGCCCAACAAAGCTTGCCAGTCCTATTTCCTAATTCCTCCAAAATAACATCTAGTCGAGTTTTGAAGGTCCCAAAAATCCTACTGTCTGCCACACTACTTGGTAACACATTCCATGTGTCTACAGTATGTACCTCTGTGCCAGAAACAACTTAACATTTGTGTGAAATTTACCCTTAACAAGTTTCCAACTGTGCCCCCATGTTTTTGTTATAAAATAATAGTTTTGATCCACTGTACTGATTACTTTTTTATTCTATTTTTTTTTATTATTTTTATTAATTTTATTACAATCCATACAAATCAATAAGGTTTTACAAAAAGAAAAACTGAGTTAAGAACAGATCGATCCACACCCCTGAGAGAGAGCAAGCCAAACGGCGTAAAATGTAAGGCTTGTAAACATACCTAAATTAATAAATTCTCTGTGCTTTATAAACTTATTTTAAAATATTACTGATTAGATCCTGCCATGTTTTGAAAAAAGTCTGTACAGATCCTCTAACTGAGTATTTGATTTTTTCCAATTTCAAATAGTATAACACATCAGTTTCCCACTGACTTAAAAGAGGAGAGTTTGGGTTCTTCCAGTTTATCAGAATAAGTCTGCATGCCAAGAGTGTAGTGAATGCAATCACAATTTGTTTGTCTTTCTCCACTTTAAGCCCCTCTGGAAGAACCCCAAACACAGCTGTTAATGGGTTAGGAGGGATTGTGAGTCCAAGGCTGTCTGAGAGGTAATTAAAATTTTTGTCCAGAATAATGTTAATTTGGTGCAGGCCCAGAACATGTGACCCAGTGAGGCTGGGGCTTGGTTGCAGCGTTCGCAGGTTGGATCATGCCCTGGAAACATTTTGGAGAGTTTTAGCCGAGACACATGTGCTCGATATATAATTTAATATAATAGATTTGTATAATTGTATGCTTTGCGCATATGGAGCTCAAGTGAATTCTCTGCATTGCTACTTTCCACTCCTTTTCTGATATATTACTTGAGAGATCTTTTTCCCAGTGTCCTCTTGGATCTTTGAAGGGAAGGGATTGTAAAATGATTTTATATATTGTAGAGATGGAGTCTAATTTCTTGAGATTGAGCAATATTTTTTCCAGCATGGATAAGGGTGCAAGATGAGGAAAATCTGGAAGGTTCTGTTTAACAAAGTTCCTGATTTGAAGATAGTGAAAGAAATGTGTAGCTGGAATGTTAAATTTGGAATGTAATTGTTCATAGGATGCAAAGACATTGTCTATATAAAGATCCCTAAGCAAGTTAATTCCAAATTTTTTCCAGATATTAAAAACTGCATATGTTTGTGAAGGTTGAAAGAGGTGGTTCTCTTGCAGAACTGCCACAGATAGAAGCTTCTCCGTCTTAAAATGCTTTCTACATTGGTTCCAGATTTTAAGTGAGTGGAGCGCAATTGGGTTATTAGTGTATTGCCGATAACGTGTGTTTATTGGAGCGCAGAGCAGGGAATACAAAGAAGTACTGCAGGATTTTACTTCTATTGTGGTCCAAGCCTGTGTATGTTCTTCTATTTGTGTCCAGGTTCTTATCGCCTGTATATTTGCCGCCCAGTAATAAAACTGGAAGTTAGGTAGAGCCATGCCGCCTTCTGCCTTTTGTCTTTGTAGGGTCGCTCTTTTGATGCGTGGATGTATTGAATTCCAAATAAATGAGGTTATTGTTGAATCTAATTGCTTAAAGAATGATTTATTAATGTATATTGGGATGTTTTGAAATAAAAAAAGGAGCTTAGGAAGAATATTCATCTTAACAGTGTTAATTCTTCCAGCTAGAGTGAGATGAAGAGTTGACCATCTATGCTTTCATTCTTTTAAACACTTTAATCATGTAACTTCTTAATCTCCTTTTGCTTAAATTGGAAAGGTTCAACTGCTTCAGTCTTTCCACTGTCGCGCACGAGCGCATCGGGAGCAGTTGAAGGACCTGACGCACAGTGCGATGAGACCCGTCAGGGGATGAAGACAGCGTACTAACCTCTCTCTCCCTTTTTCCTCAGAAAAGACGAAGCAATGCCGCCGTAACACCGCCCGGAGTAAACAACAGTCTCCACTTCCGGGTTCCTTTCTTCCCTCTGGTCCCCCAAAGATGACGTCACACTCTCATCCACCATCACGCCTTCCCAGCAACCATCACGTCTGATTTCCGGTCCACCCCTTTATATTGTCCCTCTAAATCCACCATCTTTGTCTTTTGAGTTCATACAAGTTTGTTTTGTTTGAGAAGAAGACATATTCTACTATTTTGTTACAGTATATGGGGCATAAAAACCTCAAACCTTGATGCGATTCTGTCTTTTCTTTTACACCGCATAACTCTGCAGTCCCGGATTCTGCCTAGTTGCTCTTCTCTGCACATTTTTTTAGCACTGCTATATATTTTTTTGTAGCCTGGAGACCAAAACTGCACAAAATACTCCAGATGAGGCCTCAATAGTGCATTATAAAGCTTAAGCATAACCTTCTTGACTTCTACTGTATAACCTAACATTTTGTTAGCCTTCCTAATGACTTCTGAGCACTGTCTGGCAGTTGATAGTGTCAAGTCCACTATGACTCTTAAAATCATCTCATAAGGTGTACTCTCAATTTTCAGACCTCCCATTGTGTATACCAACCTAACTTTTTTTACTTCAGATGTGTAATACTTTATATTTACTGACATTAAATTTCATCTACCATAAATCTTGCGTGGAGTGGTGGCTCTGAGGCTAAGGATCTGCGCTGGTATCCCAAAGGTTGCTGGTTTGAATCCCCGTCACTTCCAAAAGAGATCCTACTCTGCTTGGACCGTGAGCAAGGCCCTTAATCTTCAATTACTCCAGGGTGCTATACAATGGCTGACCCTATGCTCTGACCTGAAGGGGTATATGAAAACCAAGTAATTTCCTTCAGGATTAATAAAGTGTAAAAAAAAAAAATCTGTCCAAGTCCCCCTGTAAAGATTCAACTAATCCAAGATGATCTGCCAGTCTGTAGCATCTGCAAGCTTGTTATTTGTATTCCTATCCAAATCATTTACATGTGTCTGAGCCAATTCTGCATTCATCTATAAACATCATCCTGAAATCCCACTTCTTTTAGTTTGATGCCCAACCTCTCATGTGACACCTTATCAAATGCTTTCTGAAAATCAAGATAAATAATATCATATGCTACACTTTAATCATATGGTTTTGTTGCTTCTTCATAGAATTCCAGCATGTTAGCAAAACACAACCTTCCTCTTTTGCAATTATACTGACTGTTCACTAAAACTCCTGTTCTTACCATGTGCTGCTCAATCCTTTCCTTAACAAATCCTTCCATTAACTTACCTGTGATGCACGTTAAGCTTACTGGCCTATAGTTAATTGGATCTGCGCAATCACCCCTTTTATATACTTGGGTAATTTTTGCCATTCTAGAATCACCAATTAACTTAGCATACACATCTATGGGGATGCAGAAGGCAATTCCACACAAACATAAAAAGACCACAAAAAGAAGAATTGGGTGAGGGATTCCAACAAAATATGTTGGATCCATGATACAGCAGCACTAACCACTGTGCCATCCTAAAATTCAAATATGTGCTGAAATGTATATCTTAAATAATTAACTATTTTAAAAAAGGGAATGTAACTAAAATAATCAGATGTACAGTACTGTATGATAAAACATTATGTAACTTAAGCACTAAACCTAAGTAAGTAATTAGCATAAATGATAAAATATTCTACAAAACAACACATATATGAAATCATGTCTGCACCCTCTATATTAAAATATTCTAAGTAATGGAGCACATAAACTAAATTTAAGTACATACCAAATCAAAAAAAAAATCTAAAAACTAGGGCAATAAAATCAATGTTTGCATATGTCAATGTTTTCCAGTGTTGATTCCTATACAGTCACACATAAAGAGTGCCATGCCAGCTGAGACTTTAGAGAAAAAATGTAACTAGCTTCACTGGGACATTTGCACTGTTTTTAATTATCTGCTAATCAACGACAACAGCTGAGGTCACACTCGGCAAAGAGACAGAGTGCTATGACACTATCTGGGAAGAGAAGCAATGCCTGCTATTTGTGAGACAAGAAAGGAGAGGGAGTTCTCCAAAGACCATAACTAATCTGCTCTGCTGTATGAGACATCAGACATCGAGGCCAATGACCAGATAATACATGTTGGAGAAAAAAGCTGCTCCCTATCGCTCTCCAATTTGCTGTGATTATTTTATCCTAGCAAGGAAAGCCCAATGCATTTTATTTCTCTTTTTCCACAGCATAGGCCTCGTAAAACAAAGTGTGGGATGTAGAAATATGTAAATGACAAAACTAAATTAGGCAATTTTTTGGAGTAAATTTTGCAAGCAAAATAAAATGTGTACTTGTCACAAAAATCTACAATCACAATTGTGTGAAAAAGTGTTTACTTGGTCACTGTAAATCTTTCACTGGATTTAAAGAAATATACAGTAATGAAAGTGATGAAGGAGGTTGTAATGTTAGGTGTCAAACCTCAATCGAGAAGTCTAAGAAGTCCAAAAGCAGGTGTGGCGTGGCACTGAAAATAACAATCACAGACGGAAATGTCTGACTTAGAACATAAGAAATTTATAAATTCATCATGTGTTATGATTATTCATATACATTAAGTGTTATGGCAGGTTTTTTTCTAAGAAACGTGGAAATGTCAGTTTCACATCTCCTGAGTGCTTCCTCAAACTTAAAAAGAGAGCCGGAGTTTATATACTGTTATACTGCTTCCCCACAATTCTCTAAAGACTATTAAGCAACTAAATTAAACGTTTTAATCCATACACTTATAACTCCCAGATAAAGTGACTGATGTTGACTAAAGATGATCAAATTCTAATAAACAACAAAAAAATGAGATAAAGAGGCGGCCCCTTTACCTGTTCCTCTTATGTGGAAAATGCCAAGCACCGCTCTCAAATACAAATGCAGTTTCCCTCTGACACACTGTGTCTCGGCTGAGGAATCACTCAGGCTGTCAGCCCATCTCTAAATGAATTTGGCTCATAAAACTATTTGTCTTTGCTGAAGAATCACTCAGGTTGTCGTTCTCCTTCCCAGTCCCCATCCATCCAGAGATGGAAAGGCTGTGACGGAAACCCAGGTCACTGGATTTAGAAGCAATGAGGCCTATCGCTCAGCTAAGTAGTGAACTCCGTTTAGCCAATCTGGCTGTTAATGGACAGGCTTATAGTCCTGCAGTAAAAGTCTCTCTCTAAGCTTTGGTAATCATGCACAGTGGTTATGCTTGGCTAAGGAGGAGTGTTGTGAAAAGCACTGGTCAGCTACGCACACTAACACTGTCATTTAATCAGGTTCTCCCTTGACCAGTATACTGTCAGGAATGCATTACTCACTTACTACTAATGTTTGCTCATGTTTATTACACCTATGTTACAGTCATAACCTTTTATACATTTTTTCTGTGTTCTGCATGTTTTTTGTTCATTTACCATTATAGCAGGGTTTTAAAACAGGCAAAATTCAAATCTTCTCTGTAAATATTTTTCAGATTCATTTTCCAATGTGTTAACATTTTCATCACATCTTTCGAAACTTTTTATGGACACCGTCATATGTTGTGCTGGTTGCTTTGGTAACTAGCTCAGGCAGCACAACATGTTATGTCATTAATGTGATCTCATAACGGTCAGTTCCAAGGATCTCTAGGTTATGATTGGATTGAAAGCAAAAGATTGCTCATTTGGTGTGTGCTTAGGAGTGAATTCAGTTTATTTTGAACATTTTGCAATAGTTTTGCAATGAAAATTCTAGGTTACGATTTGTGTTTTTATGAAAGACTGCACAGATTACATTTCAATCTTGTGGTCCTTTTAAAAATAAAAAGAAATCTGCTTTCTCTCTAGCATAGGCAGAATAGTCTTTTTTGATTACTTGCATCTTTAACATTTTGGTAACATCATATAATCAACATTTTGTGTACTTGCTTATCATTATCACTTCCTGTGACAGTCCAGGTTTGGCTCCAGGCTCCCTTGTCGCTTCTGGGAGCCTCTTCAAACTGTAAACGTTGATAATCATGTACTGATATGAGCTGGGCAAATGAGGACACATACATTTAGCAAGGAGTTATTGCAGAAAGTCTTGGTGCTTTTATTAGAACCAAAAAAAAAAAAAGTGCAGTGCATACAACTCTTCATCAAATCAATAAATAATCCAACAAAACCAAAGTGTCCAGTGGAAGTTAAATGTCATTAAATAATTCCATGAAATATGAGGTTTAAAAAAAATCACAGGCAGGAAGCAGTTCTATAAAAACTCATGAGCCCTGAGTGCATCCACCTTAAAACAGATGTCTCCTCCGCCAACCCCAAGAGGATCCTGTAGCCTGAGGAGACACCCTTTGACTGGCTTGGACCCCTGCTGCTGTCACAGTTTCCCAGAAGCGTGTCACACCAAGCCTCACTCCTCCGACTCCCGCTGCCATTCCTCAGCCTTGCGAGGGAGCCTTCGTGGAGCAGTTGGCCTCTCCTGCTCCCCAGATTGCTCAGCAGGAGCAACCCTCAGGCCCCTCTTGAGCAGCAACAACACGCTCCTCTCCTGAGACTCTTCCTTGCTGACTGCCTCCATTCTCTTGCACTGGCTCTCTCTTCCCGGTCCTGCCTTCTTTCTCCCTTCTTTAACCTCTGTGTCTCCTTTTCTTTCTTTTGCTCCTCTTATATGGCCTTTTTGGGCACAGGTATGATATGCTCCTACCTCTGAGGTGTGAATGAGGCACCTGACTAATCCATTCACCTTTGCGCAATCAGCCAAGCACTCCAATTATCCCAGGAGTGAAGCACAGTCACTCTTGCCAAAGCTGATCTGATGATCCATCCCACACACAAGGCAGTAAGCCCCTTCACACCCGCACCAAAGACCATTTGATAAGCTAGGTGAACTTCCTGTCCTGCACAGAATCACTAGCCAAACTGGTTTTAGGCACTTACCCCAACCCTGCACATAACTTCCATATCAGTCCAAAAGGGAGGGCAGGGCACTTGGTTAAACATCAAAGCACTGCTGTTCTTACCAATGATATGACACCCTGAAATACTAATATCACATTTGATTTGTCTAACTTACAAATAAAGACATAAAAAATATTTATCAACCTATATACAAAATTTCACATCACAACAGCATTAAAGTAAAGATACGGTTAATTTACTTGTACACAGACTACAACTCCATTTTAGCAAAAATGTTACAGAGGTCTGATGAGAAAGTCCAAATGGATGTCGGGATAGGGTGCTACATTTTATGACACATGATGGTTATAATATTTTCTTTTGATTGAATGTTTGAGACCTTTTTTTCTTTCTAACTCCAAATCAGCTCTTATCAGCTCTTTGATCAAGAGGTTATACATCACAATGAACAAAAATATTAATGTAGCAGTAATACTTTCGAAGTATAAAAGTTCCTGTACTCATATTGCAGTTCGCTCCATTATCGATAAAATTAAATTAGGATAAACATATTCTTTTAATGAACTGTAATAGTATAAAGTTCTTAGCTTTCAAAGTAAAACTCAGAATGTTCAGTTATTAACAAAGAAAAAGTCAAGCTCAATGCAATCAAACTACAATCATGCACTAACTTGCGGGTCCATTTGCAATTGGCCATTGGTTTGTATGTCAAATTATCTGTATGTTGGTCACAAAGTGTACAGGTCATTGCAACTGAAGCTCTACTGTGGATGATCAATATGCATATGTACTTTAATTGGCAGTACAGAGTAGTACAAACAGATATTCGTATCTTGGCAGCTGCATGTCACATCCATGTAATGCAGTATTTCTCAACTGTGGGTCGTGGATTGACATTGTTGGTTTGCCAAAGTGCATGGTGGCGCAGTGCAATATGTTTCCCTCTTTCAAAGTGAGCTTGTTTTACCAAGGGGAACCCCTGATCATCTTCATTTTGCTGATAGGGCGGTTTGCAATTAGTGATAATGGCTCTTCAAATTAATTTAAAAAGTAAAAACTTGAGTGTGGGACAAAAAAAAAATTGAGAAACACTGGTGTAAGGAAGGCCGTGCAGGCCGAATATAGTATATAAGAATTAGCAATTTGGAGCAGTGCTGATTAAAACAAACCTTAAAGTGCCCTTCCAAGAGTAATAATGAAAGATTAATTACTGTGACTTGTTTTAGCAATTTCTAGTACATTATTACCCAACTGTCTTCTTATGGCTCTTGTCTATAAACAAGAATCACCTCAATTCAGTTGGCCATAAATTAGCACATGACTGCATTATTTAATGCTGTAAAATAACACACATCACTTGTACAGATCTGACAGTCGTAGAATTCAATGTCCTCTACACCTGCATGAAAACAGGTCATAGATCAGATGCCCAAGCTCATCTGCACAAACATTATGTGAAATGGAATGCTTCCCTCTTTAATCCACACTCTGACACAAGAAGATGGGAAACATACCATGGTGTCGGAGACTGGTGACATGTCACATGTCAGTTGGACATGCAAGTACAAATTTCACTGTGCTCTGATCACATGACTATACTACTACTACTATGTACATAATTGAAAAAATACATACCTCATATTCCTTTCTACATATTTTTGAAATGTCGCTCTTAGATGATGCCTACAGAGAATAAAGACACATATTCTTGATGTTGAAAAAACTCAGGTTAATTTAAAGAGCTACAGTCTCTGTAAGTGTTCTTAAGCAGCTTTTAAGGAATACTTACGGATTTGCACTCGCGCCGACATTCAACCAGAATAGCAAGTTCACAGCACCCAAGGCCTACCCAGCCGTCTGATTTTTTTGATGCCCCTACAAATTAAACCAATCAATGTCATTGTGGTTAATTTCCTACAGTGAAGTTTTTTCACTTTTCAAGTTTTGTTCTTAAGTAGAATTTCCTACATCTCAACACTCAAACAGAGGACAGGTAGAACTGAGATTAAACAAACTATACATTTTTTTTGCAAACATGTTTTTGTAAATTTTAAAGAAAAAACAGAACAAGCAAATGAAAAATGAAAAGTTAAAAACAGCCTTAAGAAAAGAAGTCCCCAACCCACTGGTGTTCTACCATTCACAGAAGGCAAAGAGAAGAAGCACATAAACAAATCCTGTAGCTAAAAAATAAAATGTCACTTACAACAAAAATATTATAATTAACTAGCTACAGACAGGTAATACAATACACTTAAAGATATTTGATATCTCTGAATGTACATGTACCATCAGTGTTCCTACTACACCTTTCCTCAATATCCTTAGAGGTCTTAGCTTCTCTTGCCTCGCACTTCCTCTCTCAATCATGGTCCTGCAAAGCCTGCTTGTCAGACTTTCATTTCATGGCACCCTGCTCGCCTCCCCTCCTCTTTTTAATTACCAACAGTAAGACGGGTTCCAATTATCCACTGTGAAAACAGCAGTAGTGTTCTTGGGAATATTTCATGTGTTTGAAGGAGAACCGGGTTGCGCCTCATTAGCATTTAGCAACCTAACGTCTGTTGGTAAGTTATAGGAATTGTCTATGTAATTCTCCATTTAATTCTTATAATCAGGAATTGAACTTTGAATCCCTAAACTAACCTCATCCCTACCACTAAACAACCAAAGCCAAACTGATAAATCAGACTGCATGGAGGGACTGGACATACACACATACACACAGAGACAGTAGCATTTTATTATATAGTGCAAGATAGCGAAATCCAATTTTACTGGCTTGAATCCTCTCGGACCCATTTTGTTCAGTCTGACCCGACTTTTAACATTCATCAGTTACGATTCAAAGTTTGAAGCTATTACCCAATGAATTAATAATATGGTACTAAACTGATATCTCTGATTCACTTATAAAGTTAATACAATACCTAGACCCCCCAGGGTGTTAACACAAGAATCCCTGAAGCCTATGAAAAAAAAAAAAAATCCTGGCCTACCTTAAAAGACCCAGTGTCTTTTGTTTTGTAACTGTATCGATCAGCACAAGCAGCCTACTGTCCCATAACCCCCCACCCCTGACCAATCGCCACAGTCAACTCGGGCGAAAAGTTCTCAGAGCTCAAGTCTCGTTTATCTGGGTGTGAGGTACCTGGAGTTGTATAGGGTAAATCAAATACCGTTATGTGTGTTCCGTGTCTCTAACGATCTATGTAAATGTAGGATGACAGGAAATGCAAAAAAAAGAAATTTGGGTTAGGGTACGAGGCAGACATTACCAATTGGGTGGTGCAGAGGTAAGAGCTGCTGACTCCTAATCAATGGTTCGAGGCCGGCCGCTAACCAGAATTACCGTTTTGAGAAGTGAGCTGCTCTTATTGTTATTATTATACAATAAAAACACACATTTGATTTGAGTCTGTAACAGCTGGTGTTCATTTATTATACTTGTAAAGGTTAGCGTTTTTTTTTTTTCTTTTCAGTTTTATTCTCTCAGTCATGTTCACGCTCCCCCCGATCTGACACTGCCGTTGTCAAATAAAGACATGCTACAACAGAGGTGAACTGAGATGAGGATGAGGGTTCTTCATTGGAGAAAGAGAACAGAAGCCCTCCCCGCAAGAAATACCCACTCAAGATGGCACCACTCGAATGCAGCAAGAATGTTGAGTGTCGGCCTGCCAGTGGATATTATTGGTCAATCTGCCACTCATGTCCATCAACAAAACAGCAGGGCATGCCGAGCTCGCCAAGGTATCATGCAAAGTTCTGTTTGTGATTATGTTTTGTGATGGTCTTTATATAAAAAACATTTGTATGTTACTTATATAAAAGCCACTTCAAATGTTATTTACCTTAATTTATTTACTTACTAGCAAAATACCTGCGCTTATGTCACAAGTACACTGCAGAGCTTCCTGTGTTTGATCGACACGGGCACGGGTTGTAGACTTGGAACACACATGAAATGCATGTGTTCCAAATAATGATATATTATTTACCCTATACAACTCCAGGCATCACCCTGAGATAAACAGATTTGAGCAACTTTTTGCCCAAGTCAACTGTGGCTGTGGGGGTTATGGGACAGCAGGCTGCTTGATGCTTGTGCTGATGGACACATATACAAAACAAAAGTTGCTACTTGAGAGGTGCGAAGGAATTTAAGGTGGCCCAGGATTACTAGTTTTCTCGTAGGTTTCAGGGATTGTAGTGTTAAACAGATAACTAAGTATTCATTATGAGAAAAGGTTACAGGAAATATTGATTTGCTAAAAGCTGAAAATAAGAGAGACAAGAAACAGACACAGTAGAGAAAGAAAGATGAATGGATCTTCGAAAGTCAGATATTGAATAATTCTTAATTAAAACTACAAAGCTTTGTACTGTTGTATGTGAGCCTGTTCTCTACTCCTAGAGTCTGATGTATAAAACTGCGCGTATCTGAGTGTGAAAATATGTGTGTCAATTTATAAAACAATTTCTATGCAATTTACCAACATCTTGTAAATGTACGCATGAGAATACACCTCAACCCTTACCCAGCTGCCAACCTGAAACAACTGTATATGGACTATGCTAATCAGCCCCAAACATATGCAATCACGATGCTGCAGACCTTCATTGGCTAGAAGAGCAGCCTCCCACCTGACACATCAGGCCATTGCCAGTTGCATTTGAGGAGTCCATCTCTTCTCTGTGCTCTGGGAGTTGGGGAAAGGCATAAAAAAAGTGTTTCAGCCAGTAGCTTCTATGTGTTATTTTACATGTGAGTCATTATTTAGCTGGTTTGGCTGTATTAATCTACTTGATGAAGGGTCTTTTCATTTCCCAGTTTTTCCAAAATGTTGCATATACAGTAGATGGGTCAGAGCTGCAATAAATATACACAAGTTTTCCCGTCAAGTTTTATCTTATAAATGCAAAGCTGTGTATGCAGTTTTCAAGCCTTTTTGTGTGAAAACAAATTTTATAAATGTGACCATTTGACCCCACCAGTTCAACAACATCCAAGTGAAAGGGCTATAAAATAAAGTCCATCTGAATCATTGCTTTATGTGTCTTCTTGTTCTGCCCTCTGTGTCATGCAGAGTTTTCAATGAGATCATACTGCACATTTTCCACTACCTTTCACGTTTTGTTGTCTGCTTTTGCTAAATTCTAATGCAAGTTAAAACCCTGTAATAGACTTGGCCCCATTAAGGGATGACTTTTGACTTGCATCCATGACTCTAAGAATAACCAGGTTTGATGATTGAGAGATGAAAGCACAAGTAAGAATTCCTGCTGTCCTAACAGTAAATGGGAAATAAGATCAAGTAGAACTTGATTTACCCTCTTAAAAATGTATGTTAATAACCAGTAATAACAAAACAGAACTTGCCACTGTAACAAATGTTGTACTCACCAGGAAGAGATGAATTGATGCAAACCCAAAGCTCCCCCTGCAGGAAGATTACAAAATGTTTCAACAGCATAACAGTATAAAAATAATCTTTGATGATGTGAAGACAGCGGCAAAAAATAGCTCACTTGAAATGATTTTTTTACTAATCTGTTAAATTTGTTCACTTATTACTTATTACTTAACCAAGAAAACATAACACTTGTACCCAAATGCAGTGGTCAGATGAAAATGGGCACACTAGGGTGCTCTGGCCAGTCAGAGTCACTAGCTATTGAAGCAGGCCAGACATCATGCTCACTATGCAAAAGGTAATTAACAGTGAATGTTTGCATAATGGGGACTTTCGTAAGCTGCACTACTGCTTCATCACAACAAAAACATTTGTCTGTTTTTTGGATCAAACAAGTCAGTCTAAATAATAATAAGGAAATATGTTTTCATTTTTTCACCATGGGTTATTGACTGTACTGCAGACTGATGGACACAAATGGCAAATTTATCCATTTAAAATTAAATCTATGACATAGTAAAGTGTGCAGAAAGTGAAGGGATATAAATGGTTTCTGAATCTATCTATCTATCTATCTATCTATCTATCTATCTATCTATCTATCTATCTATCTATCTATCTATCTATTTATACCACTAAACAAAACTATAAAAAATATTTACTAGTATTGGTTTATTTTATATATTTTTATTGTCATAGTATGGAATTTTAATGAATTTAAAAGAAATGTTTTTCCATTAATTAATACAAATGACTATAATAACATATGTCGTACTTATGATTAATTTGAAGGGGTATGTACAATTTTTACATTCATTATGATACTATGCTATTTTTTTTGTTAATCAGTGGTAGAAATGAGACACATGTACAGCCAGTATTGTTCAGATGAGTTTTTCATCTGAAAGGTCTAAAAAATAAGTGTGCCTGTTACCACCTACAATGAAAAACATCTGGCATTTATTAAGACCAATGACTTACTCTTTTAATTCACAAGAGCATTAGTTAAATAAAAATGGGTTCAAAAATAAATGGGTGCATAGAAAGTCCTAGGACTCTTAGAGGAGCAGGTCCACACTAGAAACAGCTCAAAAGGATTTGACAGTTTCATTATAAATAGACAATGGCTAAACATTTTAAAAATAATGGTTGTCAAATATGACTGAGATAAAAAAGAAAAAATTTTAAAATGATTTAAAATGACTCTATTTTCCTAGTGCAATTGCTGATAAAATTCATGCAAGTCCATTTGTCTTCTTACCATTGACTCTGGACAATAGCTGGGCAGCCGCTGTAATAAGTGCTTCAGCCGTGACTCACTCTTCGTGGTAGCAAGCTGTAAAAGACAAAAAAATATATATATATATATATACTGTATATATATTATATTAGTATATATACTGTAGTAAAAGGTTTCTAAACTCTTTTGGAACACACCCCAACAGTATGAGACACCAAAGAGCATCCCAAAGTGCGATTGCTGCGTCTGTGGAAAATAACATATTGGTCGCTGGGGCATCCACAGGCTCCCAGCGCTGTGACAGCTCGCTGTGAAAACAAATCCGAAAAGATCGCAGTCACAATATGCACACGTGCCATCGATGGGTGATGCAAGGAACATTATAACTGCAGGGAACAGTTTTACTTGGCCTACAAACCTGCCCACGACCATGCCTGTTTGCTGTGTCTGTGTATAGGAAAGTGCTGTTCTTGTTTCAAGCTGAATAAAAGCTGGGTTTGCTAAAGTACTGAGACTCAGCCTCATGTTTTGAAGTGCAAGACAGAGACTCACACGTCACTATATATATATATATATATATATATATATATATATATATATATATATATATATATATATATATATATATATATATATATATATATATATATACATATATATATATATATATATATATATATATATACACAGTGGACCCTTGACTTACAAACTCAATTCATTCGCGAGGGCTGGTTGTAACTCAAGTTGGTTGTAAGTCAAGACTATTTTTCCCATAAGAAATAATGGAAATACCCATAATGCGTTCCGAACCTCCCACTGCAACACTTACTTAACCTTTTCATAAAAAAGGGTTGTATAATGTGCATAATTTACCAAAACACCAATAATTTTTCTAATGTACTAACCAAAAAGTTATAAAAGTGCCTAGCCTACCAGAAACAACAATTTCATACTGTACTCACCATTTAATTTAACATTTTTGGGCTGCAGGAAGGGAGGAGAAGGAGAATGAAATGGAAGGTGGTTATTGTTTAGAAGGAGCCTCCTTATGCAAATTTTTTCTTTGTAAAATTATCGAGATGGTGGATTTCGACATGCTGTACATACCGTATTTATTTCCCAAAAATTAGCATTAGAAAATCAGGTGCATGTCATACACGAGGAAACTTCTTCTGCTTGGGCTTGCTCGTGCACTCACGCTCTCTCTCGCCCACTAGCGCTCTCTCTCTCTCGCTTGCTCGCCCACTCGTACTCTCTCTCTCACTCGCCCACTCGCACTCTCTCGCTTGCTCACGCACTCGCACGACAGTGCTCGCTCTCTCTCTAAACGCTTCCTATACAATCACAACGCGCATCGTACATGGGGCAAAACTTTTTTCACAATTTTCTTTGTAAAAATTAGGGTGTGCGTCTTACACAAGGGTGTGTGGTACATGAGTAAATACGGTATTAGCGGGATCGGTTACATGAACACCACTCTCATATTTCCGCAAAATTTCATTCTTCGTTTCGATTATGATCGCTTATTTTATCTTCTCTTCCTTCCTTAGCAATTATGTGTCTTGCTTGCCACGGTCTTAGTGAATTATATATATAGATAAATCACTGCACTGACCAAAATTACGTCCACAAACACATATATCTGGGCTCCGACTGACGCTTATGAACGCTCTCGACTGTTTGTTTACAATCGCACAAGCGGATACACGTGACCGTATTGGGGTTGTAACACAAGATGTTGGTCGTAAATCAAAACAAAAATTTTGGTCGTAAATCAAGTTGTTTGTATGTCAGGCCGGTTGTATATCAAGGGACGACTGTATATATATATATATATATATATATATATATATATATATATATATATACATACAGTATATACTAGCAGAATACCAGCTTCACAGCGGAGAAGTTGTGTGTTAAAAAGTTATGAAAAGAAAAGGAAAAATTTTAAAATAATGTAACATGATTGACAATGTAATTGTTTTGTCATTGTCATGAGTGTTGCTGGCATATATATATATATATATATATATATATATATATATAATACTATACCCAGCCTTGGGAGAAGTAGTGTGTTATAGAAGCAATGAAAAGAAAAGGAAACATTTTGAAAATAACGTAACCTGATTGTCAATGTAATTGTTTTGTCACTGTTGTGAGTGATGAGTGTTGTTGTCATATATATATATATATATATATATATATATATATATTTACACACACACACATAAACATATATATATATACATATCTATACATATACACATATATACATACATATATATCTACATATATACACACAGATATATATATATATATACATACATACACACACACATATATAAACATATATATACATATACATACATATCTACATATATACACACACAGCTATTTCAGTATCAGTGCAATACGCTGTTTGTTAAAACAGTTGACTCCGCTCTTACGTGCAATAAAAATCAAATCATTCAGTTGTCTTTGCTCATATGTCATTTTAGAGCTGGACGCCTGGCATCTTTTTGGCCACAAGTTCGTTTCTGTTTGGTGTGAGGTTCTGTGTTGTGGAGATTCTCAGGATGGATTGCAGGTGCTCATCAGTGAGGCGACTCCTGTGTGCTGTTTTGTTATTCTTTATCACTGAGAAGAGCTTCTCACACAGATATGTGCTACCAAACATGCACAAGGTTCGAGGCGCATGTAGACGGACTTTTTTTGTTCTTCAAAGTCACCAAAGCGCCGTGCAAACTCAGTGCGCAATAACTCTAGTAAGCGGTAAGTGTTCGGCAAGGCAGCTGAAGCGCTGCATTATGGGATCTGTAGTTTATTGTGTTACCAGCACTTCATATACCGGGCTTTAATAACAATAATACAGTATATAAAATGATCTCGGGCGGATATAATTACGCGGTCGGTCGGATGTGGCCCGACCCTTGAGTTTGACACATATGGACTAAATAGAACTTGAAAAGATATATTTTTTCAAATGTGATCGCGCAATTCAGATAGAGTTGGGCACTACAGCCTGCATGCCCCAATGAGTCATCCTCCCCTCGCTCTTACTTTTTTACCGTTCATCTAATGAATACACTGAGTATGGCTTTACCAAAACAATCATTGATGGCGAATAAAGTATCCATTATTCGAGTATGTAGGCGGGATATATATATATACATATATATATACCAGCGTATTACAGAGAAGTAGTGTGTTAAAAAGGTAGAAAAAGAAAAGGGAACATTTTAAAAATAGCGTAACATGACTGTCAATATACAGTATTTGTTTTGTGAGTGTTACTGAGTGTTGCTGTCATCAAGGATTTGATTATCATTATTTCTTTCAATCAGGTTCGTATTTGTAGGATGTGTTGTGTTCAAGTTACATTCCGTGTTTGTCAATCGTTGTAAAGATGACAGGTTTCATTCATCGATTCGTTTCTTACTGCATCAATAAACAGCTCGTCTTCTTCTTTATCTGAGACCTGACACACTGCATGCACGGGTTTTTACACTGTCTTCCTTTAGCGGGACATTGACTTTTTCCACCGTGTGCTTTGTTTCCACAGTAGCTGCATTTATGAATATGCTTATCAGCGCTTCATATTTTTGCTGCCTTTTCAATTGTGTAATTCAGTTTTGTTCAGCGCTCTTTGGAACTGTTGCTTTTTATCTGTGCACTGCGTCAGTTCACGTGAGCCGCTCGGTGTACATGCATCGAAGGTTCCCAGCTGTGCTGGTGCCATCTCGTGCTATGTCCGTGGCTGTATTTAATGTTACCTTAGTCCTGGCACTTAAAACTTTCTCTCGCAGTTTCGCTGAGTTTGTGTCAAACACCACCCTGACCATCTCTTCTTCCTCTCCATAAGCACAGTCCTTCACCCGTGAATATTTACCCGTGGCAGTTTGCTATTGGATTGCCGCTGACGGACGGCCTTATATGGGCAGGCACTAAATTACAAACGCCAGCGCAGCCTGTCTATGAACTTAATTTAAAGTGTAGGTTTACATCGTGCTTTGTTTCAGTAGCAGAACTCATGAATATGGTTGTATATGTCACTCGCTCGCTTCTTATTGTTTCGCTGCCTTCTCAATTATATAATGCATGTTTTCTTCAGCGCTTTTTTGAGGTCTTCCTGATTTTCTATGTGCTGCGTGATTACGTGGGAGGCGTGATGATGTCACACGAAACACCGCCCCCACGGCGTTGAAGCTCATCTCCATTACAGTAAATGGAGAAAACTGCTTCAAGTTATGACCATTACGCGTAGAATTTCGATATAAAACCTGCCCAACTTTTGTAAGGAAGCTGTAAGGAATGAACCTGCCAAATTTCAGCCTTCCACCCACACGGGAAGTTGGAGAATTAGTGATGAGTGAGTGAGTGAGTCAGTGAGTGAGTCAGTGAGTGAGTGAGGGCTTTGCCTTTTATTAGTATAGATACTAGCAGAATACCCGCAATTCGCAGCGGAGAAGTAGTGTGTTAAAGAAGTTATGAAAAAGAAAAGGAAAAATTAAAAAAATAACGTAACATGATTGTTAATGTAATTGTTTTGTCATTGATATGAGTGTTGTTGTCATATCTATCTATATATATATATATATATATATATATATATACTGTATATATATAGCAAAATGCCCGTGCTTGGCAGCGGAGAAGTAAAAGAAAAGGAAACATTTTAATAATAACGTAACATGATTGACAATGTAATTGTTTTGTCATTGTCATGAGTGTTGCTGGCATATATATATATATATATATATATATTTATATATATACACACAGACACACACACACATATATAAACATATATATACACATCATATATATATACATACATATACAAATATAGACATATATACAGTATATACATATATACACATATATATATACACAGTTATATATATATATATATATATATACACACACACACACACACACACATATATATATATATATATATATATCATGGGCAGGGCATCATGGACAATGGAGTTTTTATGCACCGCCCTGCTGGATGCCATGGGGGCCACGAGAGGGAGCTGTTCTTCGTGCCCTATGACCCGGAAGTTCGTCATAGGAAGAGTGATGGGCTTCCGGGTTGAAAAAAAAAGTACTATTTACCCTGACACGGAAGGAATAAGGACTTGTGGACTGTTGGCTAGGAACACTTCCGGGTCAGGGAGTATAAAAGTACTGTGGGAGCTCCCAGACGGCGAGCTGAGCTGGGTGGAAGGGTGGCAACGCGTCAGGGAGCTGGAGGATTGTATTATTGTGATTATTAGTGATTTGTATGAGTATTGTGGAGGAGAGGGTGTTTTGTACACTGTGGCTGAAGAATAAAGTCGAATTGAGGACTTTTACCTGGTGTCTGGAGTCGTGGACAGGGGTTCAAGGAAGTGAGAGCGTCCCCTATCTACCACAATAAATATATACTGTCGAGGATGCCAGGGGCCACGACCCAGCCGGGACGCCTTGAAGGACCGGAAGTGGGTGTGCGCCCATCTGGGATCAGGTGGGGGCCGCCTTCCTGGTTGCTTTGGGGGCCATGGGTTCAGGGCATGGAAGCTCCACCCTGTAGGGGCCCGTGGTCACCGCCAGAAGGCGTCCCAATGCCTTGGGGACTTGTGACCTCAGCACTTCCGCCACACCAGGAAGTGCTGGGGTAAAGATAAAAGAGGACACCCGGAGAGCTGCCGGGAGAACAGCCGGCACTTCCGCCATGCTGGGGCGTGGCCAAGAGGGGAATGCCGGGAACCACCTGGAGCTCATCCGGGAGGACATAAAAGGGGCCGTCTCCCTTCATTCAGGACTAGAGTCGGGTGGAAGAAGGACGAGGCAAGAGAGGAGAGTGGAGGCGGCCCGAGAAGAAGGCATTTGTGGCCAGGACTGTGTTGGGGTTTGTGCACTGACTTTATTTAGTGTCTGGGTGACACTTATATTGTAAATAATTGTAAATAAAAACATGTGGTGGTTGAATACAACATGTCCGCCTGTCTGTGTCCGAGTCGGCTCCACAATATATATATATACACACATACATATCTATACATATACACATATATATATATAGATATATACACATATATATACAAATCTACATATATATTTACATATATATATTAGGGGTTGGACTCGATTAAAAAAATTAATCCAATTAATTAGAGGCTGTGTAATAATTAATCTTGATTAATCGTATGTAATCGCACGTAAATTTGCCCCAAATGGCAAATGTTTTTTAATTTAAAAGGGTTTTAGTGGGCGACAGAATCAAATAATAGACATGGACATGAATATTGTAAACTCAAGCTCTTTTAATTTCTGAAAAAAAATGCTTTTAAACTGCATTTGAATTCAAAACAGAAACAAAAATATCATCCCTGGTTAAAATTGGGCAGACTTAAAAATAAAGTGGTAGTTTAAGTACTTTAAGTACATTTTCAGAATGGTATTGTCTTTAAATAATAATAACCAAAATTTCAACATAAAGTGCAGTTTTTCTTCTTAAAAAATAAGTCAGAAACATAAAAGGTAATTTGACCAACTTAATCTTTAAACTCTGAGTAACATTAGCCAAAATTATTTTGTACATTAGGCTAAAACAGTGTGATCATTGAACATTTTGTAATTAGATGTAATTAGAATTACTAACGGTCACGGAAGTCCAATGATCCCCAGTAAGAGCCACAAAGTCCGCTTTCTGTAATGCATCTAATTTTGCTTGCTTTTCAGTGTGCACAAAACCATGCTTTTATCAAGGCTTCGCTCGGGTAGTCTTTTGAAATGAAATTTGCCTCCGATCAGTCGAAGGAACGCGCTTTATTCCAACTCTAACATTTTTGTAGCTGTGATGTGTGCATCAGTGTAATCGATGTACCAGGAAATCATGCATTGACAAAAGTTCCCCTTTGCTTGGAATTGAAAGTGTGATTAAATGCGTTATTTTTTGTTATGGAGTACATGCATCGAAGCTTCTCAGCTGTGCTTGTGCTAAGAAAAGAAAAAACATTTTAAAAATAACGTAACATGATTCTGCGTTAACCGCTTAATTTTTCATACGTCCCAAACCAAGGAGATGCGAGGGTAAAATGAACCGGGAAGCTCGCATACATACTCAGTGCATTCCCTCTCAGGAATCGAACCTCGGATGTCGGCGCTAGAGGCAAAGCCTCTACAATTCGCCCACGCGTGTGCTTGTCTATTTGAGAGTATGTAGATCGGGTATATATATATATATTTACTTGGAGAAGTAGTGTGTTAAAGAAGTTATGAAAAGAAAAGGGAACATTTTAAAAATAACGTAACATGATTGTCAATATACAGTAATTGTTTTGTGAGTGTTATTGAGTGTTGCTGTCATCAAGGATTTGATTATCATTATTTCTTTCAATCAGGGTCGTATTTGTACGATGTGTTGTGTTCAAGTTACATTCCGTGTTTGTCAATCGTTGTAAAGATAAGAGGTTTCATTCATCGATTCGTTTCTTACTGCATCAATAAACAGCTCGTCTTCCTCTTTATCTGAGACGTGACACACTGCATGCACAGGTTTTTTTTTTTTACACTGTCTTCCTTTAGCTTTTTCCACCTTGTGCTTTGTTTCCGCAGTAGCTGCACTTATGAATATGCTTGTATGTATCAGACACTTCATATTTTTTGCTGCCTTCTCAATTGTGTAATTCGGTTTTTGTTCAGCACTCTTTGGAACTGTTGCTTTTTTTCTGTGTACTGCGTCAGTTCACATGAGCCGCTTGGTGTTCTTGCATCGAAGGTTCCCAGCTGTGCTGGTGCCATCTAGTGTGATGTCCACAGCTGTATGTAATGTTACCTAAGACCCGGCACTTAAAAGTTTCTCTCGCAGTTTCACTGAGTTTGTGCCAAACACCACCCTGACCATCTTATCTTCCTCTGCATAAGCACAGTCCTTCACCCATGAATATTTAGCGGCAGTGTTTCTATTGGATTGCCGCTGACGGATGGCCTTATATGGGCAGGCACTAAATTACAAACGCCAGCGGCAGCCTGTCTATGAACTTAATTTAAACTTTAGGTTTACACCTTCCTTTGTTTCCGAAGTAGCAGCACTCATGAATATGGTTGTATATGTCAGTTGCTCGCTTCTTATTGTTTCGCTGCCTTCTCAATTGTATAATGCATGTTTTATTCAGTGCTTTTTGGAGCTCTTCCTGGTTTTCTACGCACTTCGTTGACAGTCAGTTCACGTCATTATGTGGGAGGCGTGATGATGCCACACGAAACTCCGCCCCCCACGGCTTTCAAGCTCAACTCCATTACAGTAAATGGAGAAAAATAACTTCCAGTTATGACCATTACACGTAGAATTTCGAAATGAAACCTGCCCAACTTTTGTAAGGAAGCTGTAAGGAATGAGCCTGCCAAATTTCAGCCTTCTACCTACACAGGAACTTGGAGAATTAGTGATGAGTCAGTGAGTGAGTCAGTGAGTCAGTCAGTCAGTGAGGGCTTTGCCTTTTATTAGTATAGATATATATACCATACATACATACACACATACAAGGGATGTTGAAGAAATTCACACACTTTTTTTTAACTCTATTTATTAAGAATTTTTAAGACAACTTACATCACTTTTCTACATAGTTACCTTCCTTTGTGATGCAATTTTCCCAGAGCCATACCAGCTTTTTAAAGCACAATTACTACTCCTTCCGCCTTCACCACTTCCAACCAAAATGTAAAGGTGCGGAAACTTTTTGAACATCCCTCGTATATATACATACTGTATATATACAGTATATATAAAATATATAAAAGTAAAGGAACACTTTTTAATGAGAGTATAGCATCAAGTCAGTGAAACTTCTAGGTTATTGATCTGGTCAGTTAAGTAGCAGAGGGGGTTGTTAATCAGTTTCAGATGCTTTGGCGTTAATGAAATGAACAAAAGGTGCACTAGAGGTCAACAATGAGATGACCCCCAAATCAGGAATGGTTTAACAGGTGGAGGCCACTGACATTTTTCCCTCCTCATCTTTTCTGACTGTTTCTTCACTAGTTTTACATTTGGCTACGGTCAGTGTCACTATTGGTAGCATGAGGCGATACCTGGACCCTTCAGAGGTTGCACAGGTGGTCCAACTTCTCCAGGATGGCACATCAATACATGCCATTGCCAGAAGGTTTGCTTCGTCTTACATCACAGTCTCAAGGGCATGGAGGAAATTCCAGGAGACATGCAGTTACTCTAGGAGAGCTGGACAGGGCCATAGAAGGTCCTTAACCCATCAGCAGGACCAGTATCTACTCCTTTGAGCAAGGAGGAACAGGATTAACATTGCCAGAGCCTTACAAAATGACCTCCAGCAGGCCACTGGTGTGAATGTCACTGACCAAACAATCAGAAACAGACTTCATTAGGGTGGCCTGAGGGCCTGATGTCCTCTAGTGGGCCCTGTGCTCACTGCCTGGCACCGTGGAGCTCGATTGGCATTTGCCATAGAATACCAGAATTGGCAGGTCCACCACTGATGCCCTGTGCTTTTCACAGATGAGAGCCGTTTCACCCTGAGCACCTGTGACAGACGTGAAAAAGTCTGGAAAAGCCATAGAGAACTTTATGCTGCCTGTAACATCATTCAGCATGACTGGTTTGTTGGTGGGTCAGTGATGGTCTGGGGAGGCACATCCACGGAGGGACGCACAGACCTCTACAGGCTAGACAATGGCACCTTGACTGCCATTAGGTATTGGGATGAAATCCTTGGACCCATTGTTAGACCATATGCTGGTGCAGTGGGTCCTGGGTTCCTCCTGGTGCACGACAATGCCCGGCCTCATTTGTGAGAGTAGCAGGCAGTTCCTGGAGGATGAAGAAATTGATACCATTGACTGGCCCCCACGCTCGCCTGACCCAAATCTAATAGAACACTTCTGGGACATTATGTTTCATTCCATCTGACGCCACCAGGTTGCACCTCAGACTGTCCAGGAGCTTAGTGATGCCCTGTTCCAGATCTGGTAGTAGATTCCCCAGGTAACCATCCTCTTCTTATTAGAAGCATGCCCTGACGTTGTCAGGTATGAATACAAGCATGTGGGGGGCGTACAGAATACTGAGTACAATTTTGAGTTGCTGCAATTAAATTTTGGCAAAATGGACTAGCCTGTCGCATCATTTTTTCACTTTGATTTTCGGGGTGTCTTTGAACTCAGCCCTCTGTAGGTTGATAATTTTCATTTCCATCAAACGATATGGCATCCTTTCATTTCTAAACATTACCCAGTCCACATTAGTATCCAGCATGATTTTTTTTCTCATTGAGATCAGATGTGCTTTCAAAGTGTTCCTTTAATTTTTTTGAGCTGTTTATATATTTATATACATACACACACATAATACAATTATATATAAAAGAGAGAACTGCACACATCTGTTAAAAAGATGTGAAGTGCAGATTACAAAAAGAAGGTAGCTGATCTGACCACCAAGGAAAGCATCTGTGGAAAGGCATGCCTTTCAACTTAGTCACTTTAAAGTTACATTTTCACAGTAATTAGTGCTGCCGGCCCACAGATTTACCATCCTGGTTTCAAATCCTAGCCTGCGCAGAGAAGGCACATTTTGCCAGTGTATACATTGGCCTTCCTCCTACATCCCAAAGAATGTGGGTTGGGATAGGTGAATCTGAATTGGCCTTAAACAAGCAAATATGCTTTGATTTGATAGACTGACAACATTTTCATGGTTTGTTCACTCCTTTCACTCAGAGCTGCCAGAACAAGCTTTCTGTAACCCTAACCTGGATAAGCAGTTTAAAAAAAATGGATGAATGGAAGGATGGAGGGACATTACATATACAGTATTTACTGTTATTTGTGGTGTTGCAGTGGTAGCATTGCTGTCTCACAACAAGGAGACCAGGGTTTTTGCCCTGGGTGCTTCTGTGTATGGAGCTTGCATGTTCTCTTCGTGTCTGGTGCTCTGTTTTCTTCCCACAGTCCAAAAAGTCATGCAGGTTTTTTTTCGATTGGCAATGCTAAATTGGGCTGTGTGTGTGAGTTTTCACCCCGCGATGGGGCTGGAGCCCTGTCCAGGGATTGTCCCTGCCTTATGCCTGATGCTTGCTGGGACAGGTTGGATGGATGGATGTACCCAGTACTACAATATGTTTCTTACTTGCATGTCTCCCCATAGACTAATGACAGTAGTACAATAATGTACACCAAACATTAAATACACATAATGTGTGCACATCATTTTATTCGTATATATGTAGTATATAATTCAGCATATATAATTTGACTTATATTCAATAATTTCATTATCATACTATTTAATTATTTTTAAAGGGAAAGTCACAAGATGCTAGAAGACACTTCAGTACTAATTTGAGAATGCAATATTTTGTATGTGAAGTACAAATAGATGATGATGCCTCAGCTCAACAATGTTTTATAACCTAAGCAGACACACACTCAGAAGCTTTCAGCCATGATCTCTGTTTGTCTTATTGATGGTAATCTTCCCAAACTGTTATCACAATACCCATTAGTTTTGTTTTTCATAAGCATTACATACAATATACCAGAAGGATCTGGTTATAATATAATATTATATTTTAACAATTTAAGCTTCGTATTGTACATTTTTTACAGAAACTTTATTAATGCTCTTTTGATGAGGGTGGGGTCAGACTGTAGCCTTTGTTAATTTTAACTTCAGTTGAAGATGGCATGTAGTATAAATTCATTATATGTACATCTAAGGAGGTAGTACTTTAACACTAGAATTACCAGAACCTACGAAAAAAACTCGTAAATCCGGCCCACCTTAAATCCGTTGACACCTCTCCGCCAGCGTCTTTTGTCCTCTAAATGTGCCGATCAAGACAAGCTGCAAGCAGCCGACTATTCCATCCCCCCACTGACTAAGAACGTGCACAAACTTCTCCCAGCTCATGCCTTGTTTGATTATCCGGGAGTGAAGTGGAGTTTTAGAGTGGAAATAATAGAGTGTTATTTGGAACACACGCATTTCATTAGTGTTCTGTTTCTACAGTAATCTGTGTAAACACATTTTTAAAACAGAAACGTTTTTCATATTGTTGTAGTAAATGACAAAATGTAGGCATAAACTATAGAATGTATGAGGCCTTAAGTCCAAAGATCAAGTAAGCACTTAAGATGGGCCGGACCTAAGAGTTTTTTTGTAGACTTTGGTAATTCTAGTGTTAAAAAAATTTTTTGGCCATGTCACCAGACCATTACTGGGCAAACCCACACATGTAGACGAGAAGAAGAAAATAAAGTCTCCATATAGACAATGACCAGACGTGGTATTTGAACACAGTATGCTTGATCTAAGAGTCAGCAGCACTATTCTGCCCCGTCAACAATACAATTAAAGCTATAATCCAAAATGGTGTTTGTGTGAAAAAGAAGGGGATAAGGTAATAAATAAAGACATCAGATATAGCCGACCCTTTCATAAATTGTCAGAGGAACAGAAACAATACCAATAACAATATTTTGACAGAAAGTGCTGTCGTCTTATTTGGCAAGCTGAATTAACATTTAGTGATATCTCAAAATTATTTTCAGATATTACAAAACACAGTTCACCTTTAGAGATTTTAACATTAAACTTTTAAAGTATCTACAAAAAATTCTTAAGTATCTCAAATACATTTTCAGATATCTCAAAATAACATCATGTGCATGTCAAGATACCCAAACACATTTTGAGATTTCTCAGACTGACCTTCCCTGCATTTTAAGAGATCTGAAATTCATTTTGAGATATGTTGCTATCATTTCCTGTAAAATTACAGCCTATTTTAAGATATCTTTATTTGAATTTAAGATATTTCAAAATGAACAGGAAGCTATTTTGAGATATTTGGAAATGTATTTGAGATACAGTAAATTGTATTGTAAACATCTAAAAAATGCCATTCAGATATACTGAAATAGGTTCATGCCTTTTAAATATGTTTTCAATGTATCTGAGATATTTTATACATCTGAAATGGAGCACAGACTGATTTTAAGATATCACAAAATGAGATTATCAAAAATAAATGAGATATCAAAGATGTGTTTTAGAGATTTAAATTATGAGCCGAAATAAAGATATTTGAAAAATGACCCCTGGATTACTTTTCCAGATATACTAAAATAACATCCAGTTTTGCAGTAGGTTATTTTGTGATAGCATGAATTGAACATCGGATGTCACAAAATGCTTACAGGTGTATTTTACATCTTAAAATTTATCTGAAATATCCCATGTTTCCTGCAGAGGCATTAGCTCTCTTGGAAATGTGTTCTTTTAATATTGTGGCTTATTAAATAATTAAACAATATCATAATATACCAGAAAAGGCGATATCCCTCCCATAGTGATTACGGCGGTACAAGAATCACATGAGACAAAATATCTTTTAGCTTACATTTACTGACGTTTTACACGGTTACAGACGGGGAGGCATATGGACAGACTTTTATCCAGGTGGGAATCTGGATCAACACAGTCAGCCATTTTCTCCGTCCCTACGCTGGGAGGTTTTCCAACACCTTGTGTCGGCACAGCCTCGAAGGGTCTGGCCACTGTCCAGACCTTTTATATGGTTCTTGCTTCATTTGCTGGTCTTCTCTGTCTCCAAACAAGGGCTGAATTCCTCTCCCACAAAATACAGAAATATCATAGTGCTTACATGCCGATTCTCATTCTCCCAGTAAGGAAAGAAGATTTGTGCTGATAGAGGACAGAAATACCCTAACCTGTGTTTAAGCTGACTATACAAGCCTCCAGTTGTCTCTGGCTATCTAATCCAATGCTTGGCTAGCACTTCTAACTGCTGAGCCTCTGTGTGCCACAGTTAACATGCACATGTGAATAAAACTCATAACAGTATTGTCCAGATATAGTGACATAAAGAAACATGTAGTATAACATCCCAAAATGCATTTTAGACTTTTAATATATAGATTTAATATATAGATTTTTAACATATCTTAAAATATATTTGAGATGTCTTTGAGATACATTAAAGCTATCTTGAAATAGATGTGTTTTCAAATATCTATAATTCATTTTATGATGTTTGTAAATGTTAATTTAGCTTGCAATGATCTAACATTTCCAGCCTAGTCAGTGTCTTTGAAGAGTTCTCAAGTTCTCTCTTAGTTTTCCTTCCCCACCTCATAAACGTAAGGTTACCTGGCAATGCTATAAAGGGGGAGTTGCTATGTGTGTTGAGTGCTCCCCTATGATGGATTAATGCCCTGCCTAGGATTAGTTTCTATACTGGTTCTGTACTTTGACTGCAAGGTCATGCTGTTAATCCCTGAGACCCTGAAATGGAAAAAGTAATTTCACAAAATGGAAATGTTTGACAAACAGTACATGAAACATCTGTCAAATGAGCAACAGATTTAATCAGAGTCTCTAAAGTCTGTGATACACTAATTCAGCACAATCCTAATGGCTGGTTTCACATGGCTGACTCGAACAATTACAAAATTTACATTATTGACAGAAGACAGAAGAACATTCAAAGAACTGCATGTAGACTCTGAAGCACTTGTCTGTCCGCACTGCAGGGTACCCATCTTAAAGAGGCAAATTATATACAACACTTGCCTATATGTGATTAACTAGCTAAGGTTGTTCAGTCAAAGGGCAAGGGTACAAGTCATTGGGTGAGTGTTCTTCCTGTGGCTGTTAGGTGGGAGGCCTTTATAATTAACAGATGGAACAGATGGAAGGAGACAGCGTGATAGGTATCACCATCCTTATGGTGAATCTCAACAGGGCTGCATGGGAGTTGTAGTCCTGTTGGGGGTGGGGGCGGGGGTTGCCCTGCTGGGTTACTTGGGAGCCACCAGGTTGGGACCGCATTGAGGAGGAATCCATGTTTTTAGATGGTTCTGTCTGGCTCAGATATGCTTTCTGGGTGCAGTTTTGTGGAGTCAGGGGTATTCCTGGGTCTCAAATAATGGAAACTGTTCTGCTTCACCAAAGCAAGTTGGAGATGGGAGAGGACAAGGAGGAGGACAATGCTTGCCTGGGAGGTTTGGAGGAAAAGAAAGAAAGAAAGAAAGAAAGAAAGAAAGAAAGAAAGAAAGAAAGAAAGAAAGAAAGAAAGAAAATTGTTATTTAAGAAGAAGCATCTGAGAAGGTATTTGTTTTAAATAAACATTTTAATGAACCCATGATGTGTGTCTGTGTGATTGCGTCCAGGATTTGGGGCTCTGAGATGATGCAGAAACATGAAACAACAAAATAATATATAGTAGAACAACTGTAATTCAGTATGTGTTCTAGCATTACTTAGAAAAAAAACTATGATTTGAGTACACATAGCTTAAGAAAATAATATGATTATGGGTATCCATATGGCACATGTTGTGAGTCATGGCAGATGTGTGCTCTGTGTATTTAAGGGTATACTGACAGAACTGCGTACTTTTGTAGACATTTGTTACAAGTCATGGTAGAATAAAATCATTAAAGAAAGAGAACTGCAGAGATTAAAGTAAGATAATATGAACCCTGAAGCTAGAGAAATTTGGTGAATTGGAGGTGTACCTGTGCAAAGTGTTCAAACTTCAGCCACAACGGCCTCTGAAAGTAGACAAGCAAACAGGATACATATCCTGACCTAAAGAAAACAGTACTAATAATGTGTGATAACATTTCTTGCTTTTAGTTTTATGTCTGGGTGGGAGAGGGTGGAAGTGGGTGGGCTGGGTTACTCTGTATGCTTTGTCCCTTTATTGATATATCCTTTCAATTTGTCTTTACTTAATAAAAATTAAGTATATGTTACACCGATCCCTCTCCCACTTGGACAGAGGCATTGGTGCTGTAAGAATTATGTTTCTGCACTTCTCTAGCGCCTTCAACTCCATCCAACCTCTGCTCCTTAGGGACAAGCTGACAGAGATGGGAGTAGAATATCACCTGGTGCCATGGATCGTGGACTATCTTACAGACAGACCTCAGTATGTGTGTCTCGGGAACTGCAGGTCTGACATTGTGGTCAGCAACACAGGAACGCCGCAGGGGACTGTACTTTCTCCGGTCCTGTTCAGCCTATATACATTGGACTTTCAATACAACTCAGAGTCCTGCCACGTGCAAAAGTTCGCTGACAACATTGCTATCGTGGGCTACATCAGGAGTGGGCAGGAGGAGGAGTATAGGAACCTAATCAAGGACTTCGTTAAATGGTGTGACTCAAACCACCTACACCTGAACACCAGCAAAAACAAGGAGCTGGTGGTGGATTTTAGGAGGGCCAGGCCCCTCCCGGACCCTGTGATTATCAGAGGTGACTGTGTGCAGACTTGGGAGTGCAGCTGGATGATAAATTGGACTGGACTGAAAAATACTGATGCTCTGTGCAAGAGAGCCTGGCATCATTCAACATCTGCAATAAGATGCTCCAGATGTTCTATCAGACGGTTGTGGCGAGTGCCCTCTTCTATGCGGTGGTGTGCTGGGGAGGCAGCATAAAGAAGAAGGACGCCTCACGCATGGACAAACTGGTGAGGAAGGCAGGCTCTATTGTAGGCACGGAGCTGGTCAGTTTGACATCTGTGGGATTAATAAAGTATCTATTTATTTATCTATCTAAAAAGTTGATTTAAAAAAAAATGCAGGAAGCATTTTTTATTAAATCAAAACCTTTGCTGCTATAACATAGATGTATTTGGTAAGTTTTAGGGCCTTTGTTTTCATATTTGGGGCCCAGTCCCTTCATCTAACTTTTAAAATGCCAAGAACATGGTAGATTTTTTTTTTAAATTTATAAACTCTGCTTCACTTTAGAACAAAAGTTCATATGGTAAATGAATATGTACCCCAATTGCGAAGAAATAACTTCAGCCCGAAAATGACCAAACTTACTCTGTAATTTGCATGGCAAATGTGCCACTCTATTATAATTATTATGAATTTTAAAATTTAAAACAATACATCACTATTTTTCTTTAATAACTTTCAAATCAAAGCAAATATGTTTCTATTACATAAGGCAGAACAGGTGGAAGAGGAAAGTTGCAAAGTTAGGCAGAGTGGTGGCTCTGAGGCTAGGGATCTGGTTTGAATCCCATAAATACCAAAAAGGGACTCTGCTCTGTTGGGCCCTTGAGCAAGGCCCTTAACCTGCAATTGTTGAGCACTTTGAGTAGTGAGAAAAGCGCTATATAAATGCAAAGAATTATTATTATTTATTGAATTATTAAATTTGGCATAACTGTGCAAAGTACACGATGTTACACAAGAATATGAATAACTGGACGATCACAGCTTCTTTCTGTCTACAGAAGAGTTGGTGCGATTATTCCTGGACTTATCAGGAGTGGACACTGAATGCTTAAAATGCTGTGAACTATCCTAAAATGAATTTGGGTTCTGATCTCAGATGATATGAAGAATGTATTCCCTACTAGCATTGCCAGCAGCTATGTCAAAATCCAGCTACCTTCAAAGATGATTATTTTTTGCCCTGAATACTTCATTAAATGTTTTTTTCCCCTTATTTATTACCTTGTACTGCATCTTAATTGATGCCTCAAGTATTTTGCTGTGGACTGCTGAATTTTCATTCAATTATACAACCTCTCAAAGCAAAAACCTCTTAGTTGTAAACAAAAACAGCTGTACAATACTTCATACCCTATTATTAAAAAACAATGTGAGTTTCACCTTTTCATCTCTTTTAGGAGGAAGCAAATGGAAGGTTGAACTGAATGCAAGTATTCAAAAATGCACCAAAATGTTTATTTAGATGGTACAAACAACAGCTGTTACTGCACAGTAAATGTAAAAAAGAAATGCATATATCAGAGAGTCTTTTTAAAATTTCAAATTAAAACACAAAATTGTTTAGACACACTTTATATAAGCAGATTCAACTTGCTCGAAAATAAAAAACCTGAGGAAATGAAAATATTGTTTATCTAATTACAAATTATCCCACTCTGGTGGTTCATTGCTATCCTGGCAGCATCAGGCACAGGGCTGTAGCAGACCCAGTCAGGATGCCAGACCATTTCAGGGCCCACTCCTACACTCACCTGCATTGTCAACGCCAATGAATCTGCATCTGTGTGAGGAACACTAGATTACACAGAGAAAAGCACAAGGAAACACAAAGAGAAAAATGTGCAGGCATTAGGCTGGGGTTCAAACCCAGAAACCCTGAACTGTGAGGCAGCAGTGCTACCCTAAATATTGTTAAAATATTTTGAAAAAGACATAAAAGTCCATCATGCTACTGTTTTTGAGCTTAAAACAACAGGATGGTTTGCTTATGATTCATTTAATCACCACAAAAACCAAAGGGTTTTATGGATCTAACTCAAAAAATAAACCAATTCCAGACAGGGCAGCTTCAGCTTCAGTAGATGACACTCCTTAGATAAAAAGCACACCCATGGCCTGTTGTGCCGATGTAATTGTGACGCATGACATAAATGCCATTTCCATGAATATCTGGGGACGAGAATAGCTAATGCAACAAAAAGCTTCTTGAATGCATTTAGAAAAAAATGCTGCTCTACAGTCAGTATGCCTTCTGGTATTTGTAAGGATCGATGTGGGCTTTCTTTGATCCTGCACTTATGTGAACAATGTTGTCTAAATTATCACTTACCTTTCTTTGCTGAGGAGACAAGGAAGTAAAACCAGAATAAAAGTAGGCTTTATGTAGAATAAGTGGATGAAGTGGAAAAAAGAAGAAGCAGTACTCAGGTTGTTTCTACTTTGTCATGTTAGTCAAAAATGAATGGATACAAGTTCTGCTTGTAGACAGAACAAGGTTTGGAGCCCAGGATGCATACAGTTATGGCATGAGGACTGGTGGGGAGTGTCCCCTGAATTCATTCCTCAGATGACACCTACCGATTAACAAGTGTGTCACTATAGTAATGAAAGATTGTGAGAAGTGCCAGTAATGTATATAGTGAGTGCCAGGTGGATGCCAACACATACTGCCGATACACGTGGTAAAATATGCCTGGTACTCCAAACAACTAAATCTATGTCAATACCAGAGAGTACTGGCCCACTTCAGCCACTGTGTAGAATACATTGGTAAAGCTTTAGGAAATTAAATCAACAAAATGACATAATTTTGGTCAGATTTAATTAGGTGCCAGTTAGAAAAAAAACACTTCACTATGAGCTTATTTACAGTATTATATATTACAGAAGTAATGCAGTGGAGATTGATTAGAACTGTCGCATTCTAAGTCTAGTATCCTGATTACGCATCTCAAATTTTCACTGTCATTGTGAAGTTTGTACTTTTTCTCTGCATCCATGTAAGTTTCCCAGGTGTTGAGATAGACAGATATATTTTCAAGAGAGATTGGACACATTTTTAGTAATGAAATGCGTTGCATTTATCATTCCAACAGATGGTGCACAACAAACATTAACAATACTTTTACAAATTCCATATCAAACGGTATTGTAACAGAGTCATATGCAGAGCTTTTGTCATTCCAACAGATGGCACATTACAACATGGGTTACAAATTCTATACCAAACAGTATATAACAGAGACATATGCATTGCTTTTGTCATTCCAAACAGACTGCACATCACAAACATTTGTAGTAATGCAATTAATTTACAAATATATTAACACTGAGCCATCTGTTGGAACAACAAAAGTAATGCATTTTATTACTCCATGCAATTCAAAATATGTTCCAATTGAAATTGTGCTGCAAATGTTAATGCTGAAGCCTACATTGATTACTTTGATTTCAACCAATCTTAAGACAGGTAGCACAGCTAGTCTCAGACAATAAACCAAAAAAAAATAGTGATGCTAGCATGGTACAGTACAGAAAGAAGTAATAAATTATGTTTTTTTGATTGCAAATGGAACACTGATCAGCAAGGATATGACAGACAGACCGACAGACAGACATACAAACAGACAGACAGATAGATAGATACTTTACTAAAAAAAGCAATACACCTAATTAGAGACCCTAAAAAAGATAAATAAATAACACATACACTTAACATTCTTAAACTAGGTATACATTATTCTTTTCTCTAGCAGTAGAGTGCTGTACCGTGTTAGCCATAGATTGATACAGGAGAAAGTAGGGTGAAATGACACCTTTTACTGGCTAACTAAATAGATTACAAATACAAGCATTCGAGGCAGCTAAGGCCCCGTTATCAGGCAAGGAGTAAGAAACGGAAAAATACTCTAGCTTATATTGGGACAGCAAAGTGACTTTTTGTTCAAATGTTAGCAAAATGAATAAACCTGAGATGAATTAACCCTGAAAGAAGGGAACAATGAACTAATAAAATGTAGAGATAAGATAACCATCTCTAGAGAAAGTCCAGTAATGTTTTTTTGAAGTGCATTGTCTGTAAGATAAGCCACTGATGTAGTCAGCTGGTCAATCAGTCTGTTAGTCCACATATCTGCTCATAAATCTCTTGTCTATATTCAGACCATTCTGTAGAGTGTTGAATTTAAGCATAAGTTTGTATTCCCATTCTCTCCGCTCCTGTTGGGTCTTGAAATTACCCATAAGCACAGTGACTCTCAGATCCTTTATGCTGTAGCCATTACTGTTAAAGTGCGCTGCCACCAGACGATCAATACTGTTCTGATTAATATGAAATCTATGTGAGTTCATTCGCTGGCGCAGTGTCTGACCAGTTTCCCCTACATACAGTCCAGTGTTGGGACACCTTATGCACATGATTAGGTAGACCACATTAGCAGATTTTCATGTGAACAAACCCTTTATTTTATGCTCCTGCTGGCAATGTGGTATAACTACCTGATCTGCCGTGTAGATATGTGCACAGGTGGCACACCTGTTCTGTAGGCAGGAAGATGTGCCACTTGCTGTTGAGCCACACATAGGGTTTCGGAAAATCAGTTGTTTAAGGTTTGGTGGTTGTCTGTATGCAAGGAGGGGAGGTTCTGGGAATATATCCTTCAGTTTATTGTCTTTCTATACCATGGGTTGAAGCTCTTTCATAATTTTGTGGATAATAAGTTACAACTAGTGGGACCCGGTTCTTGGTTTCTGAACCTTTGTATTCCAGAAGGTTTTCTCTGGGTGCAGTTGTAGCTCTCCTGATTTGTAGGTCTGTTGATTTGGGAGTGTATCCTTGTTTGATGAAGTCTGCCCTGAGTTTCTGCAGTTGTGTGTCCCGATCCATTGGGTCTGAGCAAATATGATTGCAACGTATTGCCTGGCTGTAGATGATGGAGTTCTGTATATGCTTTGGGTGTTAATTCATCTAAGGTTTATTCATTTTGCTAACATTTGAACAAAAAGGTTGTTAAGATGAAAGAAAAAAAAATCACTTTGCTGTCCCAATATAAGATTATATAAGATAAGTATTTTTCAGTTTCTTTGTTACACCTTGCCTGGCGAAGGGGCCTTAGCTGCCTCAAAAGCTTGTATTTGTAATCTATTTAGTTAGCCAATAAAAGGTATCATTTCACCCTACTTTCTCTTTTATCTCTGGAATATACAGCTGGTGAAAATAAATTTACTGAGCTGACCATACATCTCCTTACCACTTACCTCATATTAAGAGAATTGATACAACAATTGATGTCAAAAAGAGCCTCAAAACAAAAACCCACATATCCTAATTGGAGGGTACGGTGGCATAGTGGTTAGCACTACTTTGTAACTGATCTGGCATCCTGGGTTGGAACCTACACTTAACTGCTGTGTATTTTGAGTTTGTCTGTAAGACTTTTCTTAGAGGTATTCTGGTTTATCCCTCTGAAGACCCCCAAAGATGTGTAGGTTAAGTAAATGGTTGATTATCGTCTTAGTGTAAATGTAAATGGGTCCTGCGGTGGACTGGTACCCTGACCAGGGCTATTTCCTATCTTGATCCCACTGCTGCCAGGATGAACTAGATTAAGTAGATTTATTTGTTTTATTTTATATTAATAGATTAATATTTTATATTAAGTAGATTTATTTGTTTTATCAGTATGCCTCCTGTGTCTGTCTGTGTCGGGTTGAGCAGTGGTCACACTGTATATTTTTAAGGGAGACTTCTGGGTATCAGTACAGGCCCTACTTTAAAGAGGGTGAACATCCACATTAAGTAACTACTTTCATTGTGTTGACAGGCTTCAGGACATCGGAGATAAAGTGTCTCTCATCAATAAAACAAAATCAGGTGCAAAAAAAAAAAAAAAATCCTTAAGCCAGTAACAGACAAAAAACTAGGGAAGCCTGTAAAGTGTCAGCAGTAAATCATCTAAACATCTGAAAGGTCTGCACCGAACAAATAAGCCAGCCACAATGACCACTGACATAAAGTGCTCTTATATACTATAAACTTTACATTCATAAAATAAAAATAGATGTATTAAGTCTAAAGGTAAGTGCAAGGTAATGGAATTAAACCAAGACTTAAACCACACTAGAATGAATGTATCTGAAAATGCAGTTTTCAGTTAAGTCTGTCATGCATCAAAACTTGCATATTTCACCTATCGAGAATACATGATTTGACAGCCAAGATGGATGTTTGTTCACGGAGCAAATGTAAAGTAAATCAAAACGAGGAAAGCAAAGATCGTACAACGAAAAAGACTTTGTCCGGAAATTCAATAAAGAACAGCAGCTTTTTAAGGTTATAGACCAGGATTAGTTAGCCAGTGCCACACAAAATACAGCCAAATATTTGAGTGGTTCAAGGTGGAGTATCCGTCAACTGATGTCAAGAATTTAGGAAAGGACTATCTCCACAGTAAAGATGAGATCACTAAGAACCTAATCACAAGAATACTGAACTCAGTGTCTTATCCCATGACAATCATACATCAAGCGTTGTTAAAAAGCTCTGTTAACACCATCCCCACTGCCACAGGAGACCTGGGGCCTCATGTATAACGCCGTGCGTAGAACTCGCACTATAACATGGCGTAAGCACAAAAGCCGAAATGTGCTTACGCACAGAAAAATCCAGATGCAGGAATCTGTGCGTACTCTAACTTCCACGTTCTTCTGCTACATAAATCCCGATCAGCGTGAAAACTAACGCTCGTGCACGCGCTTTATGTTACGGCCCAACTCCTCCCAGAATTACGCCTCTTTGAATATGCAAATCAATATAAATCGCCCTTAAGCGCAGCCTTCTGTGAAAAGACAATGGGAAAAGCACGTGCTCGTGCTCATGACACAAACATTTAACTTTTGCCGAAATTTGTCGCTGCGTTTTTAGCTGTGCTGTTATTTTCTCTTTCTGTTTTATATTCAATATATATTGGCGTAGCCGTCACTGCAGTCAGTGCTTTTCTTTCCCCAAGTAACCGATCGCCATACAATCAGCTCTGTAATAGAAGTTAAGCCATCTGTAAGCTTAGCGCCGATTCTTCAAAACGTTTAAAGAACATTGAAATATCTTTGTAGTACATGTTTAATTATTCTATCCTTAACGACACTCCCAGTGAAGAATATAGATTATTTAAATGAAGTTAAAGTTTTATCTGTATAATTTAATAAACATATTTTGCTGCATTTCACCTTAAAAATGATATCGTCATCATATGTAAATACGCGCTTTGTAAAGTGGCTCAGGTTGTGAGATATTATAACTATAGTGCAAGTTTACAGTGGGGTGATTGTACTTATAAGTACAAACAGTTCTACAAGGAGCAATTGATTGAATGCATTTACAGTTCTTGGGATGAAACTGTTTCTGAACCGCGAGGTCCGTACAGGAAAGGCTTTAAAACGTTTTGCAGTGGCTGAGACAGCGTGTCCTTAAAGCTGTATATCGATAATTCCCTTTCCAATCAGCTGCTGTTGTGATTCACACTCAGATACAGTGATATAAATACTCCGAGTGGTGCAGTGAGAGAAATATGGAAAAAGATGATCCGTTGTGGCAACTTCTAACGGGAGGAGCTAGAAGAAGAAGAGGAGAGTAACAACGCTAAAGCAGTTATGGTATTTAGAATAGTTTGACCATTCTGTGGAACATTATATTGTTACAAGTTAATTACAATCAGATGCATTACACTAATAAACAATATGCGGTTAGTTTCTCTGTATTTATAAAGCCGCGTCAGGAAAATAATGAGTAACCACACAGGAACAGTAGCACTGCTTTGACGCTGGGTGCCGCCAGTCTGCAAAACCGAGCGGAGAACTTGCGTACGACAAGGCATGAGGTACCGTGGAAAAGTGCATGGCTTTACACCAAGTGTAGGTTTTATACATCGCGATTTGAATGTGGAAAAGTTCTTACACAACATTTCTGTGCGTACGCACCGTTTATACATGAGGCCCCTGGTCTTTTTTAATTTAGGCACTTTGGTGAGATTCATTTTTGGTGTTTGAAACCTGGAACTCAGGCCAAAAAGAAAAAAAAACTTTCTAATGTGTATGTGTTAGTGAGGCCTAACCCTAAAAATGACATGCTTACCAAAATAAATATTCAAACATTTTATTAGCATTAAGTGTTTGGTAAATGGGGATCTGTTCTGGAAAAAAAAAACTTTCCTCTAAGAACAATTTTTTATTTGCACATAGATATGCACAAATGTAGTGTGAGCAATCAAGAAAACAATTCATTGCCTTTTATGCTTTTCTATTACCATTACCTTATCTAATACATCACATAATCTGCTCTTAATATCCAGAATTCTATCATCTTAGCCACTCAGCTGTAGCCACCGTAACTTCATATACATGTCAGTTCTTCCATTATCATAAACATCGATTTGTTAATAGGTGTGTCCTATGGGTTTTCTAATTGATCTTATCTCCACTTTATAATAGGGGGCTTCAGCTTTCTCACTAGTTTGTCCCCGCTTTTTAAGGGGATGTTCTTCACTCATTTACTTCATTTTAACCTTAGTAATTATGTTGGTGGCTCCTCTAAGATGCAGATGTTCGAGTTTTAAGCCATGTTTAGTTAACCCTTTAGTTACCTTTTCCTTATGCTTTTAATAATCCATTGTTAAACTTCATTTAAGCATATGCTTCTATTAAATTGTAAAAATTATCATGTATTCAAGTCAGTGCATTACCGCACCCACTACGCAACGAAATAACTCGGGATCCCGGTTTACAACCCCCCAGGAAGACACGTGGTCCAGTCCCACCCTACGGAAATGACCCTCTATCTGCCGCAGCCAGATGTTACGTGGGCGACCCCTTGGCCTTGTCCAGCCACTCGGGTACTCAACAATGAGGATCTTACGAGCCAGATCACCCTCGGGGAAACACGCCAAATGGGCGTAGTGCTGTAACTAACGCTCCCTCACAATGCAGCATCCGCTCATTCGACACAAAGTCAAACCAACGGTACCCAAGGATTTTTCAGCGAGACACAGTACCAAAGGAGTCCAGTCCTCATTCACAGGTCACTGGATAGCATCCATTTCTTGCAACCATATAGCAAGACAGAAAGCACCAGGACTCTAAAGACTTGGACCTTCATCCTTTTGCAAAGATATTGGGAGTGCCACACATCCCTTTCCAGCGACCTCATGACCCCCCATGCTCTCCCAATCCGTCTACTGACTTCATAGGAAGAGTCACCAGAGACATGAATATCACTGCCAAGGTAAGTAAACCTCTCAACAAGATCAACACTTTCTCCTTAAACAGACACACTGCTGATGGCTGTGCCCAAGAGGTCATTAAAGGCCTGGATGTTGGTTTTTATCCAGGACACTCGCAAGCCCAGACACTCAGACTCCTTACTCAGTCTCATGAGATACCCGATCAGAGCCTCCATTGACTCCATGAAGATCACAGCATCTTCAGCAAAGTCAAGATCTATGAACCTTTCTTCACCGAATTGTAGGCCGCTGGTGGCCCACATCCGTGAGGCAAGTTGCCTGTTGTGACATGTCCAGAGACTCACTACAGCCAGTCAGCAACTCACTACGAGAAAATCAAACCTGTTAGTTGGAGGGGCATGCTGTGCATGACAGCTAACAACCAATGAATGCTCATCCAGAAGTACAATGCATGCACTGCAGTGTTGAGGAATAACAGTGAAGAGGCTCATCTTCCTGATGTCTCGTGTCTTATTTACCAAAACAGAATAGAAGAAAGAAGGAAAGGGCTGAGACTACAGCTGAGCTCACCACAATTATTATACCTTACTACAGTGTTGGTGCCATCAGGCAGGATAAGGGCTTTGGACCTCACAAACCGAACAGAGGCTCATCTGCACTAGTGACTATGGTCAGCTAAACTGAGATATCCCATGACTAGAAGTGGTGTAATGTAGCATTTGCCTAAGTCATGCCAGCAATGTCTACTGCTCACAAAAAGCATTAACAAGTGAATACTCGCAGTGGCAATATACAAACCACAGCAAATTTTCCTGTACAGAAAGGGGATTATATGTAATTAGAGCAGATTAGGTTAGCTCAACTTTTGCACTTGAATATGCACTAAAAGGCAGGAGTTAATATTTGATTTGATTTTACAAATTGAGACGTATAAACGTGTAAAAGTATTTCACATATTACTTGCTTAATCGCAACTACCTTGCCAAGAGATGTGCTGGCAGACTTGACAGCATCACAGTGGTATGCTGGTGAGTGTATTTGGTTAAGCCAGTGTCCCTCCCCTGCTTTATGTTTACATTTTTTTCTTCCTTCTTTGTTCACTTTCATTACTGTTCATTGACTTCTATCTCTTCTTATAAAACTACTAGCTAACATAGCTGAAATACCCGGCATTGCCCGGGAGGAAAATAACTTTTTTTTTAATTGTTTGAGAAAAATAACACAACTTTAAAAATAAAAATAAATTAACAAACAATGAAGACTCACTAATGTGCTTGTTTTGAGGTGTTGTATGTATGTTATCATCCAGTTGATGCTCGGAACCGGCCAACTCTATTTAATTTCAAAAGCAACAGGGGCACGGTTGTGCTCAAACATAAGGAATGCTGGCAGTCACCTCCATTCTGCTTTCTGGTGGTCGTTCCGAGTGGCAACTGGATGATAATCTGCATACAAGACCACAAGATCATCCTACACCCTACCCAGAAGGGGATGAGTTAGGGTTGATTTCACCCTACAGCATTTTTAGTCAACCAATAAGAAAGTTGTGTATGAAGTTTGCTCTAGCCGTTCGGAAGTGATGCTGGAACATACTGTACATTGACTTTTATATACAGTAGACCGCAGCGAAGTTGTGGTTCAAGTTTGCAGCCTCTGTCATTCGCGGATTTTTCCTTAGAACCTAACTAATAATTGTTAGCGGAAACCGCAAATATCCTCTGCAATTTTTATGGCTTTTTTCGTGGAAATACTGTACTGTAGAGAGAACAGGAAGCAACTGTAGAGAAAACCATGACTTGGGATGGTGAAAGTAGCCAATAGAATTTGAAACTGCAACTCCCAGCAGTCCCTGCAGTGGCTCTGATTGGTCTTCTGCTTAGGGTGCTGGGGCTGCTGAGGTCAAAGGATGTCAGCACAGCTTTTAAAAAGGGAGCTGGTAACCAAAACCAAAAAAAAAGTTTTTGCAATTTGTATTTCCAGTTCTTGTCTGTCTGCCTTCTGTTAGGTTACCTGTACTTATTCATTTTGTCCTGGATCGTTTTGTGCGTCTGGATTGTCTGCTGTCTGCCTGTGTACATGAGGAGTGTAAGTGGATTCATGGCCATCATGCAAAGAAAGGAGCGGTCCTGAACCTGTCCACCCATCTTCACCATTTCAGGAACTACTAGTAGGACCAGTAAGTATTATCCTCTGCCTCCAGACTCTAGGGCTGAGGTGGCAGAAATCTTTTAAGCTGGACCAGGAATGGTGTCAGGATAATGTCTGAAAGAAGAACTTCAAGTTCAGGCAGAAAGTTCCCAAACAGGAACAGTCTATCCCTGCAGCTCCCCCTGGCAGGACCCATGGAACTCAGCAGGACTGTCCCTTGGGACTACAATACCAAGCATGCTCTGCAGGTGGATATAAGAGAGCAGCAGTACAGTACTTCCATCAATCATATAGAGTAAGTATGTTCTTCAGAAAGATAATCTCCCCTGGACATTTCATTTTTCCAGTGTTTTGAACAGTTAAGTAACTTCCATCCATCCTTCCATGAATGCCAGTCCATTCATACAGGCACAATATGCCATCCTCCTCTTTAGGGTAAGAAATGGGGTCTGTCAGCACTTTCTCTGTGTCAACTATTGTGTTTAGTTGTTATTTAGCTTCTCTGTATGTTATCCTATTCTCTCATGTTCCTTATGCTTTATGGGTGGATCCTCTGAAAGAGGGGGGTCACACATCCATCACAGTTGAGGGACCACCCCAGTCCTATAAAGACAAGCTGGGAATTGATGTCCAATGAGGCTCATTTGAATGTGCTCTGGAGTTGGTGGTTTTGTAAGTATTGTACTTGTTTGTGATTTCTAATTTGTTTTTTTTACTTTTGACATTTTCTGCTCTGGAATATACTGTAGATACCTTATGGAAAGTTTTTATGCTATTGTTTGCTAGGATTGCTTTTGGCCTCTCCTGTTTTTGCTCTTTTTGTTAATAAACATCTTTTTTTAAAGATTTTTACACCTTCTGTTTCGCTGAGGTCAGGCTTGCCTTGGGGTGAGACCTGTTCTGTAGGCCATTACAGTGAGCACTAAGGTGGGGTCCTCAGTCTGGGGAGAGACAGTGGCTCCAGCAAATTTCTTACTTAAGAACCAATTAATGATTCCAATGGGGTATAATTTGTGGGGTTTACTTTTAGTGAACATACTTGTTAAGATTCAGAAGCCCTAATTACTTCATTAACTCTTATACGGCTTCTTCGTTCAGTTTTTAATTGTAGTAGATTCTTTTTTTTTTTTTAAACACTGGACAAATAATAATAAGATAGAAATATCAAGGGAAATAACAGCTCACCACCTACCAAGATCCCATTTGCAAATGTGTGAAGTTATTATGAAGTGTTTGTTTTAATGTAATCCCTAAGTAAAGAAAGGGAAAGACAGAAAATGTTTTGGTTTAAGCATTGTTAATCTGCTCAGGTCCACAAAACTCTTGGGATGTATTCTCAGGAAAACAAAATCTAACACATTAGAAATATCTAATGTAGCAGAATGAGAGTATTAAGAGCCCAATGAATGAAAACAACTTATTTTAACATCAGAGAATGGTGCCTAACTAAGAAAGCTGTCAGAATAAAACCTTAAGGATCGAAATTAACTATACCTGTTCTAAACTGTCAAGGGAAAAGGTAAACTGCAAATACAAGGGGAGGCGGGGAATCCCAAAATTGTTTAATACAGTAAATAAATAAATACCCTTTATTATACAAGTTATAGCAATTTCGTTTTAGTCATCGTCAAAATAGTCAAAATAATCCCCTTGAGATGTAATACACTTGTCCCAGCTCTTCTTCCATTCGTGGAAATATTTCTTGTACTCATCTTTTGTTACTATGTCTAGTCTCCTGCAATTTGTTTCTGGATTTCTTGCATGGTAGCAAATCATCTTCCCTTCAGATTCAATTTTAATTTTAAGAACAACATTATCTTTGTTGAAAAATTCTAATAACTTATTGTGCGCAGGTATGCTGTCATGGTGTGAAATGAAGGTGCGCCACAGCTACAGATGTTTTTTCCCTTGTGTTTCCCCACAGACTCTTTGGCAGTTCAGTGTAATGTCAGCTCTTTATTAACAAGTCTGTCAATTTGTAAAAACACAATCATATCTTAATGTTTAATATGATCTGACGTGCTTTTTTTGCCTTGGAGATAAAAAAAAATCGCCAAAGTCAAGAAGATGATTGTAGAATAAACATCACAAATACGCACTCTATCTGTTCAGCATGATGTCATTCGGTGGACTGATTAACATGACTATAAGCATACGATACCTTCTGGCATAATTCTGAATACAACATACTTCCAATGTATTAACCGATTCAAGGAATCTTTGGTTCCCTCCTTGTATAGTTCCTCACTTTAACACTTTCAAGGCGGATGTCGACATCGGTTGACACATAAATAATAGAAGGCTAACCGCCAAGAAAAATCACCTAGAATGTATTATATAGTTTTATCCCCTAGATGGCAACAGAGACCATGAGACAAACATGAATTGGAATTAATTTTATTTACAGCATGGCATCAAATACCGGCAGCAGATTTCATCAAAAGAAAGCCTCTGCCAGAGATGTGTTGTGTATTGTCGATGACTCAGATTCTGTAGGAGGAAAGTGACAATGAGAGTGCTGCTGAAAAAACATTTTGGTAGTTTTATGTTTTTCACAATCTGGGTAATAAAAAGGAGTTTGATGAAACAAAAATGAAGCCTCCAAAGAGTATATGACTATCCACCCACGCACCAGGTTATATGTTGAGTAAACCACACATTAGTTTTCCATATGCTTAGTAAAATTAAATGTGTCCCTCAAGAGGAGTAAATGGGACCTCCAGCAAATGAGCTTGGGGTTATAAAACATGAATATTCTTGAAAGGACACAGAAAGCTATCTACTTTTTTAAAAGATCTAACCTTTCAATTTAAGTATAAATCTGAAACAAGAAACACCGGTTAGTAGACAAAAAACTTGTGCAAATTAACTTTCATTCTTCAGCATCAAACTCCTTACCGTATATACTCGCATATAAGTCAGGTCTTGAAACCCAAAAAATCTATCATAATATCAGACCCCAACTTATACGCCCGTTCAAAAAATGCGACGCTTAATATATATGTTGGTTTTTTTTACATCTTCTTGCTTCCTCCAATCTCACACCAGTTTCTCAGACACATCGAATTTTGTTGCAGCAGCACAGTTACCAATTTCTTTCGCCACTTCAACGACTTTTAATTTAATACCAGCTTCATATTTTCTTCTGAACGAACGCTCCATCATAGACAAGGGATACTCTTACGATAAAGGTGTATGAGGGTGTGAGATACAAAACAGTGCAAACATTGTTTTAGAATAGTTTGGGTATTACCGTGTGGTCACGTAAGCACAATACATAGAAAAAATCTCTTGGACCAATAGCATGAGTTTTCTGCATTCGACTTATAGGACCCACATTATAAAATACCAAAATTATACGGTAAAATCAAGTACCGACTTATCCAAAAGTATATAGGGTATGTATCACTTATTGAGCACAGAAGCTTGTCAATTCCCATACAGCAGTGTTTTAAGGGTGCACCAGGATGGAAGTAAAGAGATGGACCAGTTGTTCACACAGTTTATATTTCCCTCCATGGAATGGAGGAACACCAGCAGGAAGAAACCTGGTATCACTTCCGACCCACCCTTGGCTCCACCCAGCGTATGACCTGCAGCAGAATGTCATTCATCCAGCTGAAATAGCAGCGAGAAAAACGCTCCTTCATTTTAAGGTCAAAATTCAACTATTAAACATGGATCTCCAGGTTAAAGTCACATTTGTCTTTTCATTTAAATCCTCTTTGTTCCTTGCAATTTTATACATCTTGACATACAGCAGCCACTAAATTACAGTTATGTAAATTTTTGTTTGTTCTATTTAATAATTAAGTGGTTTCTTTTAATACAACAAAAACTTCCACTTAGGGTGTTTCTGTTATTTAGTCAGTCAGTCAATCATTCTCCAACCCACTATATCCTAACACAGGGTTACTGGAGTCTGCTGGAGCCAATCCCAGCCAGCACATGATGCAAGGCAGGAACAAATCCCTGGGCAGGGCGACAGCCCAGCGCAGGGCACACACACAAAAAGCACACATTACGGACAATTTTGGATCACCAATGCACCTAACCTGCATGTCTTTGGACTGTGGGAGGAAACCGGATCACCCAGAGGAAACCCACGAAAACACAAGGAGAACATGCAAGATCCACGCAGGGAGGACCCGGGAAGCAAACCCAGGTCTCCTAACTGCGAGGCAGCAGCACTACCACTGCACCACCGTATCACCCCGTTTCTGTTATTTATTTTTGTTTTACTTTTTCAATAACTTTATTTGAGGCTATTTTCATTGTTTCTTGTTTCTTTTAGGAATTTTGGAAGTTGAAGTTTTAATTTCTGAGGCCCGATTCTGACCACAATTAAAGCATTTAAAGTATTTTCACACCTTTCAAATGCCTTATTGGTTTTGCAGTGAGTTCTGCCATTCATCTTTGTTGCCAGAAGTGTACATAAGCGAGAAGGGTTTTCGAATCCGAGTAGTTGGATAAGGAAAGTAAACCTAGAATGAACCTTTTATCCTGATGAGTAATGACTGACAGGATCACAACCTCTGAAGCCACGTACCTTACTGGGCAAAAGCTGACAATTAGTGCAGCTGAACAAAAAACAAAATGGTGGTGGAAAGTGTCCCCAGTCAAAAATGAACTTTAAAACAAAACTTTGAATCAAAATGAGTTTATCCGATTCCTCAGTGTCGAAACCCCCTATAATGATCTGCAGCTCAATACTAGAGCCTAAAAACAACCTGTCAATAATTTACAAAAAGTTCCAGCATCCATAAAGCAGAGCATGACATCACCACTGCAATATTATAAAGTTCAACGCCATGCAATTCCTGGTTATGCGAGATTGCGGATAAGCACCATGTTAACTTTATTAGACTGCTTCTTAGGCTTACTTTTATCCACACTGACTTCTTGAATTGAATTTTTGACTACAGCTTTGGTTTCTGTTTTGACTTTTGTGAAATATTTAAATAGACTCCTGGCATCAAACTTTGTCTAGCTTTCAGATTATGTCTCATTTTCCGGTAAAATGAAAGTCTAATATGGATTTTTAAAAACAGTGTCTAGGTTACACTTTCATTTTAGATAATTCACTGGGCCAAGATAGAACTTTACTATCATTGTCTGATTGTAAGCATAGTGAGAAATAACAATATCCTGTTGTAAGTTACCAAGTTTAAAGTTTACATTTTCTAGCACATACATAAAATAGAAAAATCCAAAAACCTAACTGACAATCATGCAGTTTCCATCTGGCAGCAATACAAACTTAGAAAGAACCCTTTTCTTTTTTATCTTCTGCTTGGCAGTGTAGGTATACGGCACCATCTGCTGAGTGGGAGTGAAGTTGCACTTCTATGGCATAATACAACAAAATAAAGCCTCCAAGCAAGAATAAAAGTCATAAGGTACCCGAAGAGGCACAAAATGTTACCAATTTTTAAATCAAGAGTTTAATGGCACCACAATGAAAAACCTGATGAACATCACACATAATTAGGAGGTCAATCATTTCACATATGTAGGCATTACTGTTAACAAGACAGGAGATATCGATGAAGATGTTAAACACCGGATCATTAAAGCTCATATGCTTTCACGTTAGTGAAACCATTATTGATGAATTCGAATCATAGTAGTCACACTAAAATAATAATCCTTACCAACAACTTTGGGTTTCTATTGCTATATGAATTGGAAACCTGGCATCATACCAAGAATGTCACCTACAAACTGCGTCTTTATTAACAATAGTCCCAGATAGAATTTGTAAATCTGTTGGCCTCATAAAATCTTTAACCAAGAACTCTGGAGAAGAATGAATCATGAGCCCATTACACATACCATAAATGTTAGAAATTAAAGATAGATTAAGCTAATTTTACATAAAGGATTGAAGAGAATCCCATGTTACATTTTAGACTGTAACTTTCAAGGAAAATACAAAAATGAACAACTGGCCACTATATGGAAGTTAAAATTTGAGCCAGAGTTAAAAGTGAAAACATGGAGAGAATCAATAAAGTGTCAAGAAATGCATGGCACTGAGTGAGCACAAATAAGGGAAAGGATGTTCTCTTCCCTTGCCAGAGAACTGATAAACCATTACAGTTTGGAGGCACATTAGCTTCCTTGCAGGGATTGACTGAAGACCCATACCCAGCTAGGAAACCAGCAGCATCGAAGAGCAGGGGGAGATAATCTGACATGGCTACTTACTCCCTTGGACATGCTAGAGTAGGTGACAGTCTCCCTGGGCTATGCTATCTGTGCGGACACCCACAAGGCTTGCTGTAAACTGGAGTCCCAAAGGGTAGCCTGTGGGTACCGCCAAGGCAAGCTGCTGGGATTAATGATCCCTACTTTGTGGGACTTTCGATTGACCTGGAAGAACTTCCATTGGGCTATGATCTAGCACCGGAAGTGCTCCCAGGTCCAAGATAAAAGAAGCCGCTTGACCTCATCCAAGCGAGTTGGAGTCGGGTGTGGAGGACGGACAAAGCTCGCCTGGAAGGAGTTGAGGAGAAGCAAGAAAGAAAGAGAGAAAGAATTTGGATTGGTGATTGTGTTTATTAAAGATCCCTTTTGTATGATCATTTATCATAATAGCCCCTGCATTTGAACCTTGAAAATGTGTCTATTGCGCTCCATGTTGGCTGGGATTGGCTCCGGCAGACCCTCGTGACCCTGTAGTTAGGATATAGCAGGTTGGACAATGGATGGATGGAAATGTGTCTATGTTGTTGTGTCTCGGGTTTGGGGTGTTGCAATGCACCCTAGTGTTCAGATAAGATAGCACAAGACTGAGACAGATGGAGATCTGCAGTATGGTCAGGAATAAGCAGGTCCTGTTAAAAAACAATTACAAATACAATAAAGATACGATAGGAGGATTTTTAATTTTCCTACTAACTTTCAGCTATCAATGCATACCTAGTCTGACTGAGTTAAATTTTAAAGATGGCAGAAAAAGAATACAAACTAAAAAATAAAAAATCAAACAAGAACTACAATTACCTCCAAGGCACTTTAATAATTTCATGATAGACTCTTAAATAAACCAATAAAGTGAAAAGGCAACAACTGAAGAAAAATTCATTGCACTATGCAACAGCAGGAATACATGATACTGAGAGTAAAAGAACATGCAGAATTCCAGAAATTGTTTTATGCACACTACCCAAAAGTTCAGATATCTCACTTTCTACATTATGAAAAGTTTGCAATTACTGTCAGCAACTGACATTTTTTCAATATAATCATCATTAATGTTGTATTTATGGTATATACACTCTCAGTCAAAAGTCAAAACACACCTAGAAATGTTCATGCTTTTGACAGAAATTGATACCCTTTTCTATCAAGAAACCGTTAATTTGATTAAAAAATACAGAGAAGATACTAGTGTTTCTAAAGTCTGCTCCTGCTTAAAATGACAGATTTTTCATTCATTATTCACATATGACTGCAAAGCCTCATTTTTAGCAGCAACTCCTTCAGTCTCCTAATTTTTAACTCCCTTGGATTATCATTAATTACCATATATGCTCACGAATAAATTGGGTCTTGAAACCCAAAAAATGGATCATAAAATCAGACCCCGACTTATATGGCCGTTCAAAAATGTGTCACTTAATTTTTACATTTTTTTTTACATCTTCTTTCCTCCTCCAATCTCGCCTCAATTTCTCAGACGCGTCAAATTTTGTTGCAGCTTTATTAACAATGTTTAATTTAAAACCAGCTTCATATTTTCTTCTGATTGAACGCTCCATCATAGATAAGGGATGCTCTTACGATAAAAGTATATGAGGGTGTGATATGTTAAAATACAAATCAGTGCAAACATTGCTTCGGAATTGTTTGGGTATTACCGTGTGGTCACGTAGGCACAATAGAGAGAGACAGAGAGGTTAGGAGCATGTGCTCCGCGGTTACTCTCTCAGATGAGTGTTAGCATATTTTATCTCTTGGACCAATAGCATGAGTTTTCTGCATTCAACTTATACGACCGACATTATAAAATACCAGAAATTATTCTGTAAAATCAAGTCCCGACTTATCCGCAAGTACGGCAATCATATATAAATGCCAAATGGTTATTAGAGAAACCTTTATTATTGCATTAGCACTGCTGAAACTGGTTATTCTGTTCACTTGGGTTGAGGGTACTGGCATTTCTAAAGTTCAGTTCTGGGTTCAAAATGGAGTTTTCTCAAGAACATGTCAGTACAAAATCAACTTTATGCCATGTGACAGGTTTCATACAAAGGGGTCTATTACTGTCTTGAGAGAAGAGGGCATACTGGATCTTGCCAGAATAGAAAAAGAGTGGGCAAGTCCCAGATGGACAACTACCTATCAGGATAAGGAAATCAGAGTGTTTAGTGTGAGAAGCAAATGCCTTATAGGTCCTCAGTTGACTTCTTCCTTAAACACATGTCAAATACCAGTGTCATCTGCAACAAAGAAAAGACAACTACAGGATGCTGGACTTAAAAGCAGAGGGTCAAAGAAAAATCTATAGTTGAAACTGGAAAATAAAAAGAAAAGGTAAAAATGGGTAAAAGACCACAGACACTGGACTGGAAAAGCATATTGTGGCCATTAGAAATGTTAATAATCTGGGATGTATTTTAAAATCAATTTAATAGTATCTTAATAAATAAAGAACAACAAAAACATGAACATTTATAGGTGTGTCTAGACTTTTGACTGGTTACATTTTTTGGGAGAAGAGTATTCATTTTCAGTTATACTGATACTTAAGTTTAGAAATGTGAGCAGTTTACCATGTTGGTTATTAAAGGATTTCTTAAAAAATTCAAACCTGTAGGTGCAGCCTCGTACTGTAAAAGTGTATTAAAGTGATGGTCAATTAGAATAACAAAGACAAAAAAATCTTGAGGGCATTTGTTTTAAAAGAAATGCTAACCTAGGCAACTATAAAGATGATAAGATGCTGCTACACAGAGTAAGGAGGAGTAAGAATTGAAGCAGAGGTGAAAGCAATGTGAAATGCAACCCAAACAGCAGAGAAGGTGTAAGATGCCAAGGAACTGCAGTTTTAAAATGAGCTGCAGAATGAGGAAGAAGGGAGGAATGCATTTAGGATTGGAAAGCAGATGGCAAAAGAAAGACAGGATGTAGTGGGAGTGACTTGCCTGAAGAATGTGATTGACAGTAATGAGATCAAAAACACCTGCAACAAGTAAGAGAAGATGTTGTCGCATACGTAAAGCACATGGGACAATCATGCTGGTTGAAAGAAAATGGAAAGATCTAGAAAGAGTAAGGTGCAAAAGCTCTGAAGACGATGAACAAAAGTTGAACTGCAGGCCCACATGGGTTTGTTGTAGGCATGTTGTAGGTCTTCATGTTGAAATGTGAGGAATTTCATCAGATTCCAGGATGTGTGAGCAAGCCAAGCTTTCAATGCAAAGTACCTGTTTAGTATTTTTTTTGCTTATTTATTATTATTATTATGGATTTGTGTATTATTATTATTATTATGGATTTGTGTAGCTTGGAGTTTCCATTTGTGTTTTCTGAAGTCAAGGAATCTATTTTTCACACGTTGCTTCAATGCTTGATTTGGGTTTTGTAACTTTATTCTGAACCTGATTTCACTGTCATGCTCGTTACAGGCATCACAATTTTGTATAACCATTGATAGTAAGCTGTCGCAGTTAAAGAGCTGATTCACGGAGGTCTAATGCTAATAATGAGATGGGCTAAAACCTAAGTTTGCGGATTAAAAAATATGAGAAGTCAAGCAAAATGACACTTTTCATTGGCTAACTAAAAAGATTACAATATACAAGCTTTCGAGGCAACTAGGACCCCTTCTTCAGGTAAGATGTAATCGATTAACCAATAAAAGGTGTAATTTTTCTTGACTTCTCATTACATTCATAATGGATAACATGGTACAACACCCTAGTACTACAGATAAAAAAATAACTTTCTTTTTATGTTTGGCTTCTAAAAAAACACAATCTTTTTGATCTTTTGACATTTTGGCTTGGTCACTTCCTTTTATCTATCGCAATGTTTTGACTTCTTTCCTGATCAGTCTCAGTATTCACTATCTTGAATAGCACAAGAGTTTTGGAGTAAACTTTGTCAGAATGACAAATAATTGAAATAAGTAGGGTACAGTGGAACCTTGGTCACGACCGTATTTCGTTCCAAAACTCTGGTCGCAGTAATTTCCCCCATAGGATCGTAAGCAAATACAATTAATCCGTTCCAGAGCGTACAAGCTGTATATAAATATATTTTCTTTAAAGATTTTTAATCACAAAAATAGTTAATTATATCATAGAATGCACAGTGTAATAGTAAACTAAATGTAAAAACATTGAATAACATTGAGAAAACCTTGAACAGAGAAAACTAACCTTGCTGTCTCATTAAAAACAAGCCCGGTGCATTCTTTAACTGCCTTCTCGCCCTCTCCCTCTTTCGCTCACTTGCTGCACTTGTGGAAATCATCGGCGCGTACAAACCGGAAGGTAAACTGGCTTGTTCGTCAACTGAGTGTGCGGTCGTGAACAGATGCAAAAGTTTGGCGAACTTTTTGGACGTTACCCCATTTGTACGTGGTCCGAGACATTCGTGACCCGAGGTTCCACTGTATTATGGCAGTGTTAGGGGTGGGCGGTATGACCAAAATTCTATATCACGGTATTTTTCTAAATTATCTGGGTTTCACGGTATTCAACTGTATTTTTTTTCCCAATGCATGAGTGGAAGTTAACCACATTTTCCACTGGAATTACTGCAGTAGACCGGTTAAGTATAACCTATTCCACTGTCATGAGCATTGTACAAAAAAAACATTTTAATGTGCACACAAGAATTACAGCAGGTTTGCATGGCCCCATAAAGTGATAGTTTTCAAGGGAGTGGCACTAATGAAGAGAAGGAATCACACTGCATGACAGATGCAGTCAAAATATAGAACCTTTTTATTGAACAAATTTTGCAAAAACTTAAACTGTAATTTTCACATATTTTCAACCATCCAAAGAGGCATTTAGACTTAGTAAAATATCCAGAGATGATTGTCAAAAAAAGTATTGCACTGAACATGTCTTAGAAAAGGAATAAATTTTAATAATTTTTTGTAAACTAACTACACTTTTTTGTTAATGTTCACAATCTCTGTCCACTGACACGTTAAAGTGACTTTTTAAACAACTTTACCATCATTAAACTGCAAAATATTAGATAGATAGATAGATAGATAGATAGATAGATAGATAGATAGATAGATAGATAGATAGATACTTTATTAATCCCAAGGGGAAATTCAATTATTATAAATAATAACAATAAAATAAATAATAGTATTATTACTGATAGTTGCACTATTACTTCAAGTCTTCAAGCCCAGGTGCATTGCACAGTATTCACCAAATTAAAATAAAATAAAACAAGTGCAACTTGGTGATGATATCTTTACCAAATGAACCATCATTTAGGCAAACTGAATTGATATGGACCTTGCTTCAAGCTATGCTATATACATAAATAATAAAACTGCAACTTGCATTTATAATGCTATTTGTGGTATAGCCCTACGGAATCGTATTAGGGCCATGGTGAAAAAGTAAAAAATACGGACACAGGGAAGAAAAAAACAAATTATATGTCGAGAATAAAGTCGACATGTTGACTTTATTATCGACATTTCCACTTTAATGTTGATGATTATGTCAAGATTAAAGTCGACATTTCCACTTTATTCTCACCGTTTATGTTGAGATTAAAGCTGACATTTCCACTTTATTCTCGCCGTTTAAGTCGACATTTCCACTTTATTCTCATAGTTTATTTTATAATTAAAGTAGAATGTTGTAAACTAAACTTCATCCTAAAATCAATGTTTAATTTACTAGATTTCCTCAAACCCCGTCATAAGTTAATGCAGCACATTAAATGCTTTGTGTTGTGTCCCCTGACCCAGTTGTTAATCACTACACTTCATAAACTGATTTCCTTCACACTAAGAGGTGGCGCCGGCAGTGATCACCGCATAGAATCCATTCATGTCATGATATTCCTGCTCTCTGAAAATTTAGAATGCTAAGATAAATACTTGATATCATTTTCATGATGAAATGCATTAAAGCAGGTATTAAATATGCACGGTAGTGAGGCGGGTAGCCAGGTGTAGGTTCAGTGTAGAGAACTTTATGGCAGGTGTGACAAGTCTCCAAAAACCTGGATGTATGAATGGGTATCGCAAAGGTTTAACTTAAATATTGTGTAAATGTTGGGTTTGTGATCTGGTGGTCGGAGACACGAACACAGAATTCAATGGATGTTCTTCTGAGTGGGCTTTCTTTATTGCACGCGTGCTGTCTGTCTGACATACCAAAACCCCAGTTCCTATCCTTCCTTTTTCTTTCTCCACATAACCAATCACCACACAATAAACGTTTTTGTGAAATTAAAACTAGTTATAAACTTAGCCCACGGAGTGTTCAGAACTTTAAAAATATCTTCATTATATATGTTTAATTATGCCATCCATTCTGGGTTGCGCCCATCCCAGCAAGCATTGTGTGCAAGGCAGGAGGAAATCCTGAACGTGACGTACAGCACATCGCAGGGTGAATACGAGCAAAACATACACTAGCAGGGTTAATATAGCATAACAAAACCCCACATCGTACATGACTTTGAAAGGAAATTGAAGCACGCCAAGTAAACCCACCAGAAAATAATGCAAATTCAATGCAGGGAATGCCCGAGACACCCTTGCAACCTCCACGCCGCCGTGCCCCCACATGATTAATACATGCTTTAATGCATTTCATCATGAAAATTATATCAAGTATTTATCTAAGCATTCTAAATGTTCTGAGAGCAGGAATATCATGAAGTGAATGTATTCTGTGCGGCGATCGCTGCCAGCGCCTCCTTAGTACAAGAGGAAGTCAGTTTAAGATGCACATACCGATTTAACATGGCTCAGGGAGCACTTAACACAAAGCATTTAATGAGATAAATATATTATGACGGGATTTGAGAAAATCTAGTAAATTAAATATTCATTTTACGATGTTCTACTTTAATGACAAATTACGAGAATTAATTCAACATTTTGACTTTAATGTTGACATGAACGGCGAGAATAAAGTAGAAATGTCTAGAATAAATTAACGTGTCGTCACACTATTACACAGTTACCCAGGTACATTACACTGTATTGAAAACAAAACAAGTACAACTTGGCTTGCAGTATTATCCAGTAGTATAGAAACAGTATTTACACATTTGAACATAATGGTCCACATCCGACCTTTTAAAACCAAAGTATCTCCAGGCAACAGACGTGACTCCTTTTTTCAGCAAAAGTTCTTCTGTGTCATCACGTGCAACTTTATTGTCAGCTACAGCTTCAGCTTCGGAATGTTCTCTGTCCATTTTCACCGCGCAATACCTACACTACCACTACCTACTGTATTTAGCGATGTAGCAGTGAAAAAGGTCCCCACTTGAACAGTTTCCCGCTGCGCCTCGTTCCGAATGTCGTTTAGGCAATTTACACCGGTGTTGCGGTATAAGAAAAATCCATATCATAACAAAAATAAAAAACGGCTTTCGGTATGAACCGGTATACCGCCCAGCACTAGGCAGTGTTTTTATAAAAGTCAGAAAAATGAAGAAAACATAATTATTATAAGACTGACATCATACTAAATGACTTTTGCAGTGACTGTCAATCATAAAACTTTATTTACATGGAAAGTCACTGCACACACCTGGGACCACCATTCGTATATTGTGACATCAGTATTAATACTCAGCTATGTTGATCTGTGACAAGCCATGACAAAACCAAACAGGTCTGATTTTTTCTTGAATCAGAGTGGCAAGTTCTTGTGTGTATGAAAGTGGAAAAACAACGAGTGCTTGTGATACTTTTGAAACTTGACCCTGTGCAGAGAAGTCATGCTGGAGTCATGTAATCTGTCATTCCCTGTGACAGCCAGTCATGTGATCTGACATCCTCAAGATAGATGACAAGATTCAGTAGCTGCTGTCCTGAAGTGTGAATTTTCTCTGACCTGAAGTCGTCCAGTGTGATGTTGGCCTAAGTACTGCAGTGGCACAATGGTAAGCTTTGATGCCTCATGGCTCCAGGAGACAGTGTATAGTGCCTGTGTGGAGTCTGCACAGCCTCCTTATGTCTGTGTGTGTGCATTGTGGGATTGCTTTTCCACTCAGAGCCCAAGGACATGCAGATTAAGTTAACTGTCCCTGTCTGCGTACGTGTGTAAAAGACTGTGCCCTGTAAGAGACTAGCGTCCTGGCGTCTGATGTTGCTTAGAGAGGCCTTACTTAGTAACTTAGATAATGAACGGTTACATCGTAAACATAAATAAAAAGCAAAGGAAAAGTATCCAAATATTAATACATTCCTTTCTCAACAAACTTATTTCAATTCAGGATTGTAGGGTGAATGTTAGTTGCAAGGGAGAAAAGAATGTCATCATGGGGCAAATAGTACCATTATAAAATAAAAATAACATATTGAAGAATAAAAGATGAAAGTACTGAATACATTAACTCAGGAGTTCTTAGGAAGTACATTACTAGTACAACAAACATTTCTAGTGTAACTGAATTCTTCATATTTCATCCAACTGCATGATTCTAGTCTAAGTTGCTCGCACCATTTTCATTTTTCCTTTAGTTTTATAAAGAAGCTGCTTGCTGAGATAAGCACCTTAGACCATTATAAAGGATAAAGGCTCCCTGTTTGCTTCTGTACATACACCTTTTCCTAAACAAATCTATAAACTAAATTTATAAAATTTTATACCACATAATATTGAAGAATAAAGAATGCAAAGTATGAAGTGCTGAGACAAAAACGGTAACTGCTTATTTCTCCTCCATGAGAACTGAATGCAACAGACAAAAATGGAATGGCTGCACTGAACATGATAAATCTGGGACCGGCCAAACATACGGCTCACTCTGACACGAAGACGGCAGGCCAGGCTCTGTACCTAAGATTAATTACTTAGCAGAACATCAAAAAGAGCAAATCATTCCATCTGGAGGATTTTACTTTGATATAAACCCCCCACAGTATGTTCGAGTCTGCTTCCCAGAATACTGACATGGGTTTTATCCAAAAAAACAAGACCTGTATTATCTTACTGTCCCTGTCTATAGATTTTTTTTTTCCGGCAGCTGCTTTTGGAACAGGAGGATCATCTGTGCACATTTCACATCAGATGAAAACACTAGACGTTTGTCAATGACTCACTTTCATAGTTAAAAAGCTCAGATCTTTAAATCAGCTACTGAGGGGGGAGAGGTCAATCAAATTTGAGGAGTGTGCAGCACTCGGCTGAGAAAATGGCCTTTCATGGGTTCTTTTGTAACCGGACAGAACAAGAACAGAGAAACAGACCTCAGTAGAAGCCTGTGTTGAAGGATTTCTACTGCACCTACTGCCTCAGAGCAACCAGCTTCTCATTTAAAATAACCTACAGTAATTTGAAAAGTTTCAGGAAGCCAATAAAGCATTTAATGCAATTAAAATGTGAAGGATTTTGTTGAAAGATGAAGATTTAACATGTCTTTTCTTATTTTAAAATAAGCAATGATAACCTATGGTGCATGTGTTAAGAGTTAATGTACTGCATATTGACTTTTAGACATACTCCATTTGCATTATTCTACTGTTATATCTAAGGCAGGGGTCCTCAATCACAGTCCTGGAGGGCCGCAGTGGCTGCAGGTTTTTGTTCTAACCCAGTTGCTTAATTAGGAAGCAATTCATGACAATAATTTAATTTCATGGCTCGTTAGTGCTCTAACTCTGCCGTGTCAGGTAATTCTCATATCCAAGATTTGTTTCCCTTTTCTAAGGATATCATCCAAATGATTTGAAGGCTAAAATGGAGGAGTAATTCTCAGTCCTTCACTTTTTTCTCTTTACTTCCTTCCAAGTATTTAATTAAACCCAATAGTGCCTGATAAATATACACTGGTGTAAATGGAAACAAGCTAAATGGAGAAATGCTTGTCTCTTTTGTTATTTGCACGTTATTGCTAATTAGGAGCAATTAAAAAACAAGAATACAGCTGTTTAAGACTAAAATAAGCAATAATGGTTCAAAATATTAACGACTGAGACAATTAAGGTGAAGCATAAGAATTAATTGAGCAATAAGTGCTTCTGCTTAAGCAATTGAGTTGGAGTAAAAACCTACAACCACTGCGGCCCTCCAGGACTGTGATTGAGGACCCCTGGACTAGGGCCTATGGGTGCTTTATTTTATCTTAGGACTCCAATTCTAAGCAACCTGTTACAGACTGACCTCAAATTACGGCGTCTGGTAATTCTCAAATTGCTACATAAAATTCTGCCGTGTAATACCATTGCTTTAATCTATACTAATAAAAGGCAAAGCCCTCACTCACTCACTCACTCACTCACTCACTCACTGACTCACTCACTGACTCATCACTAATTCTCCAACTTCCCGTGTGGGTGGAAGGCTGAAATTTGGCAGGTTCATTCCTTACAGCTTCCTTACAAAAGTTGGGCAGGTTTTATATCGAAATTCTACGCGTAATGGTCATAACTGGAAGCAGTTTTTCTCCATTTACTGTAATGGAGATGAGCTTCAACGCCGTGGGGCGGAGTTTCGTGACATCATCACGCCTCCCGTAATTACGCAGTACATAGAAAACCAGGAAGACCTCAAAAAGCGCCAAGAAAACATGCATTATATAATTGAGAAGGCAGCGAAACAATAAGAAGCGGCGAAAGTGACATATACAACCATATTCATGAGTTCTGCTACTGAAACAAAGCACGATGTAAACCTACACTTTAAATTAAGTTCATAGACAGGCTGCCGCTGGCGTTTGTAATTTAGTGCCTGCCCATATAAGGCCGTCCGTCAGCGCAATCCAATAGCAAACTGCCACGGGTAAATATTCACGGGTGAAGGACTGTGCTTATGGAGAGGAAGATGAGATGGTCAGGGTGGTGTTTGACACAAACTCAGCGAAACTGCGAGAGAAAGTTTTAAGTGCCAGGACTAAGGTAACATTAAATAAAGCTATGGACATAGCACGAGATGGCACCAGCACAGCTGGGAACCTTCGATGCAAGTACACCGAGTGGCTCACGGAACTGGCGCGAGTGCACAGATAAAAGCAACAGTTCCAAAGAGCTGAACAAAACCGAATTACACAATTGAAAAGGCAGCAAAAATATGAAGCGTCTGATAAGCATATTCATAAATGCAGCTACTGTGGAAACAAAGTACACGGTGGAAAAAGTCAATGTCCCGCTAAAGGAAGACAGTGTAAAAAAAACCCGTGCATGCAGTGTGTCAGGTCTCAGATAAAGAAGAAGACGAGCTGTTTATTGATGCAGTAAGAAACGAATCGATGAAAGAAACCTGTCATCTTTACAACGATTGACAAACACGGAATGTAACTTGAACACAACACATCCTACAAATACGAACCTGATTGAAAGAAATAATGATAATCAAATCCTCTACATACTCGAATAATGGATACTTTATTCGCCATCAATGATTGTTTTGGTAAAGCCATACTCAGTGTATTCATTAGATGAACGGTAAAAAAGTAAGAGCGAGGGGAAGATGACTTATTGAGGCATGCAGGCTGTAGTGCGCGTCAACTCTATCTGAATTGCGCGATCACATTTGAAAAAATATATCTTTTCAAGTTCTATTTAGTCCATATGTGTCAAACTCAAGGGCAGCCACATCCGCCCGGCGGTAATTATATCCGCCCGAGATCATTTTATATACTGTATTATTGTTATTAAAGCCGGGTATATGAAGCGCTGGTAACACAATAAACTACAGATCCCATAATGCAGCGCTTCAGCTGCCTTGCGTACTTACCGCGTTAATCAAGTCTACCTTATGATGCTGCAAGTTATTGCGGCTAGAGTTATTGCGCACTGAGTTTGCACGGCGCTTTGGTGACTTTGAAGAACAAAAAAAGTCCGTCTACATGCGACTCGAACCTTGTGCATGTTTGGTAGCACATATCTGTGTGAGAAGCTCTTCTCAGTGATAAAGACTTAACAAAACAGCACACAGGAGTCGCCTCACTGATGAGCACCTGCAATCCATCCTGAGAATCTCCACAACACAGAACCTCACACCAAACAGAAACGAACTTGTGGCCAAAAAAAGATGCCAGGCGTCCAGCTCTAAAATGACATATGAGCAAAGACAACTGAATGATTTGATTTGTTATTGCACGTAAGAACGGGAGTCAATCGTTTTGACAAACAGCGTATTGCACTGATACGAAATAGCTGTGTGTGTATGTATGTATATATATATATATGTATTTGTGTGTATATATGTGTGTGTATGTATGTATATGTGTGTATATATGTGTGTGTATATATGTAGATATATATGTATGTATATATGTGTATATGTATAGATATGTATATATATATATATGTTTATGTGTGTGTGTGTAAATATATATATATATATATATATATATATATATATATATATATATATATATATATATATATATATATGACAACAACACTCATCACTCAAAACAGTGACAAAACAATTACATTGACAATCAGGTTACGTTATTTTCAAAATGTTTCCTTTTCTTTTCATTGCTTCTTTAACACACTACTTCTCCGCTGCGAAGCGCGGGTATTTTGCTAGTAAAATAATATAACCTAATATGCTTAAACTCCTTAATCCAATTCAGGGTCACAGTGGACCAGCACACAGGCTGTCATTCCTATTATATCTATTAAATATTGCGGCTTCATTGCCCTTTATAAAAGTTCTGGAAGCTAAAGATTAATTAGAAGCTAATGCTGCAATCATTAAAAAATTATTTCAGTAATAATTCTGTCTTCAATAACTTGTCTCAACGTTTTGATGTGCTTTAATAGAGTCGACACTGCTACTTTCTTTAAACTGCTAATTGTGAAGAGGTATGACCTTGAGGTGAATTAAAGAGGTTTGGGAATTTGGTATTATTTGGAGTTATTTGTAAAGGAAGGTTGACTTTAATTAAATGTTAATGGCTCTTTTTATTAACTAATAATATTCACTCAATAAAAATTCTAATTAAAATATTATATGAGACACCATTCCTTGCAGACATTAGTGCTATAAGTTCAAATGAATAGCCTCATTCTGATTTATAAAACTGGAGGTCGAATGCAGGGAGACACCAACACTCCATGTTCTGTTGAAGAAAGCTAGCAACCATATGGAATTATGTACAGAAGGCACATTTACATTTATTTTTTTACATTTATATAATTGGTTGATGCCTTTATCCAAAGCAACTTACAACATTTCAGATATAATTGGTTACATTTCTTTTTTCTTTCCAGTTGGATCAAAGGCGGGTGAAGTGACTTGTTCGGGATCACACAGTGTCAGTGGCAGGATTTGAGCCCACAATCTCAGGGTTTGAAATCCAAAGCCTTGCGAATTTCGGGAATGAAGGAACACCCACAGAATGCAGAATGGGAAAAGGGTACTCATCTTGAGTGCTCCCGGTGTGGAGTTTGGATGCATCCCACTTGTCTTTGTAGGTTCCCCCAACTGTCTAAAGACATGCAGATTAGGTGGGACTGACAATTCCACAATGGCTACTGCTCTGTGTGCTTGTGTGTTCACCCTGTAATGAACCCTGTCCAGGGGCTGACCCTGCCTTATACCCGATGATTCTTTGGATGGGCTCTAGCTGCCCCAAAACCCACAAAAACAGGTTGAGAAAATAAAGGAATGAATGCAAGAAGTAATACATACACCTATCAGCCACAACATTAAAACCATTGACAGGTGAAGTGAGTAAAATGTATTATCTTGTTACAATGGCAATTGGCAAGGGGAGGGATACCTTATGCAGCAAGTGAACATTAATTTCTAGAAGGTGAAGATTGGAAGCAGGAACAATGAGCAAGCATAAGGATCTCAGCAACTTTGACAAAGGCCAAATTTTGGTGGCAATACAACTGGGTCAAAGCATCTCCAAAACGGCAGGTCTTGTGGAATGTTCCAAGTATGCAGTAGTTAGTACCTACCAAAAGTGTTCCAAGGAAGGACAACTGGTGAACTGGTGACAGAGTCATGGGAGCTCATGATGTGTGTGGGGAAGCCTGTCTGGTCCAGTGCCACAGAAGAGTTACTGTAGCACACATTTCAGAATAACTTAATGCTGGCCATGAGACAAAGGTCTCAAAACACATAGTACCTAGTAGCTTACTGCACATGGGACGGCATAGCTGCAGACCAGTCAGAGTACCCATTCTGTCCACCACCAGAAACACCTGCAATGGGCACATGAGTATCAGAACTGAACCATAGAGCAATGGAAAAAGTAGGCCTGGCCTGATGAATCACATTGTCTTTTAGATCATGTGGATGGCTAGGTGTTTGTGTGTTATTTACTTGGTGAAGAGATGGCAGCCAGATGCACTATGGGAAGAATGTAAGACTGTGGAGGCTAGTGTGATGCTCTGGGAATTTGTTCTGTTGGGAAACCTTGGGTCCTGGCATTCATGTTACTTTGCACATAGCAGCTACCTAAAGATTGTTGAAGACCACACATAGTAGTTTAAGGTGTTGACTTGGCCTCCAAATTCCACAGATCTCTGGTCGGGAATCTGTGGGAATATAATGGGAAAACAAGTCCAATCCATGGAAGCCCTACTTCATCATTTACAGAATTTAATTAATCTGCTACTAATGTCTTAGTGCCAGATACCACTGGACACCTTCAGAGGTCTTGTGGAGTCCTTGTCTTGATGGGTCACAGATGTTTTGGCAGCACAAAGGGTGGCTTTAATGTTGTGGCTGACTGGTGCATTATCATTTTGGAGACATCTTGATTCATGCACAAAATAAATAATATTCCATAAACAAATATAGAAAGAAAAGGTGAAATAATAAAGAGCAAGAATATAAATATCAATTAAAAACATTTAAAATGCTAAAGGAAGCTGAACAACAGTTCAGCAGAAACTAAAACTAAATAAATTCTTCCAGTGCTCTTGCTGCAAAAAAGAAAACAAGCAGTAAGAGTTATATAAGCCTTGGAGATAAACATGGAAAAGTATTTCAAAATGAGCAGGAAATAGCAAATGAAACAAATACATATTTTACCCATGTTTTCACAAAGGAAGAGACCTAATGCCAGACACAGAAGCAAAAACAAGCCATGTTATTTTAAGGCTTTTAAAATAGAAATGCCAAACATGCTTCAGGGTCAATGCGTATTAAAAACAAGCAAAACTCTTGAGCCCCATGGAATTTTACTAGTAGTGCAGAAAAAAACAGAATTTCAAAATTGGCCTGCTTACTCCAAGACATAACGGAGAACAAACAAAATAGATTGTAGTAATTACAGCCCAATAAATGCACAAAATTTCTGTACTTATGTAAGGTAACTTCATCTCATTTTATTATCAAGCCTGCTATATCCAAGTCAAAGTTGTGTTCAAAATAAACTACTTACTTTTGTCAAGAAAAGTATTGCAATGTTTTAACTTTCTAAATAATAGTCAGGACACAACAAGAAGGGAAGTCTAGTTTCACAGATTTCAGTTTTTTTCTTCCCCTGTTTCCAATAACTTGCTCCCTGATAGAGCTGGTGCCCATAAAGGCTTTACAGGTATGGCCAGTTCAGACACAATCTGTTCTTTTTTTCTTTTTTTTCATTCTACTGTGTTACTTTAAAACATGTAACATCAGATAAACGAGCCTCTCTTCTCTTTGCGAGGTCCAAATTACCAATGTTCCTTATTCCTTGTGCTTCTAACATACTGTATGCATTGTATTGCTAGATGGGCACTCATTGGTTGTCAGCTCACACACAAATGCACAATCCCACCCCTACAACTTAATACAAAATCAAATCTTTCATTTTGTCAGGATGAGTCACAGACTGGTTGGCCTGAGTCACTGGGTATGTCAAACTAGGGATTTCAAAAGTATCAAAAGGAACATTTTTGAAACTGATTAAATATTCATTTTTTGTGGTATTGATTTAACAGCCTACATTATGCAGGCACTTCTGGTTTGCTGTGCCTTTTACTGTTTGAGCCTGATATGCTACCAGTGGGCATGGCTAGAGTAACATTATATAAAGTTATTGTCTGCTTTACCTAACATTATACAAAGTTATTGTCTGTATTTACCTTTTGTCTGCATTTTCATCACTCTTTAATTTAATATTGTTTTTTTATCAGTATGCTGCTGCTGAAGTATGTGAATTTTCCCTAGGGATTAATATAAGTATCTATCTATCTATCTATCTATCTATCTATCTATCTATCTATCTATCTATCTATCTATCTATCTATTTCTTAGAGTATCTTAAATTAAAATAGAACATTAATAAGTATGAACCTGTAAACTGTTACATTTAAAGTAGGGATGCAAGGTTTGTTGTTTTTCCATAGGTTTTAACTTTTTTTGCACTCATTGAAACATTAAACGCATGAAGACCAAGGTCTGCAGTTCATTTTATCAGTTTTATTCTGTGCTGTTGATTCCGGGGCAATGCTCTTTAGCACTATGGCTCTGTCACACCCTTGATTTTTAAACCCATTCCATGAAGCGTGTGTGGTATAGCAGGTCTCAATTTTTAAAGCCTCTCCCTGAGGTGTGTGTGGTATAACAGTTCCACAACTTAACAATCAGGGACCATTTTTTTTTTACAAATAAATAATTAATTGGCCAATTCAATGTCCATGACTATGCATGCTCACGCAGCTGTTGGAGGCTGGTGAGGAAACTGAAGTGAGATGCACCTGCATGTGAGAGTGTCATCTGTTTTAATTGCTTTATCGGTGCTTGATTGGGACACTGTGCTCATGGAGGCATATAAGGAGGAGCCAGCACAAGAAAAGACAAACAGATTAGCAGGAGAGAAAAGAAGCCGGAGGTTAAAGGATGGGATGGAGAGAAGCAGACAGGGAAACAAGAGAGAGATCCATTGAGTGAGTAAGTGAATGAGAGAAAAAGTGACGGCAGACAGTCAGGAAGAGAGCCCCTTTGGAGGGAGCGTGCAACTGATGATTGGGATTGGTGAAGTGGATCACTCTGGCTGAGCGATTCAGATGGTGCAGGCAACTTGCCATGCAAGTCCAAGAAGGCAGTGAGAGTTGACAAGGTTCAGAGTGGGAGCCTTATTGGAGCCATGAACATTGGGGACCCGAGTCTGGGTACAGATTATGGAGCCCTGCTGGCTCAGGTATTTTATTAGCAGAAGCAAGTTCAAGAGGCTGTTGGGATACAACCGGCAGAGTGGAGCCGACTCTCACAGTTACATTTTGTTATGCATGATTTAAAACATGCATTTCATCACACTTTCTGTATAATCTAAGGCTTTCTAACTTTTCTGTGTGAACTGCACAAACTGCCGCTACTCCTCCATGTGCTCATATGTGTGCTTGGTGTATTAAAGAAGAAACTGAATTGTGGGATGGCGTTTAAAGTAAGAGCTGCCTGGATTTGGCTATGGCATCTGCTTCTTGGATAGGGTCTGCGTGACTGCAACAGTAGCATGGCGCATTTTTGTCTGCGCTGTATTATGAAAAGTTCTGCTTAGCACAGCAATGATTGTATTTTCATGATTTTGATTTTTACTTACATCACCCTGTTTTGTTGCATTTTCCATATGCTGTTTGACAAACCACTTCAAAATTCAAATCGTACTATATAAAATGGGACGATGGAGGTAGATGAATGCAGGTAGATGGGAATCGTAGTTTTCATTATGGACTGTAATGTACATTAAGGTTAACAACAAGGCTACTGACTACTAATGTAGTTATGAATTTCTGTGTTTTAATAATTAAGAATTGCTATTATTTGTGTTAACGAATGTAATTTTTTTGCACATAGAAATACAATTTATTTAAATAAGTTACATTATATATGGTTTTGGGTATTAATAATGGTATTGAATTTCAATACTTTTCTTAGTATTGTATCAAAGTTTGAAGTTTTAGTATCATGACAACCCTATGTCCAACTACACGACTATGAGGTCATGAGTGTGTGTCACAACTGCTTCCTACTCACTAGAAATATGAAAATGAAGTGTGCAACTCGAAACACTGGAAAAGTCATCTAGTGTGACACGACCTTCAGGAAAATCCCCTTAATCTTGTTTATACCTCTGTTGTTCCCAATTAAAGACCTAACAATTTCTGTTTGGTTTTTTTGGGAATTCAATTTGGTTTTTTGTTTTTTTTAATCCTTGCTTTGCTATACACTGTTGCAGTGACCAACAAACATGTCTGTAAATAATATAAACAGAACACACAGTATATAAAAGTGACAGAGGTATTAGAGGCGCTATTAGGGTACTGTGAACAAGATGCAGAAGACAGAAAGACACGGAAGAAGATGATCCACTGTGGCAACCCCTAACGGGAACAGCTAAAAGAAGAAGATTAGGGTACTCTGCTGAGCCACCTGTTCATCCATATTGTAACTAAGCAATGGACTTCTACGGAAAATGCATGACATAACTCCACTTTCGTGTTGTTTTCATGTGTATTTTTTCAGTTGAATTCTGTCTAGTGAAAAGGTTTCAGGAAATAGGATAATAACTGAATGGGGATAAGGAGAACATCAGGTAAGCTCATTGTTTTCTATTAAATAAAATAATAAAATTATTTAATTCATGTGTGTTTATTATAGAACTGAACAGCAGCAATTTGTTACACATTAGTTGTACAAAGTAAGCATTTCACAGTTTTCTGTATAAATGATGATGTTACTTCTACTACAACATTGCATTTCTGGCATCAATACAAGCACTCATAATTGAATGTCAGTAAGAGTCCACATAAAAGTCACTGTTATTGGTGAAACAAGTGTATAATCACTTTCTGGGATTGTACTGACAAGCAAAGCAACCCTTATGCCAGGAAAGAACAATTAACATATTAGCAGTTAGTCATGAGGCATTGGTACTGAGCAAAAGTGCTTTCAGAATGGGAAGGGTACTACATGTCAAATCCCATCATAGTGAATACCGAAGTAATGAAATTTTCAGAATAACAAATACTTTTTGTGGGCCCGGGCAAACATTCATACAACATCATACTTATTGGATTTTACTTTAAGGAAATGTAAATTTCAGTATAATAAACGTTTGACCGAAAATGGCCATTGAAGATAAAAGTGAGATACAAAAAATACTTAATGCCGCCCCTACACTTTTCACTGAGTCTCGGGAACCCTGCAACAGGCTCTCTCCTTCTTGTTAGGCCAAAAGAAAGTGACAGCCTATTGCAAAATGTCAGGTCTCGTGCAGTCTTGGCAAGAGTGTGGGTGTGACATCATACACATAGCCGAATTCGGAGTCAGTGCTCCATCGAGCATCCGCACGGGTAGTTGTGTCGTGTGCGGATACTGTATTGTTCTGTATTCATACTTGTATTTCTATTTTAAAAATGTTACATTTAACACCTCATTTTCTTTCTGTATTCACATCTAATTTCTATAAAAAAGTTACACCTAACATTTCATTTTCAAATAAATTTTTTTTTGCAGTTTAAGAAGTGCTGTTTTTTTATACAGGTATTGTCAAGCTTGGGTTACAGAGTTGTACAAGAGAAAGGAAGGTAAGTTCAGGTTTCCAAGGCAAATACAGGTACTGTATAGAGAAAGCAGGTAAAGTCTCAAGATTTCATTCAAAATAGGAGTTGTTACTTCAATATAGGAGCCGTGACATGGAGACAATCATCCTGTAAAAGGATAGCAGATTGTGAGGAGATTTGGCATTCTTGTTATACCACAAGTGGTCAGCAACACAGGAACACCGCAAGGGACTGTACTTTCTCCTGTCCTGTTCAGCCTATATACACTACATCAGACTTCAAATACAACTCGGAGTCCTGCCACGTGCAAAAGTTTGCTGATGACACTGCTATTGTGGGCTGCATCAGGATTGGGCAGGAGGAGGAGTATAGGAAGCTAATCAATGACTTTGTTAAATGGTGTGACTCAAACCACTTACACCTGAACACCAGCAAGACCAAGGAACTGGTAGTGGATTTTAGGAGGCCCAGGCCCCTCATGGACCCCATGATCATGAGAGGAGACTGTGTGCAGAGGGTGCAAACCTATAAATACTTGGGAGTGCAGCTGGATGATAAATTGGACTGGACTGCCAATACTGATGCTCTGTGTTAGAAAGGTCAGAGCCGACTATACTTCGCCTAATACAGCACAGAATTTTCCAACTGTCCTTTTTGATTTACAGCCGCTGTTACACAACATGTTTTTTCCAGCCAGCAATATTTCAGATATAGCCTTCATTTACATAACCTTAGTGAGTTCTAGGTAATCTTAGTGTGTAATGTGATCTCTCAAGCAATTCAGACATATGGTGATCTGCATCAAAGCCACAGCAAAATCAAAGTGGTTTGATCTTCTCTGAAGTTGTGGGGCAAAGCTCCTGTATGTTCTAAAGGTGACAACCAATGAGGGCTCAGCCTAAAATACAATGTACAGTAATCCCTCGCTATATCGCGCTTCGACTTTCGTGGCTTCACTCTATCGCGGATTTTAAATGTAAGCACATCTAAATATATATCACGGATTTTTCGCTGGTTCGCCGCTTTCTGCGGACAATGGGTCTTTTAATTTAGGTTACATGCTTCCTCAGTTTGATTGCCCAGTCATACAAGGGACGCTATTGGTGGATGGCTTAGAAGCTACCCAATCAGAGCATGTATTACATATTAACTAAAACTCCTCAATGATATACGGTATGCTTCCCGCGTGGCGCTTGTTTGCTTCTCTCTATCTTTCTCACTCTCTCTGCCTGACGGAGGGGGTGTGAGCAGAGGGGCTGTTTTGCACAGAGGACACGGACGCTCCTCTACAAAATGCCGCTTTATTGCGGTGCTTCTGTATACTTAAAAGCACGTATTGATTTTTTGATTGTTTGCTTTTCTTAGCGAGAGCTCTCTCTGACATTATCTGCTCTTCACGGTGCTCCTCTGAAGATAAGATATGTTTGCATTCTTTTAATTGTGAGAAAGAACTGTCATCTCTGTCTTGTCATGGAGCACAGTTTAAACGTTTGACTAAAGGGTGTTATTTCATGTCTAGAGGGCTCTAATAATGTTAACAGTGTGGGAGAGTTTATAAGGGCTTAAAATATATAAAAATAACCATACAAACATATGGTTTCTACTTCGTGGATTTTCACCTATCGCGGGGGGGTCTGGAATGCAACCCCCGCGATCGAGGAGGGATTACTGTATTTAGAAGGTCGTAAACAGGTTTTCTATGCTCTAACTGCGAAAATATTCGATTTATAAATAAAGAATCCTACTTCGCGGAAATTCATTTATCGCGGCAGAGTCTGGAACGGATTAACCGCGATAAACGAGGGTTGACTGTATACAATTTAGCCGCAAGGAAAGAAGTATAGCAAGTGTTCTGCATGGTGAAAACTCAATGGAAAAAGAAAAAAAGATGGGCCAAAACTGTGACTGAACTCACCATACTGGGAAAACATTCGCACAGCCACCAGCACTATCAAGCAGTGTATTAACTGGCTCCCAAAATTTGGTAAGCTTGTGATACTTTCTACATTTGAAATGGTACAGAAAAGTCATGAGAGAGACAGGTAATCTATCATTCCTTGCGAATCCTAGTTTTGTAATCTGACTTCCTCAAGACAATGAGACTAAGCAACTGCATTTGTTAAGTTTGCCATGCTTTAGGAGTCTGAGTCATTAAGTGTGAATGCAGCCTTAAATAACTAAAAAAAAAACTTCACCTCACAAACAAAAGTCAAAAACATTTTGAAAACTTGCAAGTCTTCATAAACACTTTAGTTACATACTTGAACATACTGAACAGCTGTTAACTATTTGCTTATGAACAGCAACTTCATGTTCCACACCTGCTGGACAGGAGTGGGGATAAAACATCTGCAATACATGCATTGCATGTACACTAAAATAAAAAGTTGTGTTTTTTATGAAGAGATGTCCTAAAAGTTAAATTTTTGGCAAAAAAATCTTCAGATAAAAAATGTACAGAATTAAAAGCTCTCCAAATTTCATTTCATACATCTGCCAATATTTCTAACTGTTCCCAGTCTGCCCTTCATTTATGCTTACCACAGAGAACAGTTTTGCCCTTTAAAGGACTGCAGCTATGTTTTTCATAAATTATTTCAAACAAAAGTATTTTGGAACAAATATATTTGCAGTATTAATCTGAAATGTATTCTAAATTATCAGCCATTTTTGGGCAATAAAAGAGAAGATTGGCAATAACCCACCCATCTTCAGTCCCAGACATTAAAAAGAAGATCACTGTATTTATTTCTGTCAAGAGAACAGTGCTGATTTTATTATTTAATAATCTGAATCATGAAGCAAAAGTATGCTACTAGTGAGAGGCATCACAGTACAAGGAAATATATGAACTAAATGGGGTCGATTCTGCAAAATAGAAGTGAAGATGTAAATGTAATCCACTGGGAAGGCCAAAAATTTAACACACACAAAATAAATTACTTCCATAGACTAGATATAAAGAATATTCAGTTATTAAAAATACATTAACAACTAAAACATAAAATATTCTGAAATTGATATGGATCATTTTGTGTATTTGAAAGACTGTAAAACTAAGCAGGTTCTAATTATAAGACTTTCTCACCGTAATGACTACTTCCCTTATTGTAGCTCCACCAGCATATTTCTCTCATTGTAGCCGACCGCCTGTGTATGTGCCTGCCAGGTTCCCTTCAAATCTATCGAATGGCACAACGTAAAGCATTGATTTAAATTATGACACACCACTGTACTACAGTTCATGATGTCATAAATGATTTTACTTATTTAGTACTAACATGGTCTTTTTATGTGATTTTTAATTTCCAGAAAACAAGGTGAAAAACAACAGGCCACAAGGGCAGAATAATAACAGGTTAGAAGATGAAAGATAGGTCATATAATGAGCAAATTAAAACCATGAAAATTAAGCCAAACAGCTGTCTAAACTCAAAATGTTACCAAAATCAAAGTCGGAACAGTTTTAAGTTCACTGTGAAAAAAATTCATAACCTGAAAGACTATAAATACTTTAGAATTAGTACAGTCAAACTTGGCCATGCAGTGTATCAAGTCGCTGATTTATAAGTTGTCACTTTAACGACTTCACTCAATGTGACTTCCAGGGTTTTTCACCTATAGGGTTGCAGAGTATACCGGTGCTGAAAAAGTACCAAAAACCCAAACTTTTAAACTGTATGGTACCACCATTTCCTTAATTTCATTACCAAAAGTAAATGGCAGTTTTCAAACACCTTGCGCTCAGTAGTTTATTAGCACGATCACAACTCTCCTGTCACCTTACACTCTTTGCTATAATATACGTATTACATCTATGTCAGCACACCAGCACAATTGCGACTACAAGGGGGGCTCCCCTCCCTTCCTCTCCCCTTCCATCTTCTTGTAATAATTTGCAGAGTGCAGTGCTGCAGGGAGCCATGGGATTGTGCAGAGCGGTGCACGTGTTTGCAGGCTGGGGGTATGAAGGTGATGGGAGACAGGGGAGGTTTAGAGTAATTCATTATGTGCTTGTGGATTAGTGTGAAACCCGAAAGCTGGTATTGATAACCAAAGTTTAAATTTTAGCAAAGATCCAACACTAATCACTTAGAAAACCAAGTTACTTCCATAAACAAAAAGGGGTCACCTGTTATGGTGTGTGGTGGAAAAAAACACAAAAAAACTATATATAATTCATTTTGATCACTTCAAAATGCAGATTCATAACAAAAACAATTAAATATTTGAGATCTGCATATACAAAAATGTTGCCCTGTGGTGGGCTGATGCCCTGCCCGGGGTTTGTTTCCTGCCTTGCGCCCTGTTGTGATGTGAGATTTTGCATATAAGCTGATAAATATTTTGTATGTTTTAATTTGTAACTTAGAAAAAACTAAGTCAGGAAAGTTAATTTTATGATAGGGTTTTCAAGTGCTTAAAACCAGTTTGGCAAGTGTTTCTCTGCTAAAGTCTCTCAACCCCCATAGGAAAGCCAGGCTGGCTAACTGCCAAGCTTCACCTTAACATATGGTTTTGGGGGCAGGTGTGAAGATGTTCTATTCCCCCATTGGTCTGAAGTATGGCTGTTTGTAACTGGCTTGTATCAGAAGCCTTTAAGTACCATGATGTTCGATTGGCTGTAGGGGTTCAACAGAACATCTATAAATTTGCTCACTCTCTCACTCTCTCTCTCTTACCAAACTGATGCATGAACTGAAAAGAACAACACATTGAAGAGCACAGCTTGGCAGCCATATTGAGATGGTATGCGACCTGAAGAAAGCTGAACACAAAATGATGCCTTAATTAGAGACATTTTAAGTAACTAAAAAGTCTGTGTGCCGCCTGAAACTACACATCACCATTTTATCAGATTGTATGGTTACCAATATTCAAATGTACTTTGCATATTGTTATTATTTATTAATATTATCAATCATACATTATTTAAATTGTAACTTAACTCATGCTTGTCTTTTACTACACATAATTGCCTGAGGTTATTGATGTAGAAGGGAAGGTGGGGAGAAGTTATATACTATAATACCTTATAAACAGTGGTAAGTCTGTGAGATTTGAGGCATTCTGACAAAGGCTACTTATTAATAATACAAAAGGGGAAAGTAGGGTAAAATATTACTCTAACAAGACAAAACACACCCTGTGTTGGCTGGGATTGGGTCCAGCAGACCCCCGTGACCCTGTAGTTAGGATATAGGAGGAGCAGCTTCAGCGACAGACTGCTGTCACTGTCCTGCTCCACTGACAGACTGAAGAGATCGTTCCTCCCCCACACTATGAGACTCTTTAATTCCACCCGGGGGGGGGTAAATGCTAACATTATTCTAAGTTATTGTCTGTTTTTATCTGCATTTTTATTACTCTTAAATTTAATACTGTTTTTTGTATCAGTATGCTGCTGCTGGATTATGTGAAGTTCCCCTTGGGATTAATAAAGTATCTATCTATCTATCTATCTATCTATCTATCTATCTATCTATCTATCTATCTATCTATCTATCTATAGCGGGTTGGATAATGGATGGATGTATAGACAAAATTTTTAAAACAGTCCATAAACTAATGAGAAAAAACATCAGAAGCTAAGAAAAAGTTTTGTAAAAAAAAAAACAAAAAGTCTAGAGTTCATTGGATTGAACCAATATTATATTACCATATATACTTGCGATTAAGTTCTCCGGTGGATAAATCGGGGCTTGATTTTACCATATGATTTCTGGGATTTTTATAATGTCGGTTGTATAAGTCGAATGCAGAAAACTCACAGTATTGGTCCAAGACATTATGATATGCTAACACCCACCTGAGAGATTAACCACGGAGTACACTGCCTTTTTTTTCTATGTATTGTGCCTACGTGACCATGCGGTACTACCCAAACTATTCCAAAGCAACGTTTGCACTGTTTTATGTTTTTGTATCTCACACCCTCATACACCTTTACAATAAGAGCAGCCCTTATCTATGATGAAGCATTCAATCAGAAGAAAATATGAAACTGGTTTTAAATTATACATCGTTGAAGTAGCAAAAGAAATTGGTAACTGTGCTGCTGCAACAAAATTCGATGTATCTGAGAAACTGGTGCGAGACTGGAGGAAGCAAGAAGATGTTTAAAAAAAAAAAAAAAATTAAGTATTGTATTTTTGAACGGGTCTGATCTGGGTCTGATTTTATGATCGATTTTTCAGGTTTCAAGACCCAACTTATACGCGAGTATATACAGTAGTTAAATATTCAATAAAGAAATGCACTATTCACAGAGATGGACTTTGTTGTAAGTTCTGAGTACAATTCTTAGCATTCTGTTTTCTGTGACACATCTGCAGAAAGTATGCTGCTCTAAGAGAGCTATGCTGCGGAAGGAGTACAAGGTCTCAGGGGCTTGAGCCGCACCCCTCACTTTTCTCCTAGTATGTGAGATGCCTGCTCGTGTGCAGTTTCATTCCTCCAAGATGTGCTGAGCTGTGCTGTGGGACACCTTGTGATTCCAACAACAGTATATAGAAAATTTCCACTACTTTAGAAGGATAATGGAGTCATTCTTAATTATCCAAGACTCTTCAGGACAGAAGGAGTTTCAGTAACCGTGGGAACACTGTCAAGGAATGCTCCAGGGAAGAAACGACTACAGGAAATATTGACAGGGCTATGTCTAAAGATGAACCATAGCCAATTGAGTTATACGGCTTTATGTAATTTCATTTGTATGGAATAGCTTGTCACAGAAAAATCAGAAAATAGCAGCTGAATACACTCCATCCTTCTGCAGGACTTCTATCACTGACTGAAAAGCTCTCCCCTATGGCTGTGAGAGATAATGTGTCAAAGTCAACGTGAGGGTAAATTTTCATTGAATGTTTTAATGATGAAAGTGGATTCTTAGAAAGTAATGTTGATGAGGCAGCTTCACTTAACACAACACATGCTAGAAAGATTTAAAAGACAAAGTGCTAAAGTACTGGTGACTGTTCTCTATTGTAAATTTGAATTTTTTCAGTAATTTGTCACATCACAAAATCAGGTGTACTAGAGAGAAGACAAGTAGCAAATAAAAGATCTGCTTTAAAAAAATATAATAAAATAAAGTATGATTGCCTCACCTGATCACATGCTTCCCTACATGGTGAGAAATCCCTGGCATGATGACAGCATGATGGATCTGTTAAAAAAAGTATAAAGTAAAAAAATAGACAAAAATAAAAAAAAAAGCTTAACAAAAATACTACAATGGTGAACATGAATATGTGCTTCAAGAAAATGAGTGATTCTATACAAGAGACACATTTTAATGAAATAATTAAGTGCATTAATAAAAAAGGAGGAATACACTTATCCAAAACTCAAGAGAAAAAAAATTAATGATTAATGAAATAAAATAAATACATGAGGAACATTGATGCCCAGCCTATGGATAAGCTAAACCTGTGATTAACTCCTAGGAGTCTGATATCAGCCACAAATCAAGCATTCTCAGTTCATAATGAACAGATAAGTATAAAATAATCTCTTTTGACTCACAGGTTAGGGGCACAGGACCCCCACAAATGTGAAATCCACATTTTAGGCCCATAATTACTGTATATTCTAATTTCACTGCACTAAATAAGATGCAAAAATTAATGAGAAACAAGAGATAGAACAATCACTGCACAATCATATCGTGTGTGTAAGACTGGCCTCTGACACAAATATGCATCGCATCTCCCAGACCAGGGGCCTCATGCATAATGGCATGCATAGAATTCACACTAAAACGTGGCGTATGGACAAAAGCGGAAATGTTCGTACGCACAAACAAATCCAGATGCATAAATCTGTGCGAACGGCAACTTCCATGTTCTTCAGCTACATAAATCCCAGTCAGCGTGAAAAGTAACGCATGTGCTCAGCGTTTTGGGAAAAGGCAATGGCAAAAGCACAGGGGAAAACTGAAGAATTTCAGCGAATACCAAGTGTAGGCAAGGAAAAACATACTATTTATTGGTTTAAACAGTGGCATAAACAACAAAAGGAAGTTGATCGAGTGACATAGAGTGTCGGAAAAACTCGAAAGCTCAAGTTCACAAAATCGCACAGTGCCTGAAATAAAAAGGACGTTTTCAGACATCAAAGTTGCCGTGAAAAGGCGAGTCATAGCCCACCATCTGAGTGTCATATGAAAGCTTATTAGGGTACAGAGAAAAGAAAAAAAAAAAAGGACACAGTGGCAAAAAAGCTTGAAATGTCAACTTTAATCTTGAAATTTCCACTTTAATCACGTAGTTTATTTTGTCATTAAAGTAGAGCATCATAAACTTCATCTTAAAATAGTTTAATTTACTAGTTTCTCACATCCCATTGTAACTAAAGTAGCACGTTAAATTGTTTGTTTTGTATGTGTTCTTCTATGTGTGTGAATAACTACGTGTTTCTTAAACGGGCTTTTTCTTCCTTCAACAGGACACAGAATCCATTACATTTGTGATATTACAGTTCTCTGAATAATTTAAATACTGAGATGTATACATGATATCATTTCAGTATTCATATCATATCAATTAAAGCATGTATTAAACATGGGGACACAGTGGCGCAGTGATAGTGATGAGCTGGCGCCTCGTCCAGAGATTGTTCTTGCCTCCCGCAAGATGCTTGCTGTGCGCGACCTTCGATGAAATAATTTATTGCAGCAGTACTGTCTCTTTCAAACGTACTAACCTCCTGTTCTTGTCCTTCTTTTTCTTTCTCCAAGTACCCAATCTCCACACAGTCAGCTCTGTAATAAACGTTAAGCCATCTGTAAGCTTAGAACTCTAATTCTTCTAAACTTTTAAGGAACATTGAAATATCTTCATAGTACAAGTTTAATTATTCTATCCATCTGTCTTTCCAGTGTCGCGCCAGCCCCAGCAAGAATACAGAGCGAGGCAGGAACAATCCCTGAACAGGGCGCCAGCTCCTTGCTAGTGCTGCAACACCATGTCCTCATATGCTTAATTAATAAAAATATAGATTATTTAACTGCGGTGGGCTAGCGCCCTGCCCGGGGCTTGTTTCCTGCCTTGCGCCCTGTATTGGCTAGGATTGGCTCCAGCAGACCCCCGTGACCCTGTAGTTAGGATATAGCGGGTTGGATAATGAATGGATGGATGGATAATGGTTGGTTGGTTGAGTTAGATTATTTAAATACTGTTAACATTTTATTTGGATAATGTAATAAACATATTTTGCTGCATTTGATCTTAAAAATGATATCGTCATCATATGTAAATACGCGCTTTATAAAGAGGCTCAGGTTGTGCAATATTATAAATGTATCGCAAGTTTACAGAGGTGATTGTAATAAGTACAAACAGTCCTACAAGGAACAATTGATGGACTGATTGAGTGTGTATATAGTTCTTGGGATGAAACTGTTTCTGAACCACGAGGTCCGTACAGGAAAGGCTCTAAGCGTTTGCTGTATGAAAGCAGTTCAAATAGGCAGCATGTGCTTGATGCTGTATACCGATAATTCTCTTTCCAATCAGCTGTTGTAGAGCTGTGATTCCACACTCAGATACAGTGATATAAATACACCGGGTGGTGCAGTGAGAGTACTATGAAAAAAGATGATCTGCTGTGGCAACCCCTAACGGGAGCAGCTGAAAGAAGAACAAGGTGCAGTGAGAGTAACAACGCTAAAGCTAATTACAATCAAATGCCTTAAACTAATAAACAACATGCGGTTAATTTCAGTGTATATGATAAAGCTACGTCAGGGATTGTGGATTCTAAAAAAGAAAGGGAAAACACACTGGAACAAAAGCACTGCTTTGATTCTGGGTGCAACCAGTTTGCAAAACCGAGTTCAGGACTTGTGCATGCCAGGGTTTGAGCTAGCGTTAAAATGTATGTGGCTTTGCGCCAAGTTTGGGTTTTATACATTGCGATTTGAGCGTGGAAACAGGCGTACGCAACACTTTTGTGTGTACACACCGTTTATACATGAGGCCCCAGGTACGTAGTTTCATAAAATTAAAATTATAATAAATGCACAAAACGATAAACACTCACGACCCAGTCCAGTTTCGTAGATGCCGATGGTGGTGGTGTGCTTAAAACATGAAATCCTCTGTGAGCAACCACCTGAAACTTATGTAAAGGTTTGTCTTACTGTGATGAAGATGTATATGAAGATCTGTAGAAGACTGGAGTGCTCTCAGGTGAAGGTGTTTTTCAACCCAGACTAATTCCCACTAACGAGTGGGAACACAACAACAACTGCAATCTGATGGATGTGACAGTAATTCAACTGTGCAGTGAAGCGTTGAAACAAAAGGATACACCACTGACTGTGATTGCGCTGGCTCACTTTTAAAGCTAGCGCCCTCATCTTTCACCTAGTAGCCCTTGCAGTAACCATCGAAACTGCCCAGTGATGCAGTTTTTCCAGTTTCTGGGATTTGCAGTCCATTTAAGCAGCAGTACTACAGCATTGCCTATAGTTTTCCAAAAGAGATCACAAAACTTGCAAAATAATTTCTATATTTAATTGTTGATGACAAACCTGTGAATAAGCAGATCAACGAATCACAAGGGCTGATGCAAATATAAAAAAAATGAAAACAAAGAAACATACAGGTAGTTGTTGACTTATAACCTACTACTGTGCCTCACAGGCAGACTTTTCACCACACCAGCTCCACATGCTGTGACTCATTTGTCTCTATCTCAGTTTATTACGTGCAGTGGTTTCAACTACGTTCAGTTAAATTTGTCTTACAATTGCAAGAAAAAAAACAATTTATCTCGACACAAAAATGAAGATGATCAAGCAGAGGGATGAAAGAAAACTAATGCGATCACATGTGACTTTAAGTTATCTACTTATAAACGGTGTTCGCTGCACATGCTGTAATGCTGTGCTTTTGCTTTGAATCTGGTTAACCACCAAAACTTCTGTGTTGTGACTCACGGTGTGCTGCTTCGTGTGAACCCCCACAAAGGGATAATAAAACCACACTACTCCTTCATCTGTTAATGTTTATTAACAAGCAGAAATGTTAAAACAAAAAACATGAGTGCTCAAACTCTGCCAGTATAATTCCTCCTTTCACAGTTAGCACAATGAATACTGAGAGAGGTTCACACTAATGTTGCAACAAAACACAGACAAAGAAAGGATTCAGGAAGCTGTTAAGAGTCCGTCACCCATACGAGCAACAGTAATAACGAAATAAAATATTAAAATAACAAAAATAATTTACAAAAAAAAAAAAAAGATAGAAAATCTGCACAATGTGCTAAGAATGATGATAATAAATTATATGAAACAAACAATATGAGTTAAGAGACTGATTATACAGTACTATAGATACGGTCAGGTTTGAATGCATATACCAGTCCGTCTTACGTCCAGATCAACTTGCAGCTCAACATGGTCATAAGTCGACGACTACCAATTTCCACATATGTTTATTCCAATTCAGTATTGTAGGGGATTGGACCAGTTGTAACCTGAATGAAATGTTTCTTCTTAAACAATTTCATGTTCTAAATCAGTGTTTTCCAGCCTTTGTGGTGTCCCGACCTAGTTTTCACATGCCAGTGTGTTAATTTAGTGTGATCATCTGAGCGGGGGGAGAGTGCTGGTCCCCTTGGTGAATCGACCATGATCAACAAAATTTTGGGGGATACCCGCATCATTACCTGAAAGTCAGAGTGTCTGATGAATTGAGCCCAATCGTCAATGCTTTTTCTCTTGGGTGAATTAAGCACGATCAACAATCGTCAGAGCGGGAGCTGAGGATCGGCCATGGTCTACCAGCAATGCTACCAGTGTGAATCAAACGCAATTGTTGCAATGGTGAGGGAGTTAGGATATAATCCAGACTCAGCCAAAACCCACCTGAAATGCTGCCATGGAAACACTGTGATATAGTTTTAGTGTAAACACAACACATTTTTGCAGCTGTATATGTCTGGCATATGCTTTATCCACCTCATATATAACCATAACCACAATGTTAATCTTTGCATCCCAATTCTCACACCAATTTAGTCAAATAAAACATCCAGAAATTGTAAATTTTGTTAATCAAATTTTTTTTTTTTTTAAATATGGCTGTTGAGCAATACACAAATACATACAAACCCACAAAAAGATTCACATCCACTATCTTTTATTTTCAGCTTCTAAAGTGTTTTCAAGTATGACAAAAATAATAGTAGCTTTACTGATTTGCAGCTATGTACTGTTTTGTTCACGGTTTATAAGTAAGGAAGTAAGCAAGTAAGTAAGCAGTGTGGCATCCGGCCGGGGCTGGATCCCGGCCGGGACGCCCAGGAGGACCGGGGAGGGCTTGTGCCTCCCAGACCGAGGCGTCCGCCCTGGTTGTGTTGGGGGCCTCGGGTAAAGGGCTTGGAAGCCCAGCCCTGTAGGGACCCGTGGCCACTGCCAGGCGGCGCCCCAGTGCCTGAATATTCCTGGAGCCCAGCACTTCCGCCACACCAGGAAGTGCTGGGGGGAAGACAACAGGGGACACCCGGACGGCACTTCCGCCACACTGGGGCATGTCTATGGAGGAGTGCCGGGAAGCAGCTGGAGCCCATCCGGGTTCCTATTTAAGGGGCCGCCTCCCTTCAGTCGAAAGTGGAAGTCGGGTGGAAGTGGACAGAGCTGGAGAGAGGATTGGAGGCGGCTAGGAGAAAGGCAAAAGGACTGTGAGGCCTGGACATTTGGGGGAACGGTGCAGGAGGCACTAGGGAGTGCATGTGACTAACTGTAAATAGTATTGTGTAATAAACAGTGTGTGATGGAATAACGATGTCTGTCTGTCTGTGTCCGGGTTCAAGTCCACAGCAGTAATGTAACATAATCTGTTGTGTTACAGCTTTATGATGTAAAACAAAACAATTAAGAAATGAATTAATATTTTTATGCCAAAAATGGGTATGTGTAAATGCTGAGCGCGTTTTCCTCGCAGAGAGACTTGATAAAAACAGGCAAAAACAGTAAGCAGCACAGATTTTCCAAAGATTTAAAAATAATCAAATTTTCAAGCCACACCACACCCATATTTTAACCAGACACCAGCTTCCTATCATTTTGAAACCTCAAATTATTTAAAGTACCCAGGGCTGCAAAGACATTCTAAGCCTTTTTTCTTTTTATATATCCAAGAGTTGTTTACAGGGTATCGTCTGACTCAAACCCACCCAAACAACCTCAGGATAAAATAAATACAAATATGACAACATTTTGCGCATATTATATACAGTACAGATATAAGCATACTGTAACAACAACATAAAGTGTATAAAAATGTATGCTCCATAACCTTTCACAAATATAAATACAAAATGTGACAACCCCTTTTAAGGACCATTCTAAAGAAATGTTTTGCTAATGACAACTTTATGCAAAGTATAATTTACAAATCTGCTCAGTGACCTAAAATGAGGCACACAACTGAAAAACAGCAGGCTATAAAGCAGACTACAGGATAATTGAGTATTATGTGATACAAACATCCCTTACTTAGATGTCTGTCTAGGATAGAATGGTGGCACTGTGGGTAGTACTATTGCTTTAAATCTCCAATTGTCATACTTCCTAGGCCAGTTACTGTCTGGGTGGTGTTTTGCACATTCTTCCATTGTCCATATTGGCTATCGTTCACTTTCTTTCATCATCCCAGAGACATATACATAAAGATACTTGGATATCCCCCCACTGTTCAATTCTGTGCTGATGTTTAAGTCAGGGCCTCACAAAGGAGTGCACTAGATCTTGGCTTGGTACTGAAACTGCAAGGGGGTACCCTCCAACTCCCCACTACCCTGTGATAGAAACAGAAAGGTGGTACAGGGAAGATGAAAGTGACTGCTACTTGGAAATTTAAGTGCATGTCTGACAAGGAGTGCTTACGGGTCTAGCATCGTACACTCAGATACACACACACACTTGGCACTGCCTGCCAACGGGAACTGAAATAAAAATCAGCTTTGTGTGCTTTAACATAAACCATCTGAATCCTTGACCTGATTTTAGGTACATTGTGTTCTCATTTAAGTATGTTATTACTTAACATGTCATGACAGTAGTGTACCATTATTTGGATTAAAAATTTGGAACAAATCTTTTGAAATCTGTCTGAATGCTGCTTCGTTACCAATGAGGAAAGTGTTCTTGTGGAAAAGTTTATAAAAAAGAATAAAAGTGGCATAAACCCAGAGAGCGCTCCACTGTAACACATAACACTATACAACACAAAGCACATTAGAGGCTTTCTCAGACTACGTGAAACTCCAACACCAGGCTAAAATGTCGTGCGCCTTTTCATTTTCATTATATTTGCAATGCCAGAGCGTAAACAAAGTTCACACAGACTGGGATATTGCAAAGACCTTTTTGGGTATCGGTTAGACAGCCTTCATGATTGCCATCTTAGACATACGGTGGATTCAGAAACTATTGTGATCACTTTGTGCACACCTTATTGCAGTGTAGTTTTAATGAGTAAATTGCCATTTTGCCATCGATTTGCACTCAATAACCCATAATGACAAAGTGAAAATGTGTCAGAAATGTTTGGAGATTTATTAAAAATCAAAAACAGAAATATCTAATTCACATCATTATTCAGTCCCCTAATTCAACACTTTGTAAAAGCCCCTTTGGCAGCAATTACAGCTTCGGTTCTGTTTGAGTAAGCCTCTCCAAGCTTTGCACACTTAGATTTAAGCAGTTAACACCATTCTTCCTGGCAAATCATCTCAAATGTCTGTAAAATGCCATCTTCAGGTCTCTCCACAGATGTTCTATAGGGTTTACTGTAAGTCTGTGCTTTGGCTGGAGCACTCGAGGACAGTCAAAGACCTGTCCTGAAGCTACTTCGGTGTTGTCTTTGGTCATTGTCATGCTGGAAGGCGAACCATTGTCCCAGGCTGAGGTTGTATGTGTTATGGAGCAGATTTTCTTTAAGGACCTCTTTGTATTTGGCTACATCCATCCTTCCTTAACTTCTGATAAGAACTGTTGCCATAGCATGTTGCTGCCACCACTATGCATCACCATAGTGATTAGGCTATTAGGCTAGTGATGAGCAGCACCCGGTGTTCGCCACAGTGCTTAGAGTTTTGCACTAAGAGTTTAATTTTTGTCACACCAGATAAGATAAGGTTTTTCCTCATATTCTCAAGAGACTATGTAGGCTCTCATATGCCTTTTACTCAAAAGTGCCGTCTGTGTTGCCACTCTACAATAAACAGTTGATTGATGGAGTGCTGCTGTGATGATTGTCTTTCCTACAGGTACTCCAGTCTCAGCAGAGGACTTCTGAAGCTCTATTAGTTGTGACCAGTGCTGGTGCCAAATTATTTTGTGTCCTAGGCCAAGCGTATTTGTGCGCCACCCCACTGTTCAAGTAGCTAACCTGTGCAGGTGGGTTTCACCAACTTAAGATAAGCACCGTAAGTGAATGCCTAATTCACCTTAATGGTGGCACCAGCCCTGGTTGAGACCATTGTTTTCTGGTTTTCCATTTGTATTTGGTATACCATGATATGGATTTTAGGCCATATCACCCACTCCTAAAAAATATTTGGTGCATCATTTCTCTCTTAAACTCATGGTACTAGTTTTCGGGAAAAAAATAACAAGTCATCAATGTCAGTCCTTTGAGGTTTATGTCCTTTGTCTTATTATTCCAATTATATTTGCAATGCTACACAAAGTTTGAAGACATAATGAGTCCTAAGGGTAACCAACCCTCACCAGCACCAATTTAATAAGAACATTCAAATCCCATGGAGAGTACAATTTGGAGGTTTAGTATTTCCATACATTTAAGGATTACTAACTCCAAGTAAATAATGGCAGCAGTTTCTCCATTGTTTGAATTGCTAAAACAGCAGTCACTCCATGAAAACGCAACAGAAAAGACCAAATTTATGTTTATCACTATCATCTAGATGAATCATGGGGCTAAGAGCAGATGGCCACCAACAACACAAGGGCATCTTTTATTGCTTCATAAAAATAAACAGCACAATTAAAAGATTGCATACACTCAAGCAGCTGACTCTCTCTCAATAGCTATAAATATTAAAATGAAACAATGTGCTTGCCAGAGTTAGCAATGCCTCCTAATAGTTCCAAAGATCTGGGCTGGTAATGCAAGCCCAGGAACTGCCTGTGTGCAGCCTGCATGTCCTCCGGTGTTCCAAAGCCTGCACTTAAAGCTGATTTGAGTGTATCTGACTGTGACTCCTGCCTGGATGGTCTGTGTAATGGAAAACTGTGTTCAGAAACTGAAGAAGAAAGATCCTTATCATCAGCAGGCTATGCCGGTTATTAAAGCTGATATGTAATATATGTCATGATTTATGTCTGTTTAATATTAAAGAATAACAAGTTAAGAAACTATAAAGAACTTGCTGTCTTGTGAGGGAACTAGTTGGGGACTAATAAAAATACATTAAATGGGACCATCTGCATTAGTTTTCTTTCCTTAATCCTGCTTTCCATTATTCTTATGAATAAAGAATGGGTGTGAGGACAATTTGCTTTTGAAAAGCTGGCAAAGTCAGTTCACACGGCACGACACTGACTGACAATGTAAACGTGTGACACGACAGCACAGAGTGTACAGCACTACCTCAGACCAGGGGGTTAAACTGAAGCAGCCTGGTGGTCTGTCTTTGAGACAAATCACTTCTATTTACCTCTGCTTTTTACAGTCATGGCCTCCACGCTTGTGGGCCCTCATTTGCTCAGCTCCTACACTGCATTTTCAGCTTTAAACGGCAAAGGTATGGCAGTAGTAGTAGAGATACCCACTGCACAAGAACTTCATCACACTGTGTTGGCCAATAATTTAAGAACCATCAGATTATTAGCAACAGAAATGCAAAGACTAGTCTTGAGAAAAAGTTACTTTAAGGCTACAAAAAACTGCGCACTTGCATATTTTAGTGTAAACAGCTGCCACAGAACTGGGCAGGTTATGTTGGCATATTTTAAAATCAAAAAAGGCAGCCAATTAACTTAACATGTCATCTTGCTCCAACAGGAAAAAATTGCATGTAAACCTTTGTGATGCTTGCACTGCCTGACAAGTCTGACAAACAGCCAACCAACTCTTGCACCCACTTAGCCAGTTTATAGTTGCTGAGGGCCAAAGGCAAAAAAAGTTTGGCACAACAATTGAATGGTGAGCTACTTCCACCAAATAAATAAATAATGAGAGATAAACTTTATTTGCCCCAGTGGGAATAAATAAATACTTAAAGAGACAGATAAATAAATACATATACACAAACACTACAGTCTAAACACACACCAAAGGAAGGAAATTTAAAAAGAAACAGAAGTTCTGACTTGGCTGTCACAATAACAGTGAGGTATTATGCAGACACACCGCTGTTGGTATTAAGGACCCCCAGTAGCCTTTCTTAACACACTTTTGCTGAATAATTTGTTGGCTGAAAGTCTTCAGTATTAGTGTGTCAGAGAGAAGGTGTGTAGCATTGTTCATAATGGCACTCCGTTTTGTTTTAATTCTCTCCAGGGGGTTCAGAGTGCGTCCTTTAACTGAGCTTGGCCTTTTAATTAGCCTGTTGATTTGGTGGGCATCTCTTGAAGTGATGTTACCAGCCCAGCATGCCATACAGAGTTATAGAAGATTTGAAAGACGTCACTTCCTTCCTAAGGAAAAAAGAGTCTGCTCTGCCCTTTCTTATATAGTTCTTCTGTGCTCTGAGATCAGTCCAACCTATTAATGTGGACCCCCAAAAACTTATAGGAGTGGACTACCTGTACATCCAATCCTTGAATACTGACAGAACATAGAGACTCTTTGGTGTGGCAAACGTCAATAACCAGTTCCTTAGCTTTGCTGATGTTAAGTTGCAGACAATTCACTTTGCACCAAAAAACAAAGTTCCCCACCTGACCCTTATACTCTGCCTCATCCCTCTTATCAATACACCCCATAAGTAAAGAATCTTCTGAGAATTTCTGCAAGTGACAAGACTTGCTGTTATATTTATAGTCTGAGCTGTACAGAGTGAAGAGTAAAAGTGACAGGACCGTTCCTTGTGGTGCTCCAGTGCTGCTCACATCTGTATCAGAAACCCAGTCCTTGAATCTCACAGACTGTTAGTCCATTATCCAGGACACCACTGCCTCATCCACCTGCATATCTCTGAGCTTTCAGCTTGTCAGGGATGGCTGGATGGTACTGAAGATCTAACTTAATCCTGATACGCTGTATGTTCAATTCATCATAATAACTATTCATGGTGGCTCTAAAATCCGTACTAACCCCTACTCTCCCTTCTGTTTCGTTTTCCGGTTTCTTTGTGGTGGCGGCCTGCATCACCACCACCTACTCATAGCATCATGATGCTCCAACATTGATGGACTAAAAGCCAGAAGTCTACGTGACCATCATCATCAAGTCCTTCCGTGAGAACCCTAAATACAAAGAGGACTGTTTCATTTATGTTAGGTAGAATGCCCAGAGGGGACTGGGTGGTCTCATGGTCTGGAATCCCTACAGATTTTATTTTTTTCTCCAGCCATCTGGAGTTTTTTTATGTTTTTTCTGTCCACCTTGGCCATCGGACCTTACTCTTATCCTATGTTAATTAATGTTGACTTATTTTATTGTCTTACTGTGTCTTTTATTCTTCTATTCTTCATTATGTAAAACACTTTGAGCTACATTTTTTGTATGAAAATGTGCTATATAAATAAATGTTGTTGTTGTTGTTGAAGACGCTAGAGAAATCAAGAAACAGAATCCTCAGAGTGCTGCCAGCTTTGTCCAGGTGAGAATGAGCATTGTGGAGCAGATAGGTAATTGTATCCTCCACTCCAATCTTTGCCTGATAAGTAAACTGCAGTGGGTCAAGGTGGTCTGCCACAAGAGGACACATACAGTCCAGTCTCTCAAGGGAAAACAGCAAAACAAAAGAAATCTCAGTATTTTATTAACAAGGTAATTTTTTTTCACATACTGTACAAATATATATTTAGATACATGTCCAAATTCTAATTAGTGATCATTCTGTCATTATAATTCTAACTTATTTTAGCTGTGAAATTACAACAGTTTTGATTGGCATAACATAAAATAATAAACAATAACCTCAATAGAAAAACTGTATTAGTCAAGAAGTGTGGCCTAGTGTTTAAAGAAATGGAAATGGGAAAGCTGCCAGATTAAACTGCCTCACGGTGTGACTCTGAGCAAGTCACTCACCCTGCCTGAGATCCAACTGTGCACAACACATAACCATCAATGCTTTACATTTTAGATCCTGGTTACTCCAGTTCAGGCTATCACAACTACAGCCCATTTTTGGTAGCACTGGGTGCAAGAGAGGATGTGACCCTCAACTGGTTGTAAGAATTTACATGAAACTCTAATATTATAGTTTAGAGGTGCTGTATAAAATAACCCATTGTGCTGCAGTAGTACTGGCTCATCTACAACTACTGATCTGAAAGACTGAAACATTGATTGGCCAGAACTGAAAACAAATAAAAACACATAAAAATTACTTGAGTAGAAAATGTTCATGACGTGCATCTTGAAAATTCATCTTCTTGCTTTTCCTCCCTTTCTGCCCTTATCCTTACGTGTCCTCCCCTAAGTTTAGGCAGCAGGCTGGTTCTTTCTCTCTTGCAGCCATTTATCAATCATTTGTGTTTTGTTCTCTGTTGTACTCTTTACAATTTATGAGTTTGTAATTGGTTATATGACTCATTATAAACACATTTACGATAAGAGTGCATGAAATATATCATTTGGGTGCAGCAGACGGTTTCCCAAGAGATAAGGGAGGCTTCAATATCTCATTAGGAATGCTGAAGGGCGGCAGGCCAGCCTTGTACATGTCTACAGGGGACCGCAGATTTAAACACAGTGGGCTCAAAAATTTAAATACAAACAATAAAAAAACTACTTATCTTTATTTAATGTACTGTATAATATACTGTATTATATACAGTGCCATCAGTATATGAAAATATACTTCAGAAAATATTCAGACCCCTTCACTTTTTTCAGTTATAGCCTTATGCTGAACCCATTTAAACAAATTTTTCACCCCACATCAAACAACATTCAATACCCCAGAATGACAAAGCAAAAACAAGATTTTAGGAGGTTTCGCAAAATCGGTAAAAATACAAATCTGAAATGTCAGATTAAAACAAGTATTGAGACGCCTTTTTATGACACATGAAATTTGGCTGAGGTGCATCCCATTCCATTTATCATCGTTGAGATGTTTGTACACCGTGTTTGGAGATCGCCTGTGGTCAATTGAATTATTGGCATATGATTAGGAAAGGCATACCTCATACAGTTGACAATGTGAATCACAGCAAAAAAAAAGACTATGAGGTCAAAGGAATTGCCTGTAGAGCTTAGAGCCAGGATTGAATCAAGACACAGATCTGACATAATTCTTAAACACAAGAACTTTAGAACAAACACAACTCTTCCTAGAGCTCACTATCTGAACAAACTAAGCAATCATGAGAGAAGGACCTTTGTAAGAGAGGTGACCAAGAACTTGATGGTCACTCTGGCTGAGCTCCAAAAAACCTTTGTGGAGATAAGGGAAACATCCAGAAGGACAACCAGCCCTGCAAGACTCCATTGATTTGGGCTTTTCTCCAGACTGGACAGATAACACATGAATGGTGGTTCAGGGCTTGTAAAGAGACACCTAAAGGACACTCAGACAACGAAAAACAAGATTATTTGGTTTGATAAAACCAAAAGATTGACCTTTTTGGCCCCAATTCAAAGTGTGATGTCTGAAGAAAAACAGGAATCACTCATCACCTCAATAACACCATTCCAACAGTGAAGCAGGGGGGTGACAGCATTATGCTGTGTGGTTGTTTAGCAGAGGCAGGGTCTGGGAAACAAGTCAGGGTGGAAGGAAAGCTGAATGCGGCAAAAAAGAGAGATATCCAAAATGAAAATCTGCTTCAGAGCCCTCTGGACCTCAAACTAAATGTTAACCTTCCAACAGAACAATGGCCCTAAGCACAAAGCAATGGAAACACAGAGATACCCTAGGGGCAACAATGGGAATGTTCTGGGGGTGTCCAGCCAGAGCCTAGATTTGAACCCTAGTGAACATCTCTGGAGAGACCTGAGAATAGATGTCCTTTGATGGTCTCCATCTAACAACCTGACACAACTTAGAGGATCTCAGAGAAGAATAGCAGAAAATCCCCAAATCCAAGTGTGCAAACCTTGTCACATCAGAGACAAAGACTCCAGGCTGTAATCTCTACTAAAGGGACTTCAACAGAGTACTGAGGAGAGGGTCTGTGAATTCTGTTGATGTAATATTTCATTTTTGTATTTTTAAAAAATACCGAAAAATTCCTAAAATCCTAATTTTGGTTTGTCATTCTTTGTCATATAATGTAAATTTTGTAATGAATAAATTCATTTCAATCCAAATTTCTTGAAGTATGACATCCATGCTGAGTCATGAGTCTCAGTTAAGTTAAATGGGAAGAGAGAACAAAACTATGATAATTGTCAATTCTAGAAGCGGGACTGTGACAATGTGGGTTCACTTCACACTCCCATCTGACTTCTGGGAGCTCTTGAACCTGTCAGCGTTGGTAATGTTACCGATGAGTTTGGCAGTGAGACACTACAATGAAGCAAGGGGATGGTGTAAAAAGTGTCAATTGCTATTATTAAAAAAACAACAAAACAGTGTCCAAATTAAATAAAGTGCAGCGCTTTTTAAATCTTCAAATAAATAAACCACTAAAACGGAACTGAAGTGAAGGTTAAAATCTAATAAAAAAAAAGTCTTTTAAAAACAACAACGAGGTTAAAACAATGCTGGAAACAGTCCCTTTAAAATCCAAAGCCTAGTATCTTTCTTTATCTGGTGGCTCCACTACTTCTCCCATACGGGCTTCTCAACAGGGGAGTTGCCCTTCCTGCAGCTGACCTTACTACTGTCCGGTTGCCTTCCGTTCTCTGGCTCCGTACGGCTACCTTACCGGGCCGAGACTTGGGTTCCTCAATCTCCAGGTCACTCACGCTGAGGCTCACCTTCCCAAGACTCCACAGCTCCCATTGCCTTCCGCAGGGAGTCATCCATACTACCGGTCACTCCAGCTCCTAGAAATCGTTCAGCTGGAGCAACCACTTCCAACTGCCCCTCCTCTAGTGTCAGCCATACACTGCTCGTGAGGGGCTCTTCCATCCAGCTGCCTGCGAGCGCTACCCTCGCTCTTTCTCTCTCTCTCTCTCGCACTGGCTTTCTCCTACAGTTTCCTGCCTACTTCCTCACTCCTGCAACCTCCATTTCTTTTTCTCTTTTACCTTCTTTTCTCCCCTCCTAGCTGCCTCATGCTTCTATTTATGATGGGGACGATTCACCTGTGGCAATCAGTGGCTCCCGGGAACAATTACGGATGCGAACGACTCCTCACCTGTGCACTTAAGTGAGACTCGCCCACACCGCAAATCACCGCAGGAACCACTTCAGCCATGCATCACCACGCCCCCTCGCTAAGCCGCGAATGCAGTGATTATTTATTTTTAAAATGGCTCTTTGACATGAGCTGTGGACCTGCTATACCACAGAGACCCACCCAGCTATGCACATCATCGGTGAATCTTGAAAGGGGAGTTTTGATGATGATGAAGACTCGAAAGGGAAAGAAAAAACGAGAAAAAAAGCTTAAGAAACCCTGATTTAACCCTTTCATAACATGACCCTTTGGGCCAAAGGGTACCGCAACCTTGCTGCAGTATGTAATCTTTCACCTCGAAGGGGTACATACCCAGGAACCATATGGCAGCTCAGCATACAGAAGAGGCATATACTAGTACTGCTTGATGGTCCCTTGTTAATTTATTACTCATTTGTATTCAGTAGGTGGCAGCACCAGACTGTTGTTGTTATTCCAGGTGACTAAATGAAAGAAGGAACCTACACTACATGACCGGGAAATGCAGTTAACATTCGTTGACTGTTGCTCAAATATATGTTGTTTTTGTGGATAGAGACATTGAAACAGAACACCAAATTTTTGTAATATGGCTTAAAGGAGTACACGTATGACTGGAGTGGAGGTATTAGAATATATTTTTATTCTTCAAGACTCTGACAGTGATGATTCCAACATTGACATGTAAGATAATAAAGATGATGAAAACGTGGTAACTTTTGACACCCATGAAGACTACATCACACAAGTTATATGAATGGAAAAGTGGTAGGCTCAATCTTTTGTACTTTTACTCGATGTTTGCAATGAATAATTCATAAGGTTGCCACAAATGAACCAAGATGTAAAAAAGTTTGACAATATGTCACGTCTTACTGGGAGTAACCACTTCCCAGGGAAACATTCATACAAAGGATCTGGTTTGGACAACAACAACAACATTTATTTATATAGCATGTTTTCATACAAATGATGCAGCTCAAAGTGCTTTACAAGATGAAGAAAAATATAAAAATAAGATTAGGCAAGTAACACAGAATAAAGTAAGGTCCGATGGCCAGGAGGACAGAAAAGACATCAAAAGTGAAGCAGTGAAAAGTCTGTTATGCTTGGCTTTGCAAAGGCTGTCCATCAAAGTGTAGGCTATGCACTGAAGGCTCAAACTCTGGTTCTTTGTTTCATAATGTCTCATTAAATAATCTGTATGTCTCTGTAAACTTATTGAACTGTTCAGAAATATTTAGGTATAAACGTACAGTGTGTTTTTGTTGTTTTTTTATGCTGGATAGTATCAGCAATAATGTCAGTGTTATAGTGTGAATACACATGGTGCGTATCTTTAATTGATGTGTACTTTGTTACAATAATAAAGACACTGATCAGGTTTCTTCTACACATGGGTATAAAACTGTTTAATATTGACTACATACTAATTATTAAGGTGAAAAAAAATCAGGTCACTGAAAACAATGTACTTTCATCAGAAATCAAAAGACAAATAATATATATATACTTCGTAGAAATAACATATTGGAGAATTTCTGTTGCTCCCCACCATCGATACAAGGGCTGGGGGGTGGTACTGCAGTAAAGAATGGGTTAAATGATTACAGCATATGGCTGCAATATAACAAAATGGGAAAAAGTGAAGGGGTCTGAATACTTTATGATGTCACTGAATATGGGTACATGTATTACCAAATACCAACTGTATCCTTTAAGAGTTGAATTAGATTCCATAGAATTCAGGTGCTACCAAATTGCCACCAGTTATGTTGAGAAGTTAGTTACTAAAGCCATCTACATTTTTTGATCATAATTATATTATAGGGATGTGGGCAAGAAGAAATGAAAATCCTTCAGTTATCCTTCAGTGAACACAATTTCTTTCCCTCTTCTTCATCACCGGGTAGCCTTGTACAAATCTTTAGGGAAGATGTCATATCTGGTGACCATTTTGGGTCCAATTTCACTATACTGCATGTGCAAAAAGCTTGATATTCTCTTACATAATGTTTTGGAATTCTACAATAATTGTGTCTATCTGAGGTATGAGTATGGACATCAGGTCAAGCAAAAGAGGCCTGGAGAGCCTGGGATGTCTGGAGTGGGTGATATAATGGGTAATTAGTATACTATACTGAATAAAAATCTTCTTGGTGTTTCCTTCCTTTTAGTGTCTCTTGAAATCTTCACTGATGATTAGTTTATTGGTTAAACTGATGCTTAGTTATTTTAGCATCTGTGTACTCTTTAATTGTTGACCAAGCTAGGCTAGATTCACACTTGTGCATATGCAGAGATGCATCTTTTTAAGCAAATTAATGAATGTGCAATTACATGTGTGTGAACACACCTAGGATGATGCGCTTTTATATGCAATTCAGCATGCTTCTGCCAGCAAGACAAGACTGAGTGCCAGTAGTGTAGTATGTTACTGTTTATTAAACATCAATATTCCATTAGGTATTATCACAGACATACTGTATCTTTAAAAGGATTAGGGATTACTCTGATCCAAAAAGCTCACTGATAATTAAGCAAAGATTTTATTCTAATGAAGGCTGAGCAGAGGACACTAACAAAACATACAGTACGACACAGGAATAGAAGTGCATGACCAAATGACTCCACATCCTGACCCAGGTTCAATGTGGAGTTCAGAAAGGCCTATATGATATGAAATCTGGTGTTGGATTGGACCATGTTTCACAAAAAAAAAAAAGACTGAGTGTAGTTTATCCAACACCAATAAATCACGGCTTGAAAACATACTTGCCCAAAGCAGATATGGAGAGAATGTTAAAAAAGCTGTCCCGGTTTCTTTTACCAAAGTCTATAACTTGCTTATAGTAAAGAAATGTTTTGATGAAAGGTTATTTCTGAAGCACAGCTTTTCAAAGAATGCAAATATGCTGTCTATGCACTAATATCCTGCAGCTGTTTTCACGATAGTTTCTACTCCTCTCCCTCACAGATTCATAGTAAACTGCAAGTGCTTTGCAAGTCTATTTTAGTAAAGATTACCACTTCTTCAACTTATTCCTAGCAAAGGAAATTGAAGGCAGATGGCATTTGTTTGGTCTACAAAGATTAATTCAAAGGTTCTTACTCAACGCAAGCATGGGCTGTGCTAACCCACTTCATATAATATATATATATAATATATACATACATATATACATATATATATATATATATATATATATATATATATATATATATATATATATATATATATATATATATATATATATATATATATATATATATATCTTGTCACACACATGCGCATGGGAAACAGCTGAAGGGCCTAAACACTAGTAATTCTACGCCAGGCCAGGGGGTGGTGGAGTGTACTGCCTTTCTCTCTCAGTTCCTTGCAGACCTTTCCTGGGAAATCCCGCCTGTTGCCGGCCCCAAGGATGATGTCACTTCCGGGCATGAGGACGCCACTCCCAGTTCCTGCACAGATTACGTCATTTCCCTTCCAGGCCTTTAAAACTGCCATCTTGCCTCAGTACAGGCAATTCTGTTCTGGACTCTGAACTAAGCACATCATGCTACTCAAAACCAACTTTTGCAGCCGATACAATTATACAGCTGGCTGCAACATCTTTATGATGTCTCCGACTCATTCTTCTTACAATATATACTGTATATATATATATATATATATATATATATATATATATATATATATATACACAATCCTAAGCCTAAAAGTGCAACGATTTTGTGAAACAATTTTACGTCAACATTTTTATGTCACTTTTTTGTCATGCTTTAAATCTGCTTATTTTAAAACCTACATATATATATATTTGGTATCATACTTTTCAGAAATTATCAAACTTTAATGTGATGTTGTTAGATTTTCAGATTCTTATTCCGTTTTTAAATTATAAACTAAAACATCAAAAACTCACGTCCGGGGACGGAAATAAAAGTCAAAGAGTAGATAACAAAGACAGCTGCTGTACAGGCTTTTAATTGTATGAAGTGCCGCACAAGATGCAGATCACGGGCACAGCAGCAGCAAGCCAGCAGCTGATCGAGCAAAGATGAGGTAAAAAGAACTGTATTTGTATCCCATTGTATCACCATTTAAGTGGGGTTTCGCAGGAGTGACCACATCTCCTTGGTGTGTGTTCAGCCTCCCTCTTCACAACACGAGCGGAAGAGAGGTGAAGTGGCTGGTGCGTAATGCAGGCCAGGGGGGTTGGCGAGCGATGCAAGCAGAGGGTAAACCCCCTAGTATGTGTGTGTGTGTGTGTATATATATATATATATATATAAATCACAAGAAAACTAATGTTGATTTACTATTACAGTGGAACCTCAGTTCACGAACGTCTCGGAACACGTACAAATCGGTTTACGACCAAAAAGTTTGCCAAACTTTTGCATCTGTTCATGACCACAGACTCGGTACACGAACAAGCCAGTTTCCCTTTCGGTTTGTGTGCGCCGATGATTTCCGCATGTGCTCAGTCTCTCCCTGTGCATTCCCTGTGCAGCAAAAGAGACAGAGACACACACACACAGACGCGCGCACAAGAGAGAGAGACACACACACACAGACGCGCGCACAAGAGAGACACACACGCGTGAGAGAGAGACACACACACACACACAAAAAAGACAGCTGCATTATTATCATCAACCTAAGCAATTTGCATTAAATAAAGTAGCTTCATCATCAGCATCAGTTTCTTCAAGACAGCTAATACAGCATTACCTTTAATACTACTATTGATATTACTGTATTATAATTCTTTTTAACACCTGACACAGTTTGCCAAAATTAAAACTAATAAATATGGCCTTGTTTTTTTACAACATTGTCACCACGGTCATTCCACTTGATTGTACTAGTTTGTTGAATTTTTATTTCAGTTAATTATGATTATCGAAACTCATGTTTCAGTCACATAGCAACTTTAAGACATGACTGGGGCTTGGAAGAACTGGAACACACCAATCAAACCCTACAAGAATTAGAAAGGGCCAATCAGAGACAAGACAAAAAAAGAGGGGGCTCAACCAATAAATCTTTGCAGGAAATGGAACAGCCAATCAAAGCACAACTTCAAAAAATGGAACAACCAATTCCACATTGATGCCTTGTGGCACAGCCAATCAGTGCCTGGGAGAAGATAGAACAAAAGTAGAGCAAAAGGGAACCAAACATTGGATCTCTTTGAGCACAGCAGCAAGGATATACTCTTTGCCTGTTCCTCTTAGTGATGGATTTTATGATGAGAAGAGTAACATTGCTGGGAAACTGGAAGTGCTAACAGCCCTGGACTCTGCAGATGATGCAGTTTTGCTTATGGAGTCCATAGAAAGACTGCAAGATCTCAACAACAAGCCATGTTGATGGTGAGGAATCTAAAAAAATGCTGTCTAAGAACAACATACAGTGGAACCTTAGTTCACGAACGTCTCGGAACATGTACAAATCGGTTTACGACCAAAAAGTTTGCCAAACTTTTCCATCTGTTCACGACCACAAACTCGGTATATGAACAAGCCAGTTTCCCTTTCGATTTGTGTGCGCCAATGATTTCTGCACGTGTTCAGTCTCTCCCTGTGCATTCCCTGTGCAGCGAGCAAGAGAGAAAGAGAGAGAGAGAGAGAGAGAGAGACACACACATGAGAGAGACGGCTGGCCGCATAAGGCCGAGAAGGCAGTTAAAGCATTTTTAAAGAGACAGATCTGAGCATTGTTTTAACTTTCTTGTATTTAATGAAGACTTTTTTCTATTGGATTTTAACCTCCACTTCACTTCTGTTTACAGCAATCAGTTCATAGCGTGCATTGTTGCAATGTTACTTTTCTTGGTGGTTTATTAAATTACGGATTTTTCAAATGTTCATTTTTTTCCCTGTGCTTAAAACTCATTAAAAAAAAGTGTTTTTAGCAAGTGGTTTTTAGTGCTATAGCGTAAACTCTTGCAGTGTTGGTTTTCTCAGTGTTATTCAATGTTTTTACATTTAGTTTACTATTACGCTGTGCATTCTATGGTATAATTAACTATATTTGTGCTTAAAAATCATTTAAAAAAATATATGTACATACAGTTTGTATGGTCTGGAACAGATTAATTCTATTTACATACAATCCTATGCGGGAAATTACTTCAGTTCACGACCAAATCGGTTTACGACCAGAGTTTAGGAACGAATTATGGTCGTGAACCGAGGTTCCACTGTACATAATACAGATCTAATATTAAGGATCTTGTATTGTAATATGTAAGTAAAATTTTAAAAAATACAGCATACCCTAAATGAATACAGCAAATGACCATAGTTCAAAAAATTAATGATCTCTGCTTTGTTGGGAATGCAAGAAATTTATTGAAACATCAAATCAAGGCCCAGTATCAGTGTCTATTTACAGTTAACTTTGTTCCTGCCAGTGGATCAAAAACAATAGGCACAAATAAAGCTGAATTACTCAGTTTGTAAAGGAAAGCAAAAGACGTGGAATGTGCTAAACCACATTTGAAGACTCGAGTATGGGTGTTTTTTGATTTCCTTACTATAAGGAAATAAATCCCTGCTTAGGCATTTCCTACTCTTGCTTTTTTTTTGTTCCTTGAGATGAATCAAAACAAAAAAAAATATAACTTGTTGCTTTAGGTCTGTTTTTTAATTGTAAGTATCGGAAATAGAAAACATGATTTTGGGCAATACACTCAAGTTGGGACAGAAATGTCAGCAGCTCAGCCTTGTGTTTTATATTTCAAGCTCACAACAGTTGCAAGCAGCAGAAAAGATGTCTGCAGTATGAATTAGTTGGGCTGTGCTTGTCGTGCATTGTGGGGCAATGACGACACGGCTCCACAACAACAATGATGGAGTGTCAGCTGTGGCAGGTGTATGAGCAACAGTAACAGAAATTGATCTCAGGTCCAGGTCTATAGGCGATTCCTGATTCTTTGTGTGATTAGCAGCTTTCATGCTGGAAGAAATGTTTAGCTTTGAAAATAATTAGTGACTCAGTTTAGCATATGATGACAGGAGTTTAACTGCAATTTGAACCAGCAGCAAACATAAGAACATCAGCACATTGGAACAATTGTGACGAGAACAGGGCATTCAGCCCAAAAAGCTTCACCTAAACTCAGGGGTGATATGAAGGTCCCTAAAGTCCAACTGTCTACCACACTAAATGGTAATACATTCTATATGTCTATGAAGGACATCTTTCTCACATTTGTGCAGAGCCTCACATGCACACAATGGACAAATTATTAGGAGCACCTGTATATCTGCTCATCCATGCAATCTAGTCACACAATCATCTGGCAGCCGCAGAAATACAAACAATCATGCAGACCCAGGTCAGTAGCTTCAGTAAATATTTATATCAAACGTCAGAATGGAAGAAAACGTGTGATCTCAGCGGTTTCAACCATGATATAACTGTTGCTGCCAGACGGGCTGGATGGAGTATTTTTGTAACTGCTGATGTCCTCTAGAGTTTGCTCAGAATGACGTGAAAAACAAAAAAACAACCAATAAGTGGTGGTTCTGCCGACAGAAAAGCCTTGTTGATGAGGCAGGTGAGAGTAGAATGGCGTGGCTTGTTCAAGCTGACAGAAAGGTTATGATAACTCAGATAGCCACTCTGAACAACTGTGGTGAGCAGAAAAGCCATCTCAAAATGCACAACACTTTGAACCTTGAGGCAGACAGGCTAAAACAACAGAAGACCACATCGGGTTCCACTCCAGTCAACCATAAACAGAAAGCTGAGACTCCAGTGGGTACAGGCTCATCAAAACTGGATAGTTAAAGAGTGAAATAATGATGAATCTTAATTTCTGCCGAGGCACACCGAATTCAGAGTCAGAATTTGGAGCCAACAGCATAAATCCATGCACCCAACCTGGCCTGTGTCAAGAGAATGGGCTCACGGCGGTGGCGTAATGATGTGGGGAATGTTTTCTGGGGCCCATTATTACCAATCAATCACAGAGTATTGTTGCATCCCTTCATTGCCTCAATTTACCCATCTACTATTGACTACTTTCAGTATGACAACGCATCATGCCACAAAGCAACATCATCTTAAACTGGTGAACAAGACAAGGAATTCAGTGTTCTTCAGCGGCCTTCTCAGTCACTGGATCTGATGTGGTAGAATAGAAGATTTGCAGCATGAATGTGCCAATCTGCACACGTGTTATCCAATCATGTCATCATGAACCAGAACCTCCAGCAACTTATGGAGTCCATGCCATAAAGAATTGAAGTTGTTTTGACAGCAAAAATCGGCTCTGCCCTGTATTTGATTAGTGTTCCAAATAATTTGCTCAATGAGTGTATACTGCCCTGGCTCAAATCTTAAACAAATATATTCCTAATGTATGTACTGAATTTATTAATATTGACTCATTTCATTCTTTCAGTTTTCTGTCACACAGCCCTGGGGAGCAGGAAGCCATGGTCTATCTCACCAGCTCTGGGCACCAGTCCAGCACTGGGCACATCTACTCAAAGACACTCTTTCTCATGAGGCTCACTAACTAAACATGTGCCTCTGTGAATTATGGCAGCTAAACATGAGTACCAGGCAAAAAAATATATGGAAATGGAGAGAATGTGCAAAATCCACATAGACAGTGACCAGGCCTGGGATTTAAACCCAGTCACTTGAAACAACACCAGAGCAGCTCTAAAAACTGTGCAATTAAACTGTCCATGATTAATACAGTGGATAATAATGATAACGTCAAATAATGACAGAGGATGGCAACTTAGCTTGGAAGACGACTTGGAATGTCATTAAATGTAAACACAATTAAAGCCATTATTATAAAGGGTGATCACACTTACGTAACTGACACACTAAAAGTCTTATTTTTAATTATACTATTCTTATCCTTCAATTCAGGGTTGAAGACTGCACCCAGTGCTGCCAGGGAGGTGAGCAGCAATGGACACAAGGTAGAAAGTAGAAGTCCTGGACAAGACGGTGGTCCATGACCGGGCCCACTCACACACACACACTCAAACTGGGCCAGCTTCGTTGTGCCAGCCTAATTAAACATTCACATCATTGGACACATGGAGAAAAAAAAAAACAGAAAGCTGACAGCAAACCCCTTTCTGACATTACAGTAGAAAGACAATGTTCAGATATGGTATTTGATCTCAGGACACTGCATCCATGAGGCAGCAGTGCTAACCACTGGGCTACCGTGCCACCCATTTTTAACTGTTTTGTCTGAAACTGATCTATGGGTGTTTCATTAAATATTCTGAATTACACAGTTTTATTAAAAGTTAAAAAAAAAAAGAATTAGATATGTGTTGGTTTCTACTTTTACATCAACAAAGGTTTAAATTCCAATTAAGGTATGCTATCCAGTACATGTACTGTAGTGTTAATTTATTTTTTTAACTTGCATTTGTATATACATAATTTTTACGTCACCTCTCTGTGCAGCGTCACTCCTCACGATGAAGGTCTCACTGTCCTCAGACAGACATTCAACAGGCATTCAGCCCAGGACCCTCCCATGAACACCCTCATCAGACTGGCAGAACTGGTTCTTACCCACAATTCCTTCTCTTTTGATAACTTTTCTCACCAGGTCAGTTTCATTGCAATGAGTACTACAATGGAACCTATCTATGCCTACATCTTTGTCGCTTAGGTGAAAGAGCATCTCTTTTTCTTCCTACCTAGGCTTTGCACCAGACCTAAAAAGATTATCGATGATTGTGTTGGTGCTGCCTCTTGCTGCACTAGCCTCCAACAGGAATTCATTAATCCATCTCTCAGGATTAGAGTCAACGTTTCATCTACAAATCTACCCTTTTTAGGTATCAGTCTTTCTATTAGCTTTACAAAGCTTTAAAACCTCTGTCTATTACAAGCCAACTGACTCACACAGTTAACTTCTCCACAGCCTCTTCCAACCCTGGCATACTAAAAACTCTCTGCCTCTTTCACAAGTTTTTAGACTCCACCACCTCTGAAATGGTGAGGTCGACTTCCATAATGAAGAACCCAGACTGAAGAGTTTCCTCACTGATAGAGGGTACCCTTCAAATGTTGTGGACAGGGAACTCAATCAAGCCAGGAGCAGACCTCGTAGCATCCATCTCTACGAGAGAGGAGACATTGGGACCATGCACTGATTACAGTGCATTGCTGCACCCTCCACACAGCAAGCCACCCAGACTGAGATCTGAGTGCAGCGGGTGACACCTCAGCATCACACTGAACAGTCGCTGGAGTGCCAATCCTTCCAACAAGCCCCATGTTTCCTCTAAGAGGAACCACAATAATGAAACCAGCATCCTGCCTTAGCACTTTGTCTCTACCACAACAAACTTTCCCAGACTGATCCGCACACAGGATCTTGTTTCCATAAGCCTTACTTGATCTCCTACCATCTGCCACCTAACCAATGTAAACATCTCGTTCATTGCTCACTTCACAGATGAGGGCCACATTCTCCACCAGGCAGTTTGAGCTATAACAGGAGCCGTAGTTTTACTTGAGAATATGTCAACCAACAATACCTTTGCATCTGATCCTTCTGGTGAATTCCAAATTAAACAACTGGCAACCTACTGCTGTATAAATCCTATCTACTGCAATTCTTGCATGAAGTATGCAGCCATCTACATATAGTAGGTGAAACTGGGAGCCTTTCGGGAGCACATTTGAGTTGCTAAAACTGAAGACATTAAAGACCACTTCACCTCACTTGATCATAGCCACACTGGTCTCTCTGTTTATGTTCTTCCACAAGGCTTGTAAGACACTTTTCAAAGAAAAACAGAAGAAGCTCAGCTCATTTTCAGCCTGGAATACCAAATTTCTCCAGGCCTCAGTGACCAAATAATCTCTCCCTTCATCTTCTCTAATGGCATCTCTTTCTGACCTGCTCTCACTTTTTCTAATTTCTTCTACCCTGGCTTTGTTCTCTCCTTCCCCTCCAACATGTGCTACCTGCTTCTTCTTTACACTCACACTCCTGATGTGAGCTTTTCAGCATGGTAAAAACCTTTACCTTTATTTGTATTTGCTGCTTTCCCATGTCTGCATGAATATTTTATATGACATTTTAGGCTTTCCACTCTTCAACGTTAAACTGATTAACTGCACATCAAAGCTTGTTCCACAGCTCCAGTCACTCACCCACTGCTGGGCCAAACAGCTTTCCAGGAGCGGGTTCTGCCTACCCCATGGGTATAATTTTGGAAAGTATGCGGTTGTTCTGTAACTGCTAATAAATTCAACTGGATTGAAGTGGCAACAAAATTAGAATTCTTTTCTATAAGTGATGCCAAAAATGTAAAGATGGTTTTAATATGGCAAAGTAATTTCCAGAAAAATCTAAGTTTAGATGTTGTTTTTCAGTTGCACAGGCTAAATTCGGCTGATAATAAAACCTTCTGTACTCCATCCAGAGCTCTGATGAAAGAAAACTTTACGGTGCTCACCCTGACAGCAGAAAATAAAACAGGAAACGGAACAAAAGGGATATATGTGCACCTTACATGTGGTTTTGCGCAATTTTTACTTTTTTAAATTGACAGCTGTTAAAATATTGTAATAAATATGGTGAAGTCAAAAGCAGTAAAAAGTTAAATATGAGGGTGTTATGCAAACTCAGACACATAAGTAAAACTGTCAATGAAGGCGATGAACAGGCTTCAAAGAAGGGGACACACAAAAGCCAAAGCAGGACCCACCTAGTAAAGTGAGCTGAGATTTTTCATGTTAAGAAGTTTTGAGGTAAAGTGACTCTACTTACTAATCATGGTGGCGGAGAGTCAGGACGTGTTGCATGTTGTTTAGCTCAAGGCAAGTAAAAATTTCACTGCACTCTGTACTTCACAATAATCACCCAATAAATGTATAAAGACTCACTTCCCAACAGCCTAACCTGTGCTCACGCACTGTAGCTTTCACTGTGGCACTTTTGACTCTGAACATGTCGAGAAACACTTTAAAAATAAGTATGCGCTTAAACTGCATTTTGTCTATTTTGGATACTACATACAGTACATAATTTACAGATCGCTACAATTCTGTGGCACAATCGTCCCTTCAAAATGGACACATCCTCTACCCGTTTCCAACAATGCGTACATGTAAGTGAACTGTTATATCACATGTGTTTTTAGTTGTTTTAGTGTAAGAGGAGATACTTTGGTATACAATGTGAAAATGTAAGCGTTTAAAAACGCCATTTATAAATGAAAACATAGTACAGTAATCCCTCGCTATATTGTACTTCGACTTTTGTAGCTTCACTCTATCACGGATTTTATATGTAAGCATAACTAAATATATACTGTATTGCAGATTTTTCACTGTTTTGCGGATTTCTGTGGACAATGGGTCTTTTTATTTCTGGTATATGCTTCCTCAGTTGATTTCATACAAGGGACGCTATTGGCAGATGGCTGAGAAGCTACCCAATCAGAGCACGCAGTTAAGTTCCTGGTTGCTGATTGGCTCAACGACGGAGAATTCGATTTCAGTTTGCGTTAGCCGGCATCTCGTCTCGCTCATTAGGCATCAACGTGTTTCTTTGTGTGTACAGTAGTCAAGCCCTTCGTTATGTCTACAAAACGTTCTCCTGCTACTGCTTCCGGGGCCGTGCCCAAGCGCCAACAGAAATAACTAACGATTGCCGAAAAGGTAAAAGTGTTGGATATGTTGAAGGAAGGGAGCGAGCATCTGGCGACCATTCTACGAATGGCAAAAGATCTCCAGACGTCAGTTGCAGAATGGGACCCGCAAATGATTTGTTCTTTGCAATTTAAAAATGTTCTTGACGGCGTTATGAAAGTGTATAAAAACCTCCTTGCACAAATAAAAATGCAGCGCCAGCAACTGCCCATCATTTTCTTCAGTGGAAGAAAAAACTCCAGATGATGACAGCGGTGCTACACAGTCGCCTGAAGAGGCTTCTTTAGAAGAACTGTAACGCTCTCCTTTGTTGTGCAGTAAATGTCATCGTTATCAGACAAGTCACTGTGTCATTGTTGGTCAGTACCCATAACTAATTTTCTACATACTTAGTACATGTACGTACGTTTAGTGTACCTACACACATTTTCTACAATTTTTCTTGCATTGTATGTATTTATTGCTGGTGGCCTGTCTATCGTAATGGCTGTAACATATGTGGTACTGTATCAGAGACGCTCGATATCTTTAAAATAACATTTAGGTTTTATGTATTTATGTGTTGTAGATTTTTCATTTTTTTTGTATTACCTAATCAATTACAATGTGTTTAAAACTGTATTATGTATTAAATAAAACTCCTCAATGATATACGATATGTATGTTTGTGCGTAGTATATAGACAGTGTGTTTACATACATAATTTCAATGAATCTTACCTAATACCTAAGAGAATATAAAGGGTTTATGCTGTATAACTGTGCGGGGAATGTTTATAAGAGTGTGGAAGAATTTATAAGGGCTTAAAATATAAAAAAATAACCATATAAACATATGGTTTTTACTTCACGGATTTTCACCCCCCGCGATCGAGGAGGGATCACTGTAGTGTGGATGTAGCCTTAAACTCGGATTAAATCAAAGAAATAAACTACCAGATAAGATATTAAAATAGAGCCCACAACAGTATCTAGTGCCAAGCCAGTGCTCAAAATATAGCAAGAATATAAAACAAAGAGTAAAAAAAAAATCAAAGCAAAAAAATTAAATCCTGTTTATTACTCAAGTAGTTTTTAACCAGTTTTTATGCCCAAACTTCTGCAAAGCCTAAGCACCACAAAATCGGCCAGGAGCTTCCCAGCAATAAACAACACGAAAAAATGATGCAAAATAACAGTGCCCACCAGAATCAGCAACATCAAAATGGCAATGCCAAAATTACAATTAGAAATATATAGCAAGCGTAGGCAAAATCTGATCAAAACAACTGTAATTTATGACAAGCCAGCCACAACTCCAATTTTTTTTATATTTATAACCATTTACTTTTAATACACACTACAAAGCATATGAGCAGCCTATTATAATAAGACTTGCGGCTTTAAAAAAAATAAAATAAGACTAGAGACAAATGCAGGGGTAATCAAGTGTGCTCTAACAAGACCTCTTTTGTTCTAATAATATAAGAAATTTTAGTAAGTAAAGCCAAAAGAGAAACAGGATCTCATAATTTAACAAGAAATGTGTTTTATCTCAGCTGATGCAGCTTTTGTTTCTCCATAATCAGAGCCACAAAAGTCATGACATGGCATTTTTAGCTATGCTGTATAAGCACGCGGTAGTACCAATCAAAGCCCTGCTGCTAAAATGCATTAATGGATGCCGCCTCAGAGCTTTATGATTTAACTTTGGCAAAGCAGCGGTAAGCAGCGTCTGACGATGCCCATTAGTCCCTGATGGGGTCCCGACTTAAGAGTTGACACAGATTTAGGCCTGGCGTGGCTCTCTTGCTTACATTTGTTCTTCTGAGAGCTGCTGCATTAAGGAATCCACAATTTGAGTAGTGCAGAAAAATAAATACAGAGAGAGATGGCACTGTTTGGTAAAGGCTTTATTTTCACCTATTAAACAAACAATACTGTAAAAAGAAATGAAAAAAAAAATGTTATTTTCCTGTTCTTGTTTTCTTCTCTCAAAGTTTTGTTGTTATGCTCATAGGGATTTAATATTGCAGAGCCCAAACATATCTGACTTTTCCTCATATCAGGCACAGTGATGCATCAACTTACAGCTCCACCAGGGACCAGCCATTTGGGCACATATCAAATTGTCCATATGTCGGTCACAAAGTGTACAGATAATTTGAGCTGAGGCTCTGTAACTGTGCTGTGGGTCACCTGTATTCATACTTAAAACTGCCGGTGTGGAGGAGCACAAACCAAAGTTATTATAGTTTTGCTTTTTTATATTAGCTTTTATTTCCATATTTTTTCTGACCTTACTTTGAAATTCAGTTTAGTTTTAGTTTTCCTTCACTGTAAATTTTTAGTTTTAATTTAGTTTTTATTTCACAAAGACATTTCTATTTAATTTTTTTTATCTATTAGTTTCCTTTTTAGTTTTAGTAATTATGGTAAGGTTAAACAGCTACTATGGAGTTCAGTTTGTGTCACAAAATCTACATTTTCTAAGTCCGCTTATCCAGAGCAGGATCACAGGAAACCTGAAGCCTACCCCAGCAGGTTTGGATGCCAGGCAGGAAAAAAAACCCAGTATGCAATATGTACGATATGGTTAAAGTTAAGAACAAAGAGAAAATTATATTTCAACTATCTATTTTGAGAGAGAGAGAGAAATTAAAAAAAAATGAGACAAATATTTTAAAACATAATTCTGATACTGGATTATTTTCACAATATCAGATATTTTGAACTGTGAAATGTAAACTAAAAAAATAAATTAATAAATATAGAATTAATACAAACACACGTTAGCAGGTTTAGTTTTTCACCAGTTGGCAGACTCTCTACCTACCTGTAGTTCAGTAGAGACGTTGCCAACTCAGGAATTTTACAAGGTTTGTATCGTTTTGTAGTTCAATGACCTTTTTAAATCAAAAGTGATTGGTCAGCAACAATAGGTTGATCTTGTATGTTGACTGTCATTCTCTTGATCAGTGCTATTTTATTTTCAAAAAGGATTTCTCCTGTGCAAAGTGGTAGGTGAATTATTGTTAAAAAAACGCAGACACCCAAGAGATAAACTGAAATGTTTCTCACACGTGATTTTTCTGCCACATGGTAAAGGTTTTGTTGACCAATGTTTGAATTAAATGTTGATATACAAAAAGTGCAAAGAAAGGTGGTACAGTAAATCACTTTTTATCTCACATGCTTTACATGCCCGTGTTCAGCTTGCTCTGTCACCGCACATTCTGTGTGAGCCGCACTCCGTCACCAGCCGCCGGTTCACTGGATGAATATACGCGGGTGGCTCATGGTCGATTACTTTCTGTTTTAGAGTTAAGTTACATGGGTTAAAGACTAATGACAAGAATATTCATTGAAAAACGAAAACTAAAAATATTATTAGTAAAGTATTATTTTATTTCAGTTAGCCTTTCCAGCTATTTTAATAGTTTCGTTTAGTTTTGATTTTAGTTTCATTAACTATAATAACCTTGGCACAAACTGATCTTTATATCACAGCGGCCACATGCCAGGTCAGCGTGTTTCTCAACCATTGGATCATCCTGCCAGTGGGTCATGGGTTGCTGTCGTTGATTCATGGTGGGTTGCCTAAGCTAGTGTTTCTCAACCACTGGATCGCGACCTAGGTTGCCGCAGGTGGGTCACAGTCTGCAGTCATTGGTTCACAAGTGTGTCACGTCAGGATTCAGCAACTCTGTGCGATGTTTCCCCATTTCCAAGTGAGCTCATTTCACCAAGGAAGCCTACCGATCATGCTCGTTTTTATGAAAGAGGCACTTTACAATTGTTGGTAGTGAGTCCTCAATGAATTTATAAACACAAAACTGGGATGCAGGACCATAAAGGTTGAGAAACAATGGTATAAGGAAAACAGTAAGAAACAAATACATGAGAATTAGCTACGTAAGGCAGCGTTGATCAAAACAAACCCTAAAAGTCAGAAACCAATACGAGACCCTGTGATGAAATAATAAAAATAACAAAAGATTTCATTACTGTGACAGGTTTTGGTAATTTCTAGAACATTTACTTTATTGGTTTCTATATATCCTTGTCCATGAGTACAAATCGCCGCAACTCGGCCAGCCCTAAATCAGCGAATGGCTGTATTCACATTTTAACATATGAAAGGTGATCAAAATGTTTTCAACCCGAACCCTTTGCTACGTAATAGCATACCATTAAGCATAATTTAAATTTTAAATAATGATATCAATCTCATTTTGTGTAATACTTCCTAAAACCAACACATTTCCCATTTTTAGAAGTCAAGTTTTCGGTCAATGCTGTAGCTTAGTGACCAGAAGTGTTGATAAACAGCCAGCATGATTGCTGCCCACATCTACTTACAAGAAAATGGCTACTCAGCTAAGAAGGCCCCACAGGAATAGTTTTACAGATAAGCTCCGTTAAAGTTACTTTACTAAGAGGACACAGCGATCAATATCAACAAACGTGTGGGATTTTTGTTTGGCCCGCTCAGCACAGCCTCACATGTGGAAGCTTAGAGATGGCATTATGATCTTGAATGACAGGTGGCAGGCCATCAGTTAAACAGTGAGCTCAATTGTCAAGGACCTCCACACACTGCCTTGAAAGGTTTACACATCCTAGGTAAAGAATACAAAATATCATCCATCCATCCATCACCAATTCCATCTAATCTGGTAAATCTTGACATGAAACCGGTCCAAAGTAGGGCCCACTCATGTACACATCCATATTCACTAATATGAGGCCACTCATCCTGTAAGTTGTAGCAGGGCCACCTAAATGTGCTTTTATCTCTTTGTGTGTCACTTATTTACTATATGTTGTTTTCTCTCTGCCCATGGGACATGTAAAAGAAGTACATGACTTTAACGGTTGCTCTTTTCTTGCCTTGATAGAAAGTGGCACCACACTGGTCATTATATAAGGACATGAGCAAATTGCTAGAAAGATTTTCTTCTTAAAAACCAGGGGGCAAATTAGAGACAGAACAGAGTGAAAGTAAGCCACGTACTAAGAAGCACAAACAAATTCTAACAAGGATTTTTTTTTTTACAGATGATCATCCTGATCTTTGTATAATCTTTTACACCAAAGCTAGGAAAGTGCACTTCTGAAGATAAAGCGACATGGCCGTGACGCCTCCTTTATACAGTATGTGATTTTGATATGAGCATTTGTTATGCTTTGAGGTCATTTGCCACCTCTCTGTTAGAAGCACTGCCTAAAGTAGGAACTGAACACTCATGTGAATTTCCCCTTGGGATTAATAAAGTATCTATCTATCTATCTATCTATCTATCTGCTCACAACTTGTTTTTCAGAAGGTTGTGTATAATTAGCATTTTACATACCTGTATATCACCCCTAGTTATTGAAGGGTTCCCACAATGTTTTTTTTGCATTTTGTTATAATATACGTAAGTGTTATATCTATTGTGCAGCACCCAAACCACAGACACAAGTCCCAGGTTGAGATCCAAAGTTTATTATAATAAATTACCTTAACAAAAACCACTTTTTAACAGTGGCAAACACAACACAACTCTCCTTCTTTCTCTCTTCTCCTCCCTATCTCCCAGGCAAATTTTGTCCTTCTTCCACCCGACTCCAACTCACCTGGGCGAAGGCATAATGACTCTTATTATCAAAGCCCTGGGAGTACTTCTGCTGCTAAGGCATATCCTGTTGGAAGCACTTCTGGGTCAAGTAGAACTCCCTGAAAGTAGGAAGCATAAATCCGATCAGCACCCTCTGGTAGCTCCCAGGGAACCCAACAGAGCTTCTCCACAGCACTACAATTTCCAGCATGCAATGTGATGCTGCCATCTATGGTATGGAGTCCTCCCCGATTGCTCCATGATGTCGTCCTTCTGGCCAATCCCATGACAAAGACAGGAAGTCTCCTGTCTTTTCTTTCTTCTGGCCTCCCAGCCAAGGAAATGGATCAGGACCCATCCTGGCAGAGATGCCAGCCCAGGCATGCCATCCATGACACTATATTGTGTATAATACCTGTTGTAAATATGTTTCTGTCATGGAGTCTTTTCATTATAATCCTGGAATTTTTATATGTATCTCTTGCTGTTTAGCATTACGGGTGTGACATGACCTCTTCTAGTCTGCTTTTGGATGGTCGCTGTCATTTTGTCACCATTTTGCAAGACCATGGTCATATTGTTCGCATTTCTGATGCCAAAACCAGTCACATGACAGCACAAGAGTTACAGTACCTTGACCCGTCTATAAAAGCTTGCAGTACTCAGCTTTTGATATCCTAGTGTTAGTTTTTTAAAAAAAAGAAATCTTACCTTGTAGTGTTATTAATTGACTTTAGCAACATTTATTTGATTTTATTTGGTTTTGCACTTGAGACATTCTATTTTGGTTTGTTTGACTTGAGCTGGCATTATATTACATGACGTCCAGTCTGAATAGTTGTCAGGCTTGACAACTGGAGTTGCTGATCTCACCACCTGAAGATGTCAGATTACAGAACTAGTAACAGCAGAGGATGACTCCATGATGAATTTACAGCACAGTTTCACATTAAAGAAGTACCACAAGCATGCACCTTTTTCTGAAACTGCCTGAAAGACCTGGGGCCTCATATATAAAGGTGTGTGTAGAATTCACACTAAAACATGATGCCTGGACAAAAGTGGAAATGTGCGTATGCACAAAAAAATCCAAATGCATAAATCTGTGCGTACTGCAAGTTCCATGTACTTCCAAATCAATATAAATATCAAATTTGGTTCAGTGTTTGGTTAAAATACAATGGAAAAGGCATGTGAAAAAAAGAAGAACTTCAATTAATGCAAAATGGAGGCTAGGTAAAACATACTATTTGTTGGATTAGGCAGTGGTATAAGCAACAAAAGCATGCCGGAGACACTTGAATGTTCAAGTTCAGAAAGTCACACAGTGCCCGAAAGAAAAAAGAAATGGTCAGATATCGCAGTCAACGTAAAAAAGTGAATTGCAACCCACCATCTGCTTATTCTGTTTCAGACAATATTACAAAAGCTGACCCCTGTGCCGATGACATGATGGTGCTGTTGTGCCGAGCACATCTTCGGGCGCTGGCTGCTCACACACCACTACCTCAAACTGCTGGGAGGCCATCTGACTGTGTGCTGACGGACTGTTCCGGAGTCACAAAATGCAATAGTGGATGCTGTAAGAGACGTGGTCAATGAACTAAGGAATATAAGAGCTGTACTATGTGATATTGACTACAACTTAAATGAACTGGTTAAAAAATAAATGCTGCATCTTACTACCTGTTTTTACATTCCACTAATTAAATTCAAGCAAAGTTGTAACGATGTCCAACTTAGCTGATCATTTTGTGGGTCAGGGTCAGGTTCATCATTGCACATATCTTCAGGTATGGGCAAGTCGCGACACACTTTGTGTGGACTATAGAGCAGCATATTAATAGAGTGGAAATGTTTTCTATTTACATAAGCAAATTCATTCTCCGAAGGTGCCTTTATAGTGTAGGAACGCACCGAGCGCCACAACAGAGCGATTCTCTGCTCTTTACTTTGAGGTGACTCACTACCCTTAAAAGAACTACTTGCTTTTTGCTGCACTAGTTGGAAAAAGCCCCCGTGACCATGCAAAGCAGCTGTTTTTATACTGCTATATATGATGTAATGTCAGCTCATTCTTTTGGTGATTCATCCCTGGCTGATGTAACTTGTCCATGTTGCAATAGCAATGTTCATGTAGTTGACTGCTCCGATTAACTTTGGAAAACCGGACATTGCTGCAATTTGCCCTTTTATGCCACCATGGGCAGTCCTGTACCTCCCCCGGGACATTTGGTGGCAGCCTCCCGGGCTGACAGTGATTCCCCAACCACCCGCAGGGCTCCATGGGAGATGGAGTCCTCCACAGCTTGGTTGGAGGCTAAGATGGCCGCTAGGGGAAGCTGCATGGACTCAGCAACCTGGCTGTAAGAATCTTCAGCCACACCTGGAGGTGCAATTAGGACCAGGTGGTCAAGCACCAGGAAAACTTCCAGGTGGGTTATAAAAAGGGCCAGCCACCACCAGTCAAGGAGCCAGAGTCAGGAGGAGGAGGACTAAGCTTGAGGAGGAGTAGTGGAACAGGAGAAAGAGAGTGTTTTGGTGGTATTTGTGCTTTGGGACTGTTTTGGGCTGTGTGGCACGGGGAAGACGTGTCCCACAGCTGAAGAAAATTAATAAACTTTGTCATCACTTTATACGTGCCTCTGCGTCAGTCTGTTGCAGGTCAGGCGTTTATATTGCGTCTTTCACACAGTTCAACCACAGTGTAAAGAAATCTTATATATCTGAATGACAAGTGGATAATACCATCCTATACAGCTGGCATGGCACAACTCAGTGATCTTTGTGAAATACCCAATCTTTAGCAAGTTCATGTTGAAAAGCTCCTGTGGCAGAACTTGCATAGTAAAAGGTAGAGCACAATTACTTAAAGTCTGCCTTTGTAAAGCTGGCACCCATTCAGCACACAGCTTCACGAGGATAGCTCTTGGAAATCAAAATCGACTTGGAAGCCAGTCATCAACATCTGTAAATATGCACTCTCTTCTAATTCTTCCATTTGTGATGTCTTCTAACAATGCTAAAGCAGCTATGGTAGTTGGAACACTTTGGCTATTCCGGCACCATTATATTGTTAAAGAATGATTACAATCAAGTGAATTAAATTTGTAAATGATATGCAATTACTGTATATACTCGCGTTTAAGTCTGTAGCGAGGCCACATAGGTATTGATGTTTATTGAGTTGCACCCAGTCGCGTCTCGTCTCAGCACCCCTTTTAATCTAATGTGTGTCTGTTTAAATGTCATCCCCGTAATAAGAAACGGGGAAGGGTGTTGCAGGGAGGCAGTGACCCCCTGAACATGTCAGGACCAGGATTTTAACAGTTACATCCGGCTCATCATTATTTAAACCAGCAGGAGGGAAAGAAGAAGAGGGAAGAGAGACGGAGATTCCAAGTACCGACAATCGAACACCATTCTGCTAATTTTTTCATCGCGCCTGGTTCCAGTTTGATTCTCACTCTGCCGAAATTACATCAACACCATCATCACCAAGAAACCCCGGGGTTGAACATTATACTCCACCATCTGCTGAGAAAGCATGGTGAGGTTGTTCTGTTTTTCAGTCATCCATATTCTGGACAGTGATTTTACCCAGACTCGATTTCATGTTCATTGTCATTCAATACTCATACATCGCTATTATTTGTGTGTTGTGTTTGTTATACGTTTTGCAGGGGCAAAGGAGGTTTTTTTATTATACAGGTGTTGTTTCACTTAGCTGGTTTGGTGGAGGGATATATATACATTTATATAAGTAGATATATTTTACATCGCGGATTTATAATTTTGTATTTTTGTCATTGTATTGTATTTAATATATTCCACACTTATTTTACTTATTTGCTTTCATTTGCTAGTCTTTAACCATCGATAGGGGAGGAGGGAAAAATGATTATTTGTTAGAGTTACAGCTTGGTATTGATAGGTTATTCTCAGTAATTCATCCAGGCCACATGTCCTGGTAGTGTGGCTGTAGCTGGGTAGGAAGTCGGCCGTTACAAGTTCTCAGATAAGTCGGGGTTTGATTTTACCATATTAACTTCCAGTATTTTATAATGTCAGTCATATAAGTTGAATGCAGAAATCGCACGCTATTGGTCCAAGAGATTATGATATGCTAGTGCCCACCTGAGAGTGTAACCATAGAGAACCATGCCTTTTTTTCTGTGCATTGTGCCTACGTGACCACACAGTAATACCTGAATTATTCTGAAGCGATGTTTGCACTGTTTTGTGTTTTTTGTATCTCTCACACTCATACTCCTTTATCATAAGAGCATTACTTAACTATGATGGAGCAGAAAATATGAAGCTGGTTTTAAATTAAAAGTCGTTGAAATGGCAAAAGTAATTGGTAACTGCACTGCTGCAACAAAATTTGATGTGTCAGAGAAACTGATGAGAGATTAGAGGAAGCAAGAAGATGTAAAAAAAAAAAAATATATATATTAAGCACCTTATTTTTTGAACAGTCGTATAAGACCCAACTTATATGCTAATATATATGGTAAACTTTTTGTATTTGATAAAACCAACATCACAGATGTGAATCTAAAAAAGAAAAGCACACCACAGAAACAGTAGCACTGCTTTGACACTGGGTGCCACCAGTTTGCAAAACCGAGCAGAAAAATGTGTACACATGGTCTGAGGCTGCCGTGAATATGTGCGTGGCTTTATGCCAATTTAGTTTTTATACATCTCGAAGTGAGTGTGGAAGTCGGCGCCCGCAACATTTTTGTGCGTATACACTGTTTATACTGTACATGAGACCCCTGATGCTATACGAATGCTTTCCAGGTATTGCAGGTTCAGCCACAACTTTTGCCTTGTTTTTTTTTCTTCTTTATTTTTCCATTCTGTTGTGGTATGTAAAACACCCAACATCAGACAGACAAACTTCTCTTCTGTCTGTGAGATCCTTAACACCTACGTTTCTTCTTTCTTGTAGCTTTAATATATGAATTGTACTCCCATGTGAGCATTCATTGGTTCTCGGCTCTTCCAAGCACAACTGCACCCCTACAACTTAAGACAGTGAGTTGTAGACTGACGCACTGCAGATGTCAGACTACATGACAAATTCCACCGCATTAAGACTGTATAAATGAAGGATACAGCTGAAGATCACTGAAAATATTGTGCAATGTGACAGAGGTTTCAGGCAACATCCTTTACTGCAATTCTCTTGGGTCTCATAAAATTTGTCCATCTCTTGGTTGTCTTCTTAGCCTCCCAAAATTAAAAAAAAAATCTGCTTACTTGTATAGCTATTAAATAGCAACAGAAAGTGTTGAACAATATAGTGTACTAGCAAAATACCCGCGCTTCGCAGCGGAGAAGTAGTGTGTTAAAGAAGTTATGAAAAGGAAAAGGAAACATTTAAAAAAAAAAGTAACATGATTTTCAATGTAAGTGCTCTGTCACTGTTATGAGTGTTGCTGTCATATATATATATATATATATATATATATATATATATATATATATATATAAATACCGTGTTTGCAGCAATGTCGTGTGTTAAAGAAGTTATGAAAAGAAAAGGAAACATTTTAAAACAACGTAACATGATTGTCAAAGTAATTGTTTTGTGTATTTGGCGGCAGCGTCACGAAGTTGTTTTCGGTAGCTGCATCAGAAAATGTACCACGATGTCTGACACGCCTCCTTTTTACTGTTTTCTCACAGCTTGGATTGCTGCTGTCATAATGGGTTTGAGTCTACATATATATATATACACATACATATCTTCATATCTATATACATATATACATATCTACATATACATATATATATATACCTATCTACATCATATATACACACATACATACATACACACACACAAATTATATATATGTGTGTATGTATGTGTGTGTGTGTGTGTATATATATATACAATGTAGATAGGTGTGTGTGTGTGTGTGTGTATATATATATATATATATATATATATATATATATATACACATACATACAAACATACACACAGGTATATATATGTGTATATATATATGTATGTGTCTATATGTGTGTGTATAGCTTTGATCACTGAGTGCAAGGGAAAAATAATAAAATGTAGTCTATAAGTTATTAAACAGTAAAACATTAACGTTTTAAGAAGTACAGGTACATTGAGCACTACTGGAGTGGTTGCGGGTAAACTACATTTTAAAGACGCTGTAACAGAACAGGTAAGTAGTACTAACAGCAGCTAAAATGTATTTGGATCATCTCTCGGTAGTAGATCCCTTTTGAAAGGCACTACATGACGGCTGTGGTATAGAAATTACATTTTCTATGTGAACGTCCAAATTTCTGCCTCTGGTAATGTGCCTTACCGGCATTTAAAGAAAATTAGTTTTGTGTCCTCTGCAGTGTTAAGGGAGAAAGGCTTTGGTTTGGGATAAAAGGAAAAAACGCACGTCGTGGTGGGTCTTGTGTAGACTGGTGAGACGTCCCTGCCATTAATCGGCTGTGATGGCACTGTCAGTCCTCCACTCCTGTGTGTGTCTTTATAATCCGAGCTGACGACCTCATAATCGTATACGTGCAAAAGAAAGTGCGAATCGCCTTAATATTAGTTTGCCGCAGTGTAGAAAAGGGCTCCCGTGTTTGCACTTGTCTGGGCTATAGCTCAGGGGGAAGATGAAAAAAATTAAAAGTGCTCACTTTGACTTAAGGCAGAAGCGCAGTCAGCGTCTCAAAGGCCGGCACAGCTATGCGCGCGCGCCGGCTGCTCGACTTTCGCTGGGCAGGAGACCCCATTTTTTGCACTCGTTCACGTGATCAAAAGTCTCAGCGCTCTTTGGAGGTCATTCATATATATATATATATATATATATATATATATATATATATATATATATATATATACATACAGTATATATATATAGCAAAATACCCGCGCCTCTCAGCGGAGAAGTAGTGTGTTAAAGAAGTAATGAAAAAGAAAAGGAAACATTTTAATAATAACGTAACATGATTGACATTGTCATGAGTGTTGCTGTCATATATATGCCTGCCTGAATAAGTCACCCTCGCTTAGCTTTACTTTTTTACCGTTCATTTAATCATGGCTAGTGGCGGAAAAATTATAAAATGGAAGGAGGATTACACTGAGTATGGCTTTACCAAAACAATTATTGATGGCGAATCGATTATTCATAAAGCTTGAATTGGTAATCTGTTTTTCTGTGTTAATCTCATATTTTTTCATACTTCTTCTCAAACCAAGGGGGTGCGAGGGTAAAATGAATCGAGAAGAAAAGGAAACATTTTAAAAATAACGTAACACGATTGTCAATGTAACCTTTTGTAAGTAGTGCCTGGAGGATTCAGTGTGGAGAAACTCTAGAGACAGCGTGTGTATTAACTTGTGGATTTTTCTGTGAGTATTTGGTGGCAGTGTGACGAAGTTGCTTCGGAAGACGGCGTTAGCCGCAGAGCTCAGCTCAGAGCGAAATGAGGTGAATGGGAGGGGAGATGATGACATCACTCCTCCACCCGCCTTAACTGTCAATCTCCCCACAAACACAGTCTCTCGGAATTTGCATAAGCACAGCCTTTGACCAGCAATTTGAACTTAGTTAGAAAGTGATCAAAACTGTCGTTTATACCCTCGCCCTCTCATTAAACTTGTATCCCGCATTAGCCGTGGGCATGACAAACGCCAGCGGCAGCCTGTCTATGAACTTAATTTAAACTTTAGTTTTACACCGTGCTTTGTTTCTGAAGTAGCTGCAGGCATGAATATACTTGTACAGTATGTGTCACTCGCTCGCTTCTTAATGTTTCGCTGCCTTCTCAATTGTATAATGCATGTTTTCTTCAGCGCTTTTTCGAGCTCTTCCTGGTTTTCTGCGTAATGCGTTGACAGTCAGTTCACGTGATTACGTGGGAGGCGTGATGATGTCACATGAAACTCCGCCCCCCACGGCCATCGAGCTCAACTCCATTACATTATATGGAGAAAAATAGCTTCCATTTATGACCATTACGCATAGAATTTCGAAATGAAACCTGCCCAACTTTTGTAAGTAAGCTGTAAGGAATGAGCCTGCCAAATTTCAGCCTTCTACCTACACAGGAAGTTGGAGAATTAGTGATGAGTCAGTGAGTCAGTCAGTCAGTCAGTCATTCAGTCAGTCAGTCATTCAGTCAGTCAGTGAGGGCTTTGCCTTTTATTCGTATAGATTAAAACAGTGTCTTATGGTGAAATACAGTACACCCCCAAAATTTGCGGGGGTTACGTTCCTAGAGCACCCGTGAATTGTGAAAAACCGCAAATTTTGGATGTGGTTAAAAAAATGCCTATTTTCATAGTTTAAACCCTAAATATGCCCCCTAAAGACTTTAATTTCTAACTCAGCTTAATACATTACCTAAAAAAAAAATGTAAAGGTAAACCTGTAAACTGTACTGCTATGTCTCCCGCAATGCTAGAATGTAAAATACTGATGCTATATGTACTGTAATTCATGCAAGCGCGTTTTCATTGCCAGAAGCCTTAGATGGTGCAACTCATTTCGGCGGCATCTTGGGGCTTTAACCCTTAAACATCCACATATTTGGGGATTAATGCATCCCTGGACGCCCAATACTTTTTTGCTGCATTTTAAGTAAACATCACAATTCACAAAGAAAAAGTGAAATTTTAATGGAACGCACTTTTTTTTAATGGAAAGAGCACCACAATTACTGCAACACTGATCATTTTACACACTGCTAATGAACTGTAAAAACTATTATAAAAATTACTGGAATAATATGTACAAAGTGCAACTGATGCCATGGATGAAACTCCATGGGTGAATCACTGAGCCAGCTGCGCTTGAACTGGCTGCACACAAGCACACAGAGGTAAGTGCTATGAGGCTGCAGTACTGCAGGGTGTCACGCTTGGGTCACAGAATTGCACAGAAACACAGGAGATTGTAGAGACAGAAACTTTATTCAAACACTTCAAACAAACATGTCTCTTTCAGAAGTAAAAGGAGCTCAGTATGCAGTTAGTTATCGATTAAAGAACAGACAAACATCATAGGGAAGCACAACCAGCAACAGGAGCAGAGAATGTCTGGGGGAGGAGAGAGAAACTAAGCAATCAGCCAAAAAGGACAGGTGCTGTTCAGGCTTTTAAGTAAATTTAGCATCGCGCGAGAAGTAAGCCCAGCAAGTAAGAGAGCAATGTGAAGGTAGTCTATCAGCGTTTTTTTAAGAGGAGGTTTTTGAGGAGCGTCTGTGTCTTCAAAGGGTGCGTTCAGCCCCCCAGTTCACAAAGGGCTGCCGCTAAGATTCACACTGTGGAGAAGACAGTGATTTATTTATTTCTATGGTGGAGAGTCCAGGGACGCACCCAGCCTTGACCGGTCCTGCATGCACTCACAAACAGAGACAAAAGCAAAGCAAACCGGTAATCAAACAGCAAATAAAGAATGTAATGAAAACAAATGAAATAAGAAAACAACGATACCACCCCTGTTCCCCTTACGGCAATTACACATTAAATACAACAAAGCACAAACAAAACATACACAGTAAATCATGAAAAAGTTCATGAAAAATGGCAACAGATGAAATGTAATGATGAAAATAGATAGTCCAGAGATCCACACGTTGAATGGGAATGTACAGATAGTCCTACCGGTAGTTTCTGAAATGGTGAAGATGGGTGGACGGGTTCAGGAGCGCTCCGTTCTTTGCAGGATGGCCATGAATCCACTTACAGTCCCCATGTACACAGGCAGACAATCCAGACGCACAAAACGATCCAGGACAAAATGAATAAGTACAGGTAACCCAACAGAAGGCAGACAGACAGGAACTTGAAACACAAATAACAAAATCATTTTTTTTGCTTATGGTCACCGGCCCCCTTTGTAAAATCTGTGCTGACATCCTTTGACCTCAACAGTCCCAGCACCCTCAGCAGAAGACCAATCAGAGCTACTGCAGGGACTTCTGGGAGTTGTAGTTTCAAATTCTATTGGCTACTTTCACCATCCCAAGCCACAGTTGCTTCCTGTACTCTCTACATTACAGTATTGCCACAAAAAAAGCTGTAAAAATTGCGTAGGATATTTGCGGTTTTTCACTAACAATTATTAGTTAGGTTCTAAGGAAAAATCTGCAAATGACTGAGACCGTGAACTCTGAACTGCGACTTCACGGGGGTCTACTGTACTGCAGTTTTAATGAAAGAGAGAGGAAATATCTTAAGTGCAGCTCCATTATAAGAGCCTCACATATTAAAACAGTAAATTCCTTTATAGTTAGCAATACTGACTCTATTAAAGAGTTGACGCCCATTGACAGGAAATGAACATACAACAAAAGAAGTCACATTTTTTATCTTAGAAAAAATACACCAGACTTCTTAACCCAAACATAACCCAAAACTGTACATGGATCTGTGAAGGTTTTATGGTTTCACACTTTACATCCGCATGAATATGAACCTCCTTCTCTATTGATGGAAAATTGTGTTGTAAGTGCAGGACTGTATGGGTGTGCATTCAGACGTCCTACAAGGTCTAGACACCATAATCGATGGAACACAAGAATGTCATAACCTGACCAGGATGGTCCTCTGTTCCTGTCGGAATGCCCAGATAATGGATGGAGGTGGGACGATTTGATGTTTTGAACAATTCATTCTCCGGCATGAAAGGTGTCAGTGCTTCCCCAGCTGGACACCCGAAGGTTTGCCTGGGAATTGTAGTACAGATCAGCGACTTTTCTGGGGTCCTTGGGTGTGGCAGGGGGGTGCTATGAAGAATGGACCTCTCTATTTCGAGGAGCTTCCATAAGATTCAGAAATGCTTCCAGCATGCAATGCCATGACACCAGAAGTGCACCTTCCAGAATAAAAAGAGGCATCTCAGAAGTCGGGAGTTGGAGTCGGATGTGGAGGATGAACAAAACTCACTTGGAAGGTGTGGAAGAAAAAAAGAGATACAGAGAGAGAGAGAGAGAGTATATGGTGCTTGTGTGTAAATTGAGAAACCCATTGCTGATATTTTTTACAAACTATTATTTGAACACAGAACTTGTGTCTTTGGAGTTGTGCCTGGGGTGCTGTAATGCTCCCTAGTGGTCACAATGTTCAGAATGCATCACTTGGTCAGTTTACTTTCAGATAAATTTCCAAAAATCTTGATAAGATCAATAACTAAATCAATTCTCTGTTGATATGCTGCAGGGATGGACTCCACATCCTCATAACCCTGAAACTGGCATTTCAGTAAATTAATATTGAAAGTAGTTCCTTTGTAAGCGTTCATTAATAATACTCTTTTGGAAAGATGCATTATAAAGTCTATTCTATTATTTGCATAATGTTGATTTCCTCTGGAAACCACTCACTAAACAATGTTATAAAGTAACTTCACTTTCGTGTACTCTTTAATAATTCCCCTTTCACTTGAGATCTATTTTCTAGTGTTGCTTTGGTAGAAGTTGAGCCACAAAGCATAAAGCCCCCATCAAACAAAATGACTTCTCCAGCGATTTTCAGTTGCAGTTATCACTTACGTAATCTTGGCAATGTGCCTGTGACTTCTAGTTGTGTGGTGTGACTACATAAGTGACTCTACAACTTGCCATGACAAAATAAATCAGCTTTGATTTTGCTGCTAGACACGTTCTTATGTATGCAAGTACTGACAACCAATGAACTCTCCAACGGAAGCACCATGTAGAATGCAGCCATGTTGATCAGAGGAAGGAACTGTGGAAACAGAAAAAGAACTTATCATTCCTGATGTTTTGTGTCTCTTGTATCACAGTAGAATGAAAAAGGTTGAAGCTGAACTCCTCATACCAGCCACTGGATGAATTAGACAGCATGTTAACAGACTATAAAAATGGTGGTAAGCTCAAGATATTTTTACGGTTCAACTGGGATTGGCTCCAGCAGACCCCAGTGACCCTGCAGTTAGGATATAGCGGGTTGGATAATGGATGGATGGAATGGGAAATTTGAAACTGTGGTTAAAGTCGTCAGTAAATCATGTAATCTGTCATCCCCTTCAATTCCGAGGTATGCAATCTGACATCCAGAAACCAAAGAGATCAAACTGCTTCCTTCATTAAGTATGACGCGTTCTCCAATTCAATGTCATGTAAAGTGACACCAACATTCACCTCGTCCTTATTACCTACTGGGAAAGTCACAGTTAAGGAAATGCGCATTGCAGAATTCAGAATGTGGAATTGATTATGATGAAGTTGGATGATAATCTTGAAAGCAATGCATTTTTTTTACCAGTAAAAATGGCTACAAAGGAGCAAAGGTACCACGGGTGAACTAACATACAGCTTTCAATTTACAATAACTTCTTTAAAAAACAGATTTTGAGAAAATTGCCATACCACTAATCGCTTTCACCTGACTGTTGTATTTCAGCCAAGGTTCATTTCCTTGTTTAATGTCCTTATTGTTCATTTTTCCCTTTTATTAATTACTTTTTTACAAAATACCCGCGCTTCGCAGCGTCGAAGTACTGCCTTAAATTTTTATTAAGAAGAAAATTAAACCTTTTTAAACTGAGGGAAAATATACCAATAATTATTTGTTAAGGATCTCTTTGTATACCACATTGTAAGTTCGGCCCTCTGGTTGTAATATGACCAAGCTGTGCGCTGAGCTTACTCTTGAGCATGCAAAGTACAGTTGGCCAGGTGAACAGTAATCTTGTCTCAAATCTCACAGCTTGGTTTGAGTTTCATGGTTTGTTTCAATTACGACAATATTTGTAGGACTTGTGTTGAAGTGACATTCGTCATCTGTTAAGCGTTGTAAGTATACAACCAGTTTCATCGATAACTTCACATCCAGCTTTTGAGAGTTTAAACATTCATAAACATCAAAGTGTCCACTACTGAAATTGTCACCTGTGAATCTAAGATGTTTGAGGCATTGGCGGTTGTCCAAAGGTGTAAAATATTTGGCCATTTCGGTACACTTGAAAGCGACAACCGAACAATTCACCAGCAGCCATCAACTCACATGCAGAACCATAGGTGAAGGGCTTAAGCATTTCACTCTTATAGTGCTCCTGTGTAGTATAATTATCTCCTGTACCGTCATCAGTCCACATCTTGAACCTGTCCCAGTCATTCAATACATAAGACACAATGTTCCTCCAGATATCAAGAGTGAGCCTGATATGGCCGTGCAATATGTAACAAGGAGAATGGAAAAAGCAGGTGCCATCTCCGGGCATGGAAACCACTCGGTAAGTGACAGTTCTTTGATCGATGGTGGTCACCTCGATAGACATGTTGGAACGATAAAGGAAATGGGTACCTGAACAATGTAAAGTAAGTCTAAAATATCTACACAATAACTATAATCGTAATAAATGAACAATAAAACAGCGGAGAAGCCGTGGATTAAATAAAAAGGCCGCAGTTATCGGCAGGGAGATGTGAATCCCGTGGCGAAGCAAGGAAGGGAATGTAGAGACTGGAGCGACGGACGGCCTTATATAGGCAGGCAGCCAACAATGTGGGAGGCGTGAGGATGGGGGACCCAACGCCGCCTCACACGGTGACCGAGCTGCAGGCTATGGACGTATATATGTACTTAAGTAGGATTTAGTTAGCGTTGGGAACCTGCGTAACAAATTTCTTGAAGATGGGCCCATAAGTAACAAAGACCGTTGAAATGTTCAATATGGCAGCCGACAGAGGCATCATACCACCGAAATAAGTACGTACATTGGTTTTGGTTAGTGCAGGGAAGCCGCCTACCAAATTTTGTGAAGATGGGACCGTAAATAACAAAGTTCAACATGGCGGACGTTGTCCACCATTATGACCGTTGCGCATTGAATTTCGAAATGAAACCTGCTTAACTTTTGTAAGTAAGCTGTAAGGAATGAGCCTGCCAAATTTCAGCTTTCTACCTATACGGGAAATTGGAGAATTAGTGACGTTGGAAAGTTCAATATGGCGGCTGACAGTGGCGTCACACCACCAAAATAAGTACGTACATTGGTTTCGGTTAGCGCAGGGAAGCCGCCTACCAAATTTCGTGAAGATGGGGTCAGCCTTCTACCTACACGGGAAGTTGGAGAATTAGTGATGAGTGAGTGAGTGAGTGAGTGAGTGAGGGCTTTGCCTTTTATTAGTATAAATAGTGTGACAATGACAACCCCTGAATTTAAGACGCTTTAAAATTTTAAATTTGGAAACACATTAAAAAAGTGCATCACTCTGGAAGCAGTAAAGTATTTCATTATTAAACGCAAATTATTCAATTTGTGTATACAATGTACCCTTAAGTCCACAAGCTGTGTTGCAGCCTGTACGCCATCTTTTTCAAAACTCTTCATCATTAAACTGCGTAGTCCAACCATTTGTTGACATTCCATCTTTGTAGTTCTTATATTGACAACTACAACCTACAACGTTTGTGTGCACTGGCACGCCCAATGGCACTCTCTCCAGAGCTCCAGGGTACGCTCTGATCTCAATTATTCAGGCCTGGGAATACGTATGTGTGTGTGTGTGTAAATATAGAGATGGGAAAACATCAGCACAAACACATCGCACAGAACACCAATAGTCATCACTCCTAATCAGCCCATATACCAAAATATTTAACTTACATAAAATTATTTCAGAAAGTTCTGAGGTTAGCATGCTAAATTCACACATTTCATAGATTGTGGGTACTGACTGCTATGAAATCTGGTAGTCCTAATCTCTAATATTCTTATCAGAAGGAAGGAGTACAGATGTGGGGTAAATACAGGTCTGATAAGACCATAATGGCTTTACATTTCTTTTACTACTCACAATGATTCTTTTACACCAACCTTTGATTCAGGCACAACATTTATTATTACTGTAGATGCGTGATGCTGATGGAAGACCAGATCAAGCTTTGCCGGTTACACTTGTCCTACCCACATTAAACCTTTCTTCTTCTTCCTTGCCAGATCAACATGCGGACAACAATACAGATTTCCACTTTAAACCTTTCTACCCACTCATAAAATTTTCACCAAGTTAGGCTGCTCTCACTTCTATACTAAGCCAACATCCTTCTGCTCAGCAGGTTTCACTCCCTTTGGGCAAAGAAATCTCACAAAGGCGCGCTGTTCAATAGCAGAGTGTCCATGTTCATTTGACCCTGGGCTTCACCTAGACCAGAGGTGTCCAGCTACGGTCCTGGTGGGCCAAAGTGACTGCAGGTTTTCATTGTAACCCTTTTCCTAATCACTGGCCAGTTTTCACTGCTAATTAACTCCTTTTCCCTTCGTTTTAACAGCCCTGTTTTTAAGGATTCAGTCCTCTGAATTGATTCCTATCTTCATTAAATGACAGCCAAACAGAAATGAGACGTGAAACGAGCCGACAGATGACCAGCTAAACTGGGATTTCAAACTCCAACCAGTCTCTTAATAAGAAGCTGATTCCTGCTGGTAATTAAACTCGTTATTTAATTCCACGGCTTGTTGCTGCTCTTGTTCTGCCACAGCAGACATTTACAAAACAGTTCATTTTCTGTTTTTTCTAAGACCACCATCAAAACTTTTTGGTGACCTGAGAGATCAGCGTTACTGAGACCACCTTCACCTTTATTTTCAGATATTGTGTGATTGGCACAGGTGAGCTGGTCAGGTGGTGGTTTGTTTTGTGTCTCATTATTGTTTGGCTGCTAATTAAAGAAAAAGAGACAACTAAGAGGCCTGAGTCAAGTTAATTCAAATTAAGAAAAAATAATTTCATTAGCAGCAAAAATGGATCACCATTGAAGAGGATGGTTAGAATGAAAACCTGCAGCCACTGCGGCCCTCCAGGGCTGGAGTTCGACACCCATGACATAGACTAACAGCAGAGTGCTGCACTGCACATCTTCAAACTACCCACAAGCCATTGCGAACGTGTTGTATTGCATCGACTTCTGATGCTCTATTAATGTTTAAGGTACTGTACTCCTTCAAACGTGATTGAAGATTGAATTTCCATCCATCCATCCATTATCCAACCCGCTATATCCTAACTACAGGCTCACAGAGGTCTGCTGGAGCCAATCCCAACCAACACAGGGCGCAATACAGAAAACAAACCCCGGGCAGGGCGCCAGCCCACCGCAGAAGATTGAATTTGCATATTTTAAACTAATTAATCAATTAGATATATTTAGAGAAATCTGGGCTGCAAATGATGTTTTATGTTCCACGGAAAATGAATGTCTAGTGCTAAAGTATGAGTAGAAAAATGTTATTTTTTAAATGTTGTTGAATTTTGTCTGTTAATATGACTGCAATTATGTTCTATTGGTTAATAAAGGGTTATTTTAATTAATTAATTAATTTTTAAATTGACTTTACTTTTTCATTTACCCTCACATACAGTATTAAAATAATACAGCGGACAGTCCCCCTTAGAGTTCCGGTCCTGCTTAGAAACGACTGAGCGCAAGATGCTTGTAAACTACCATTTATTTCCAGCACTGAAATTAATGACATTTTGACACCATGCCATTTTAAAATTAGGTTTTACTGGTATACCACGCAACCCAAATGCTGACCAGAGTTTTTCTTTTACTCTCCTCTGTTGTTTACTGGCTACAGTTCAACAATTAATTAGTAAAAAGATATTGCCGGACTTCATTTATGTAACTCAATTTCAAATCATTTTGTTTTCCTGTGTTTTTTAACAAATTTGTGTCTTTATTGCTACTAATTCAGTATTTTGGAATTTGTCACATTTATACTGACATTTTACCTGAGAGCTGTCAGTAAAGACCCCAATACAATACTAAACTGAATCGAATTGATTAATAATAATAATAATACATTTTATTTATATAGCGCCTTTCCCATGCTCAAGGTGCTTCTCAGAGTCTTAGAAAAAGAAACAGGGATGCCAAAATTGTATGGGATGCCAATCCAATACAAGAAACATGCACACTTTATGCCACCAATTAACTTAAACCACGCATTTTGAGAGAGAAAAACAGAGCAGCAGGGAGAACGTGCGAACGACTGAATCCATACTAATTACTGCCCTACTTCTTTTAAATGGAAATAAACTTTTTTTTTTTTTTTTATTTGGTTGTGCTTAAACTCAAGAATTCCAGACATCTCCATGTGGCTGTGGATTTAACCCTAACCCTAAAAATACACACTATCAACCCAACTTTCTGTGACAAAATAATGCCAAGAACTCAGCTCTCTGCATTCAATCATCATTCTCACGACCAGTGCCATCCTGAGTGGAGCTCACCACACTAAAATCTGGGTTTCGAGAAAGCCGATTTTTGTTAGTTGTGCCTCTCACCAGGACAGCTGCCTCATGCGCTACAGGCAACACAATTCTTTGCGATACTGTAAATGGTCAAAGGATCCCTGCAATCTGCTGATGTTAAAGCTGCAGCCTGCTTTTCGTAGATGTCCATTGAACTCAACCTGCCTTACACAACCTTTGTGAAACGGACTGCTGAGAAGCTGACAATGTCCACTTTATCAGGCGTCTAATTGACTCTTTAAAGCTAGGAAATCTGGGTAACTGATGTTAGATATTATCTGAAATTGGAAAAAATCTAATTTGCACTTAGACAATCTGTACAGAACTTTTTCAGAACCTGTCAGGATCTAATCAATAACATTTTAGAATAAGGATTTAAACTGAGGAAGCAGAATCTCTCTCTTTTTTTATTCTATTTATTTTTATTCATTTAATCATTTATATATTTACTTATTTTCATGGGTGGCACGGTGGCACAGTGGTAGCGCTTCTGCGTCGCAGTAGGGAGACCTGTGTTCGCTTCCTGGGTCCTCCCTGCATGGAGTTTGCAAGGCAGGAAACAAAACCCGGGCAGGGCACAAGCCCACTGCATGGTGCACACACACACACCCACACACCAAGCACACACTAGGGACAATTTAGGATCGGCAATGCACCTAACCTGCATGTCTTTGGACTGTGGGAGGAAACCGGAGTACCCGGAGGAAACCCACACAGACACGGGGAGAACATGCAAACTCCACGCAGGGAGGACCCAGAAAATAAACCCGGGTCTCCTAACTGCGAGGCAGCAGCACTACCACTGCGCCACCGTGCCGCCCTAAAGGTCATTCACTTATTTCAAATTCCCCTATAAATCAAAAACTTACACAGCAAAAATTAACAATAATGACCTCATATACTGTAGCTCTGTCAAGTTTGTCATTTATTACAGTTAAGGCCCATCTCCAAACTTAAGTTCTCCATGCACATTTATGTATTTTATTTTCATTCTCACGTTCATGGGTGCCTATTCTGGTAGTAGTAGTGCACTGGAACACCGAGTCACATATAAAGATGCCACAATGGTGTGGGCATTGATAACACCATTACCGGAATCAAACTCTTCAAATGATCACTGCTTCTATTAGAGGGTTTGAAATGGAAGATTATGTGTGACAAAATTAAATGCAATCCGACGTGTTAACAAGAATGAAATGTGCATTTCATTTTAGTATGGTTTTATCACGTCATAATTAAAAACATATCAAGCAAATTGATCAACTGCTTTTCACTACATCACGGAATTTTCATGTCAGTTTAAGATGCAATACTAAAGCATAGTGCATTTTGTTCCCGTCCATAGACCGTGCATAATAACTAAAAGCAAAGCAGTCGTATTGCATTTCACTTTTAGGCAGCTCCGTGTGTAATGCATGTCGATTCAACACTATTCTTTACTCATGTCAAAACGTAATGCAAATCAAATGACCAATCAGTGCAAAAAATTGGGGATAGGGGCGTCAGCAGTCGGGGTTCCACTCCTAAACATTTTTTGTGTTCTGGCAGTAGGAATACGTTTCATCAGTGAAGTTATTAACCAAAACAGCAAAAGTATGTTTAAGGTTTTCTGTAAACGTTTCCACTGTTTTTTTTTTTATACATGTTAAAATAAGCCAAGTGCAGTGGAACCTCAGGTCACAACCGTAATTCGTTCCAAAACTCACTGACCCAAAGTAATTTCCCCCATAGGATTGTGTGTAAATACAATTAATCTGTTCCAGACTGTAAGAACTGTATGTAAATACATATTTTTTAAGATTTTTAAGCACAAAAATAGTTAATTATACCATCGAATGCACAGCGTAATAGTAAACTAAATGTAAAAACATTGAATAACACTAAGAAAACCCTGAACAGAGAAAAGTAACATTCCAAGAGTTCACGCTACAGCCTTACGAACTAATCGCTGTAAACACTTTTTTTAGTGAGTTTTAAGTACAGGGAAAAAAATGAACATTTGAAAAATCTGTAATTTAATAAACCACCAAGAAAAGTAACATTGCAACAATGCACGTTACGTACCGGTCGCTGTAAACAGAAGTAAAGTGGAAGTTAAAATCCAACAGAAAGAAGTCTTCATTAAATACAACAAGGTTAAAACAATGCTGGAAGCAGTCTCTTTAAAAACAAGCCCAGTGCATTCTGTAACTGCCTTCTCGGCCTTATGCGGCCAGCCCTCTCTCTCTATCTCTCGCTTGCTCGCTGCACAGGGAATGCACAAGGAGAAACTGAACACGTGTGGGAATCATCGGGGCATACGAACCGTAATTGAAACTGGCTTGTTTGTCACTCGAGTGTGTGGTCGTGAACAGATGCAAAAGTTTGAAGAACTTTTTGGTCGTAACCCGACTTGTACGTGGTCCGAGACGTTCATAACCCAAGGTTCCACTGTAGTTGCATTAGTTGCATGTAGTTGCAGGTGTGGGTTGTTAGCACTTTTAAGTAAATTTTTGTTAGTATAGCCAAGCTTGGTTTTCTCATAGCTTTTTAGTCATAAACAGATATTATAGATTTTTTTCATTGTTTCAACATGGCAGAGAATTAAATCATTGAGCAAATAGCAAGCAAAAGCTGCTCTGCTACCCCTTCTTCCTGTTGCACCTCCCACATCACATGGAAAGGGACACGGTCATACACTTTTTACAAACCCACAAAACACCTGTATTCTGGGTTATCGTACTTCCACACCATCACACTCTACAGCAACTGTGCCAGGAAGTAGAGTTAGTTTACTTTTCCACAGGCTAGGATGAAATCCACATTGTTCCTCCCTGCATCTTAGGCTGCACCCAGTGGCGTAGGGAAGAATTTGTGAAACTCCCCACCCTTGCCCCAAAAAAACAGCATTTACAATAGAACCCTGATATAATGTCCCTATTTAGAATTTTCACATATTTAACATTTTTGGGATGCTGTTGTTGACATAAAATGTCCTTAAAGGCTATGTTCACACGGTAGCTAAAAGAGACTCAATCCTGATTTTTGCCCTCGATTCAGATTTTTTTTTTTTTTTGACTGCTCTGATACATTTTGCAACTCATCCAAATATGACTATCCAGAATGAGCCCCACATGCACAAAATGAATAAGATGCAAACTAAACCATGCTGCTCTACTTCATAACATTTCAGTGCAGGACGCATTCAGATTGAACAGTTTCTGATGGCAAGGAAGAGAATCAAGAAGCAAAACATCAGAGCTGCTGGTTTCAAAGCATTTATCACCGCCGGTCTTCTGTACATAGAAACAAGTGGCACAAAACAAAGGGAGACAGGACTGGTGAGTGTCATGTGGATGGTCCTGAAACTAAACAGTCACAAACTCTTTTTGAAAAGATTTGATTCCATAATGTTTTTTGCCTGCGGTAGGCTGGCGCCCTTGCCCGGGGTTTGTTTCCTGCCTTGCGCACTGTGTTGGCTGGGACTGGCTCCAGCAGAGCCCCGTGACTCTGTAGTTAGGATATAGCGGGTTGGATAATGGATGGATGGATGTTTTTTGCTAATCGTAATTCTCTAAAAAAAATCAGATCTTTATCTTATATGAGTTTAAAAAAAATGGGAATTGAGCTGCAATGTAAATGTAGTCTTGTTCCGAATTTCAAATGCAAGGTGGTACGCAGCAGTTTATAGCAATAGCACAGTTGCTCTCAACAATAAGGCGGCATTCATTAAAAGATTTAATGACAATAATAACTCAACAAAAGACCAAATCAGGACAGTTAAAACTTAATGATATCTATTAACCCTAAAAATAACTGCAGTGAAAATATATGCAAGAAACAACAATATCCTGCAAGTTTTATTTTTATTCCTCCGGCGGTCCCTACGAAAATGCTACATGACTATTCTCCTGTATTTTAAACTTGTTTACCACTCTGCTGAAGTCAAAAATTATTCAAACAAATATTTAAAGTCTAAATTATACTCAATTTGTTGCAGTTTGGAGAAAAACTGCTGTAATATTAACATACACTCACCGGCCACTTTATTAGGTCCACCTGTTCCAACTGCTTGTTAACACAAATATCTACCCAGCCAATCACATGGCAGCAACTCAATGCATTTAGGGATGTAGACTTTGTCAAGATGACCTGCTGAAGTTCAAACTGAGCATCAGAATGAGGAAGAAAGGTGATTTAAGTGACTTTGACATGGCATGGTCGGTGGTGCCAGGCTAGTCTGAGTATTTCAGAAACAGCTGATCTACTGGTATTTTCACGCATTACCATATTTAGGGTTTACAGAGAATGGTCCGAAAAAAGGAAAATATCCAGTGAGTGTCAGTTCTCTGGGCAGAAATGCCTTGTTGATGTCAGAGGTCAGAGGAAAATGGCCAGACTGGTCTGAGCTGATAGAAAGGCAACAGTAACTCAAATAACCACTTGTTACAACTGATGTATGCTGGAGCATCTCTGAACGAACAACACTTCGAATCTTGAAGCAGATGGGCTGCAACAGCAGGAGGCAACATAGGGTGCTACTCCTGTCAGCTAAGAATAGACAACTGCGGCTACACTTTGCATGGACTCTCCAAAATTGGACAACAGAAGATTGCCTGGTCTGATGAGTCTCGATTTCTGCTGAGATATTCGGATGGTAAGGTCAGAATTTGTTGTCAACAACATGAATGCACGGATCCATCCTGCCTTGTATCAATATTTCAGGCAGGTGGTGGTGGTATAATGGTGTGGGAGATATTTTCTTGGCATACTGTGGACCCCTTTGTGCCTACTGAGCATCCTTTTAATGCCACAGCCTACCTGAGTATTGCTGCTGACCATGTCCATCCATTTATGTCCGCAGTGTACCCATCTTCTGATGGCTACGTCCAGCAAGATAGCGATCACAATGCTCATGGTGGTTTCTTGAACATGACAATGAGTTCACTGTACTCAAATGGCCTCCTCAGTCATCAGACCTCAATCCAATAGAGCACTTTGGGATGTGGTGGTATGGGAGATTCATATCATGGATGTGCTGCCGAAAAATCTGCAGCAACTATGTGATGCTATCATGTCAATATGGGCCAAAATCCCAGAGGAATGTTTTCAACATCTTGCTGAATCTGTGCCACAAAGAATTACAGGGTCCAACCCAGTACTGGCAAGGTGTACCTAATAAATTGACCAGTGACTGTATAACAATGAAACATTTTGAGACCCCAATGTTATTACTTACTTATTTGTATTTCAATTTTGCATATCCTTATTTCTACTGGGTCCAGAGCTGTTAGCTTTCTCCATGAAGCGATTTAAATAAGCCTGTGATCACCTGCAATAGGCAGAGGTGGGAAAGGAGGACAGAAGAAGTCTTTTCTGTCGCACTTGCAACAATGTTCGATTTACCTGGCACACAGTTATCTGTTGAGTTTAAGACACACACAGCATTTTGCTAGTTTTGGCCTATCATACCAGTTGATTGATTTGGGCAGCACTTGCTTCTTTTCTTGATCTTATTATGATAGATCTCTTTGATGTCTACAAGCTAATGTATGCAGATTTTCTCATGTTCACCCAGCTGTCACCTGTAGCGTTATGCGACGTCACACAACAGTTTTTTAATGTCACATTTAGTCTAACAATACCCAAAATGTTTTTCTCTTTTTGCAAAAATTGAATTTTTTTTTGTGGTTGGCTTTGCGGAGGCCCTTTGGGTCTGGAGGCCACACTACCTCATGGACATCCACTAAGCCAATGGCTCAACCATCGGACCGAGTCTCCTGTCCAGCACACTAGAATAGGCCTTACCTGGGAGGCAGAGGAGTGTGATAGATCTGTAAGTGAAACACACCTTCGGTCACCTTTCTTAAAAATGGGACTCCTCGTTGCCCCATCTGACTGTGACCTTCGGCAGGAACTCGAGTGGTGAAGTGTGAAGCGGCAGTGATGAGAATCGGTATCTCCAAGTCTGAGGCCATGGTTCTCCCACACAAAAGAGAAGATTGTTCTCTCCAGGTGAGGGAGGGATCTCCTAGTGGAAGAGTTCAGACATCCTGGGATGTTGTTCATGAGCATTGGAAGATGGGAACTTGAGATCAACAAGTGGGCTGGAGCGGTAGCAACTATTTTACAAGGGCTGTAGCAGTCCATGGTGGGAAAGCAGGAACTGAGTTGAAAGACAAAGCTCCAGGTTTACCTGTCCACCTACATCCCTGTCCAGAGCTGTGGGCAATGACTGAAAGAATGAGAAAGCGAGTACAGGCGGCAGGAATGAGGTTCAGTTGAAAGGATGCTGGGCTGACACACTATGTGTGGGTGAGAAGCTGTGCCATTTGAGATAACACCACAGGGTAACACCGCAGCAACTCCAAAATAAGGAGGAGTCAGTTGAGTTGGTTGGGCATGCCCCCTGTTCAGCTCTACATAGGGTTGCTCTGGGTACATCCCTCTTTGTGGAGGCTCCATGACAGACGCAGGACATGATGGAGAGATCATATTACTCGGCTGGCTTGGAAATGTAAAATGTGTCGCTGAGGAGAGGGAGGTTTGGGCCGACCTGACATAACAACCCTCACCAGGAAAAGTGGTTTGATAAGATGAGACGAGATGATACCATTTTCAAATTGTGAGAACTTAATGTGGCATAACTAGTGGCATTTTTCTCACTTTCAACACCTTCAATGAGTTGTAATTTCCTTTCAGTGAACCTTGCAGTCTAGTGCTTTGTGCAAGTCCAGAGTTTCACTTCTCCGTTGTCAAACAACAGATCAGGGTAAGGGATGGGATAGACAATAAACATTGAAGAGACACACACTTTAACATCAGGGCCCTGGGCAACAATTTGTTTTTAACCTCAGGGCCCTGTTTAAAGGGGTTAAGTTAAGGGTGAGGGCTAGGATAGACCATAGATGGCAATGCAATGGCATTAATGTAAAAATTCCTGGATTTGTGTGCTTAAAAATAAGAAATTCAACGCTCTTATGCATGTGCACAGTGGCCCTTATACCACGGATGCCAGACAGTGATAGGTGGGCATTTTAATGTTGTCTACTCCAAGCAGTGTGGCCCACTGGAATTGTTCAAGACAAGGCTATCAGATCAGTCCCCACTTCTGAACCATTCAAACTGTCTGTTAACAGATAATAATTAGAAAAGGCCTTTGGGACTTTTACAGTATTTAAGGAACTGTGTCAAAGTAATAGAAGGAGTCTTTGAGAACTTTTACCACAGTATTTATTTGAAATGTAAAAAACTAAAATTAAAAAAACTGCAAATTGAATTTTGACCCAGGACTGGCTTAATATCGAATGCACTAAAATGACTTGCCACGATCAATTATAAAAACTAATACAATGAAGCTGTTACATCTTAAGCTTAAAGAAACAAAGACAATTCCAAATGCACAACAAAGAAAAGTGCGACATCTTGTTTGTTTCTTTTTCTTTTTAACTGGGTCTTCTTAAAAAGAAGAAAATTGGTTGCAGATGCAGTTTGCTCAGAAGCTGGGAGACCAAGAACAAAAACACCAATGGAGCAACTGGGCTCAGGGTGGGAAGGGATGTGGTCACCCCGTCTGAACACTTTTGGTAACCATTTAGGAAGTGCGTGGAGGGCTCACCTCGACATGTGCGTGGGCAACGATGTACAAAAGGATTTTCAAACCTAAGAATTACCGGCCACCATGGTTATTAATCAGCATTGAGAAGTCAGAAAGCAGACACATGCAGCAGAACCCATCAAGGAGACCTAATCTAAACCACTTCAAGCGCTCGGCCCCACGGACTGATGAACTTGAAAGCTGCCCTCCTAGTGTTTTATCTGCAAAAATCGCCATTTGATGTCTGCCTCACTGCTGCCTCAATCATCTGGCACCATCTCTGATGTGGAAGGATGTGCTTTCATCCAAACTGCAATTTTTCTTTATTTTATTCATTTTTAAATTATGAAAGGAATTAGTACAGTGGATCCCAGTTGTTGCTTTAAATTGGGACACCGACGGTAACTCGAGGGTACATTTCACACAAATTTTAAAACGTTTTTCTTCACACAGAGAATCAAAGACACATGGAATAAATTACTAAGTTGTGTGGTGGAGAGCAGGACTTCAGAGACCTTCACAGTTTAACTTGATGTCATTTTGGAGAAATCAGATGGATAGAACTGGCAAACTTGTTTCGCTGGATGGCCTGCTCTCATCACGACTGTTCTAATAGGTTTTTCAATTGAGTTTTCTTTTCCTGAGATTGTTTTTGAGCCTTGTGAGTTTCTTTGTGCTGTTAGGTAGACGCTATGACATACATACAGCATTCATTCATTCACTGACAACACAAGGCAGACACTAAGCCTGTATTGGATGCTAGTCTAGAGCTGAAATAAACAAGATAACAGAATATTCTGGAATCCACTTCATCCATACCTAGGCTGGGGTCTGCACCCACCACGGTCTCTAACTCACTCTCCGGGACTGAACAATTGGCTCAAAGGATGTCGGAGACGGCAACTTACTTTTGAACCTGAAGTGGAATGTGATTGAATGGTTACATCTGAACACAGACATACCCACAACACTCACTTAATCACGGCATTCAACATTCTGTTCTTTATTTTTAATTATTAAATAACACGTGCAAGCCTGCTTAATCCATATCAGGACTGTGGAGTGTGCCCCCTGATGCATAGATAGACAGCTGGAGATAGACAAACAGACAGGCACAATAAAAGACCAACTGAAAGTCCATACATTAGATAGACAGACAGAGAGGTTTATTGAAAGGTGCTATACATAAGGCAGACAGACAGGCAGGCGCTATAAAGCACAGACAGACAGTCTGAAAGGCACTATATTAAAGAGACAGATATTTATTGAAAGGCACTATGCATATTAGTTCAGACAGACAGACAAGACGTCACTACAAGATGAACTGACAGAGTGAAATTCACTATATTAAACCATACATTTACTGAAATGCATTATAAATGACAGATAGATAGATCGATAGACAGCTAAACTGGCAGGCTGAAAGGCACTATATTAAACTGATCAATTTATTGAAATGAATTATGAATGATAGAACATTAGAACACTCTAGACGAGAACAGGCCATTCAGCCCAACAAAGCTCGCCAGTCCTATCCACTTATTTCTTCCAAGAAAACATCAAGTCGAGTTTTGAAAGTCCCTAACGTCTTACTGTCTACCACACTACTTGGTAGCTTATTCCAAGTGTCTATCGTTCTTTGTGTAAAGAAAAACTTCCTAATGTTTGTGCGAAATTTACCCTTAAGACGTTTCCAACTGTGTCCCCGTGTTCTTGATGAACTCATTTTAAAATAACAGTCTCTGTCCACTGTACTAATTCCCTTCATAATTTTAAACACATTCAGTCATGTCACCTCTTAATCTTCTTTTGCTTAAACCGTAAAGGCTCAGCTCTTTTAATCTTTCCTCATAATTCAACCCCTGAAGACCTGGAATCAGCCTAGTCGCTCTTCTCTGGACCTTTTCTAGCGCTGCTGTGTCCTTTTTCTAGCCTGGAGACCAAAACTGCACACAGTACTCAAGATGAGATAGATAGATAGATAGATAGATAGATAGATAGATAGATAGATAGATAGATAGATAGATTTGCTGAAAGGCACTATATTATTATTTATTGAAAAATACTATACATAACAGACAGGCAGGAGGATGGACAGACAGATAGGCACTATGCAAGACAAACAGACATACTGATGAACTGACTGGCACCATATTATGCAGTTATATTTGTTGAAATGCACTGTACATGTTAGATAGATAGATAGATAGATAGATAGATAGATAGATAGATAGATAGATAGATAGATAGATAGATAGATAGATAGATAGATAGATAGATAGTCACTATACAAGACAGATAAACTGATGAACTGACTGACTGACAGACTAGGCAAGACAAAGACAGCCAGACGGACATATTGAAAGGCATCAGGTAACACTTTGGCACTTTAGTTTAGGTCAGTGTTTCTCAAATAGTGGGACGCGTGGCTCCGTCAAGGGGGGCGCGTTTGACCTCAGGGAACGTGCTTTTTTATTTTTCTTTTAAATTTTTTTTGAATTTAGAATGCACTTTAACTCTTTTCTGTTACATTTAATAAAGCTATTCTTTGTTGTAAATTGGTCCATATTTCTTTTTTTTTTTATTCTCTTATACGTTAATAAGGATACAGTGTTATGCAGAGGTGTACTTATAACAATTTTATAGACAAATGATACTATTTATAGTCGCGCTGGGGGCACGAGATGTTTTCTTCTTCCTAGGGGGGGGGCATGACAGAAAATAATTGAGAAGCACTGGGCTAGTGGGTGATGGTATCTCAATCCCCCTGACGTTGTTTCATGTTATAGCCTGATAAAGCTCCTCATGCCCAGTTATCTACTCATACAGTACTTGCACGTTCTACACCCTTAGCCATTACTGTGCACGTACACTTTAGGATTACAGTATTATAAATGCCTGCAGCCCAGACGCTAAACACACCGAGCACACATTCCCTTCCTGTGCCCGCTTTTCCTTTACAGGGTACACTAAGCTGCAGCCTGTTCGGGCGCATTACAGAGAGCAGAGTCTACGACTGGATGCGGCATTGGTCCAGCAAAGAGCAACCATAGGCATCCATCTGCACATTATGAGCCAGTTTGGATTTTCTAATTCACCATACATTTTAGATATGACATTCAAACCAGGACCCTGCAGCTGTGAGACATGGACACTCCGCAAAGCGCCACTCAGCCCACATACACTCTGTGTTTGGCTGTGTTTCGGATCCCAAAAACAAATCACTAAAGACAAGACCCGATCCGACGTCAAAGTTACGCTGAACATCTTGAGAGCTCGCGGCTCAAACTGCACGCTCTTTTCGAGACTCCACTACGAGGACCGGCCAGATGCGCCCCACCCCCAGTAGCGCGATTCTCTCTGAAAGGGCGCCTGTTGACCCCGTTGGCGTTACAATGTGAACTACTGTAAAGAGGACTCTGGAGACCCCCGCGACTGTGAAGGGGGTGTGGATGGAGTGTGGGTCTGAGCCCAGTTGACACTCTACACTCTCTGTGGAATGCGCCTTCGTTTACAGACTGAAAAGTATAAAAAACGTTTTAGGATTTCGCCGCGTAGTCTTTCCCCTTTTTTCCATTATTGGACCAAACACTGGCGGCTGGTTATTTATGTGTTGTAAATTCCAATTCCCTTTGCACACCTCCGATCACGCCTGTCTGATGTTTTACTGACGCAAATATTAGCGCCCGCATCTTCCAAAAATGTGCAGTGAGAAGTGCCAGTACGTAGCGGTACAGTAGCAGAAATGCGACAACTTGCCAGCCTCATTCGGAAAATCGCGAAGGACATCTGATCCACGCGCTATAAGAAAGAAGTCTCAAACTGTAAATAATCTCTTTTCTAGCACCACTTCCCTTCATCAGTATTTACCGAAATCATTTCACTGTCTTGGGTGTCCATCCGACCCAGCTGACGAAAAACAAAAAAAAAACAACGGAGCTCAACAATTTAAAAAAGGGCTGCGGACGGAAACGATGTTTTAGCGCAGCTTCTGACCGATTCAGGCAGAAGCGAAGAACTTTTCCTAAACTTCTTGTCACGTAACTTCGCGTGCTCGTTTCTTATAACTTTAAAATCCTGCTCACAAACTAAGTCCGTTTTTGTGTATTCGATCTCCAGGGTGCGCAATCAGTTACAATGAATGCTGCCGGTATTGCTCCAGACAAGGCGATACAGTTTGAAGTACTTCAGAGGCAACGGGGCACCCCGCATTTGGGGTCGCTAGAACACAGAGTGTGCCTAATGAAGAAGTTCAAATAATGTGATAAAAGAAGAGGCACTCACGTTTGATTATAAAAATACAAGACACGTAGTCAGATCGAATCGCCTACCTTGAGCTGCTACGAAGTCGTAAATGTTGACCGCGAGGAACAAAACGATCATCTCCAAACACGCGAACATCTTATTGAACTCCTAAAGTACATCCTGGACAGGAACGTAAATAAAACTGGGCGACACTAACAAGCTCCATGAGCCCATCGCCGAGCTCCTGGGGGCTGTACGCTCTGCTTTTTTTTCTCCCTCCTCCAAGCACCCAGGCCAGGAGTGCAAAGGGAGAGAGAGAGCGAGAGAGCCGGCCCCTGGACAGACGGGAGGAGGAGGAACTGAGCATGTGCGGCCCGACGCGACACAAGACTAGGCGAAGCGCAGGGGCCAGCGGCGAGTGCGCGGAAATGAACAACACAGTGGGAGAAGGCTGGGAAGTGGGGGAAGACACGGAGAACGGATCGCGAAAGCGAGTTATTGCAGAAAGCGATCTGTGGCGAATTGCTCAAAGTGGCCTAGCGTGACCCGGTGCCCAGGTACTTAGTCACGGGCGCAGCGGTTCACCGTTGTATTAGTCGTGATCTTGTGAGTGCAGGCTTTTACAAATCTCAGTTGAGATATAAATCATGATATTGTATAACAAGTATGTTTTTCTTTATTTAAGGCAAAATTTGTTTCATCTGGTAGTTTAATTGAGTATTCTTGTAAACTTAATCTGTTTACGATCCTCTTTCTTGATACCACCCTCATCTACAATGAAGGAACATATTTTACTTAATATCAGCATTGCTACGTTCATGTGGCTAAAAGAAAAACTAAAATACTTAAAATATATATACTGGGAACACCATTTAAAATTGTTGTACGGAGTGCCCACACTTTAACATCGGCCGAATTTATGCTGCAGGGTTCTGTCTAGTTTTTCTCCGAAGCCGTTCTTCCATAGTTGCCTCGTGACGTCAGAAATCCCTGCTGACAGAAATCTGCGAAGTTGAGCTGCGGCGGCGCAGCTGCCCCTCACATATGCTCACTTTATAACTACACAAGCTGAGGAAGGAAACCGTTAACTTTTTATGTGAGACTTTATATTTGTTACCATTTTTTATATTCTTAACCTTTCCATAGTATTTTCAGTCAGATAAAAAAGTAGCTTGCATTACATGGATTAATATACAGTGCCAGCCAAAAATCTGGACACACCCAGAAATGTTCATGTTTGACAGACATTGATACCCTTTTTATCAAGACATTATAGAATTGATTTTAAAATACAGCCAAAACATTACTAGTGTCACTAATGGCTATTATTTTTTGAAATAACTGATTTCTAATTAATTATTCACACATGCCTGCAAAGCCATTTCTTCAGAGTCATAATGGTAAACTCCCTTTAGCTTACTCTGAATTTGTCATTTTATATGCTAATTGGTTATTAGAGAAACCTATACAGTTGTATCAGCACAGCTGAAGCATGTTATTCTCTTCACTTTGGTTGCAGGCTATGCATTCCTATATGCATAATAAGCTTTTCAAGTCCCCTTCTGTCCAATGTCTGTGTTCTTTCATCCATTTTAACCCTTTCTTTTTATTTTCCAGTTTGAGATAATGCTTTTTTCTTTGAGGCCAGAATCCCAGAGTCATCTTTCCTCTACTGCAGATAACATTGGTCTTTGGCATTTATTTAAAGAAAAGGCCAACTGAGGACCTGTAAAACATTTGTTTCTGAAACCACAGACACGGATGTTCTTATCATCTTATGCAGTTCCTCATCTGAGTCTTCAGCTTCTTTTTCTATCCTGGTCAGGTTCAGTCCACCTCACACTCTTCTCTCAAAACAGTAATAGACAAGACACCTTTGTATGAAATGTTCTGTTCTCCCTTGGGATTAATAAACTATCTATCTATCTATCTATCTATCTATCTATCTATCTATCTATCTATCTATCTATCTATCTATCTATCTATCTATCTGTTTCCTGCAAATCTGTCACTTGTAATAACCTTCACTCTTCAAAATAAGTGGTGCTAATACAATAACAAAGGTTTCTCTAATAACCAATTATCATTTAAAATTAGTAATTAGGTAGGTAGATAGATAGATAGATAGATAAGGCACTCTATAATAGATAGATAGATAGTGTGGAGGATTTGTCGGCTTTCCATGCTGGTCCGCACCCCCAGGCCGCCAGGAGGAGCTCTCCCGATAGCAGGATTGTGCCCCGAGGTCCAGCAGGGCCTTATGGACCTCGTAGTGTTTATACACAGCTCTGCTGGATACCTTGGGGGCCACCAGGAGTCGCTGTGGGGGGGCTTATGGGCTCTTTTGTACCCTATGACCCGGGAGTACGTCATGGTCACGTGATAGGAAGGAACGACGTGCTCCCGGGTTGAACAAAAGGACTGTTTGCCCTGACCCGGAAGGAATAAGGAACTGTGGACTGTTGGGACAGGAACACCTCCGGGTCAGAGGCTATAAAAGGACATTGCCTCAGTCCAGACACTGAGCTGAGCTGGGAGGTAGAGGAGCAAGTGTCTGGGCGAGGAGGAAAGTTTATTGTTGGAGAGAATAGTGTTTTGAATGAGTAGTGTGGAGGGTGCTTTGTGCACATTGTTGTTAAACAAAAATAAAAAGGTTGTGGACTTTTACATGGTGTCTGGAGTTATACCTGAGGGTTCAAGGGTGCACTACTGCACCCTACTGCCACAATAGATAGATACTTTATTAATCCCAAGGGGAAATTCACATACTCCAGCAGCAGCATACTGATAAAGAACAATATAAATTAAAGAGTGATAACAATGAAGGTATAACAGACAGACAATAATTTTGTATAATATTAACGTTTACCCCCCTGGTGGAATTGAAAAGTCGCATAGTCTGGGGGAGGAACGATCTCCTCAGTCTGTCAGTGGAGCAGGAAGGTGACAGCAGTCTGTCGCTGAAGCTGCTCCTCTGTCTGGAGATGATCCTGTTCAGTGGATGCAGTGGATTCTCCATTATTGACAGGAGCCGGCTCAGCGCCCATTGCTCTGCCATGGATGTCAAACTGTCCAGCTCCGTGCCTACAATAGAGCCTGCCTTCCTCACCAGTTTGTTAAGGCATCCCTACTCTTTATGCTGCCTCCCCAGCACACCACCGCGTAGAAGAGGGCGCTTGCCACAACCATCTGATAGAACATCTGCTGCATCTTATTGCAAATGTTGAAAGACGACAGCCTTCTAAGGAAGTATAGTCAGCTCTGTCCTTTCTTACACAGAGCATCAGTATTGGAAGTCCAGTCCAATTTATCATCCAGCTGCACTCCCAGGTATTTATAGGTCTGCACCCTCTGCCCACAGTCACCTCTGATCATCACGGGGTCCATGAGGGTCTGAGCCTCCTAAAATCTACCACCAGCTCCTTGGTTTTGCTGGTGTTCAGTTGTAGGTGGTTTGAGTTGCACCATTTAACAAAGTCCTTGATTAGGTTCCTATACTTCTCCTCCTGCCCACTCCTGATGCAGCCCACAATAGCACTGTCGTCAGCGAACATTTGCACATGGCAGGACTCCGAGTTGTATTGGAAGTCTGATGTATATAGGCTGAAAAGGACCGGAGAAAGTACAGTCCCCTGCGGCATTCCGGTGTTCCTGACCGCAATGTCAGATCTGCAGTTCCCGACACGCACATACTGAGGTCTGTCTCTAAGATAGTCCACGATCCATGCTATTAGATATGAATCTACTCCCATCTCTGTCAGCTAGTCCCTAAGAAGCAGAGGTTGGATGGTGTTGAAATGATGGATTGGTAGCACCAATTAAGAATAAGCATAGGGAGTTTACCATTAGGATACTGAAGGAATGGCTGCTGAAAATGGGGGTTTGCAGCTATATGTGAATAATAAAAAATTAAAACTCATGCACAAATAGCTAATAGCAACACTAGGAATGTTTTCACTGTATTTATAAATCAATTTAATGTTATTCTGATAAAAAAGTTATCAATTTCTATCAAAAACATAAACATTTCTGGATGTGTTTCACTTTCTTGTTTATCTATTATGCTTTATTAATCACAAAGTAAATTACTTGGTTTTTCACCCCTTGGGGTCAGAGTCAGCCATTGTACAGCACCCCTGGAGCAATTGAAGGTTAAGGGCCTTGCTCAAGGGCCCAGCAGAGTAGCATCTCTTTTGGCAGTGACGGGGATTTGAACCATCAGGATGCCAGCACATATTCTTAGCCTCAGAGCCACCACTCCTCCCTATTTTTTTGTGAATCTCTAACTGATATTAGCTGTTTGATTTTGCAAACTAGGAATTGTAATTAGCTTATAGTTTTGTTCTGAGCTCGTCACTTGTGATGACCAATTTTGTACCCTTGTCCAGTAGCATGTATTTCCAACTGATACTTTCACAATTATGTTGCCTTCTTTTGCAAGTTGCTTTGTATAAAAGCATCTGCTAAGCAAATAAATATTGATACACTGCTCAAGAAACGTAAATCACACATTGGATCTTAATGAACAAAATATTCAAGTGGAACTCGTTGAGAACAAAATTATGCAACAGCAGTCAATGGAAACCAGGATCACCAACCCAATGACTGGTGGATTCAACACCACATTGAAAATCAAAGTCAAAAACTGACATCACAGGCTAATCCAACTTGTGTAAATTTCATCACGGCAGCTCATAATGTGACACAGTAGTGTGTATGGCCCCCACGTGCCTGTATGCCCTCCCAATAACATCTGGACATGCTTCTGATGAGAATGCAGATGTTGTCCTCGGGGAATCTCCTACCAGACCTGGATCAGGGCAACAATAAGCTCCTGGACATTGTATGGGACTTCTTGGTGATGTCAGATGCATCGATACAAAACGTCCCAGAGGTTCTCAATTGGATTCACATCTGGGGAACGTGCAGGCCAGTCAATGGCATCAATGCCTCCAGGACCTGCCTACACACTCTGTCCACATGAGGCCGGTCATTGTCCTGCACCAGGATGAACCCAGGGCCCGCTGCATCAGTGTAAGGTCAGACAATGGCTCTGAAGAGTTCACCCTGTTACCTAACAGCAGTCTGTGTACCGTTGCCTGGCATGTGGAGGTTTGTGTGGCCCTCCATGGATATGCTTCCCCAGACCATCATTGACTCACCGCCAAACCAGTCATTCTGAATTATGTTACAGGCTGCATAACATTCACTACAGCGTCTCCAGACTCTTTTGTGTCTGTCAATTGTGCTTAGGGTGAAGAGAACAGGGCACCAGTGGAGGAGCTGCCAATTGTGTAGCCAGATGGAGGTCATTTTCTAGGGCTCTAGCAGTGCTCCTCCTGTTCCTCCTCACACAAAGGACCAGATACCAGTCCTGCTGCTGGGTTGATGTCCTTCTATGGGCCTATCCAGCTGTCCTCATATAATGGCCTGTATCCTGGTATCTCCTCCATGCTCTTGAGACTCTCCTTGGAGACACAGCAGATCTTCATGTGATGGCATGAATGGATGTGCAATTCTGGAGGAGCTGAACTACCTGTGCAACCTGAATTGGCTGCAGGTACCTCTTCATGCTTCCAGTACTGACAAGAACACTAGCAAATCACAAAACTAGAGAAGAATCAGTCAGGAAGGGATAAGAAAAGAACAATTGTTTGTGACCACCACCTGCAAAACTATTCCCATTTTGGGGGCTGTCTTGCTGTTGCCTCTCCAGTGTACCTGCTGTCACTTTCATTTACACCAAAGCAGATGAAGTTTATTCACAATCACTTATGCTTCCTAACTGGACAGAGTGTAATCCCTGAAGCCAAACTGACTTGGTGTTAGACTGTGATGATTGAGTGTTCCCTTTATTTTTTTGAGCAGTGTATAAATGTGCAATACTACAGAATGCATGCAGATCTGGTTGTGTGGTGCATTGATTCCTGTTACTGTTTCTGACACACCATAGAGACAAAAATAATCTTGTAGTTGTCATATTGCTAAACTGCATGACCTAGCCATCAATTTTCTGAGCCTTCTTATCTGTACTCTCACAGGACAGAATCTGGCAGGTAGTTGCAGAGGAGAATGGATCTGGATATGAAACATTAACACAAAAACAAAGCAGGGGGTTACTAGCAGAAGGAGAGGCTATAGTGGAATGGAAAAATAAATCAAGGTCAGAAATTCTAAAACCAGATTGTCTACACCAAAGACGTTTTTTAGAGAGTTAGGCAGCGAGAGATACATCAGCTCAGCCTAAATACCATCACGATGATGATGATGACGATGATCTTTCATGGCTGCACCTCATAGCAAGGAGTCATTGAATCATGACAAAGGACAACCAAAATGCACAATGTTTCATGCTGGCATCACAACATTTCAAAAACATAATAATACAATCAAATAAATAAGATTTAAATCAAAAAGAAGGTAGAAAATGAAACCAAGTTCTTCATGCTCCAAAACCTCAATAAAAAAAATTGAACAAGTGCCAGAGAAATATTTCTTAATCTCAAGAAAAATGACACAAACATACAGGCATTTATAATATTATCATATTCATGGTCAGGTGCAGGTGAATGCCCAGAGCTGTGGATTTGGGTGGATAAGGTGTGCCCACTCAAAATGGTCTTCAAACACCCAATGAAAAATCAATAGAAAAAAATAAAGTTTTAGTATATTTTGACATTTAGGTACAAACCCAAATGCCCACCTGAGAAACGACATACTAGTTATGCCACTGCCAAATCCTACCACAGCATCACTAAGCACAAGGAAGCAAGCAGCTCTACATGAACTGCCAGGTCACAATCACCCCACATGTCCACTCTCACTCATGCCAACTTTAACATGCACATCACTGGGATGAGCCAAGAAAACAGGAATAATTGGCGATTGACTCACAAGAAGAACATGGAAACAGCACACTAATAGGGACCAGGCTGGGGAGCAAATCTCATTTACTAGAGCTATGGGGCTGCACCGGCATGCCACCCAAACCCTCACCATGTTCTTGCATTTAAACAGAAACCTTGAGGTCAGCCATGCCCTGAAGACATTTTACTGACTCACAATGCAGCTAGTGGTTCGCATGACACTGCTGACCTCTAACATCACACTCGACCTTCTGGCATGCCTTCACAATTCGGATAATCTGAGAAGGTTTATAAGAACTACGAGTCAATTGATGAAACACTCTGAAATGTTAAAGGAAGCACGTATTGTGTCCAGTTCTACATTTCCACCATTAGATGTACGTTAAACTTTAAATGAAGATAATCTCAATAGGGGTTCAGACTTTAGAGGTTTTCTAAAATGTTCAGGCAGTTTGATTTTTTTTTTTTTTTGGCTTAAAAGCACATTTGTCAAGTGAAAGAAGAATCTAAAAATCTGTCAAAGCGTCAGTTTTGAACTGCAGAATAAAGTGAGCATGTATGAATCACACAAACCATCAAGATTAATACAAACCTTAACTCTGAACTGAAAGAATGGGTTTGCAACTTTTATACCTTCATTTTAGAATCCCGCTACTTCTAATAGAAGCAAGTCAGGAGTGGCCGGAGCCTGTCGTGTCAAAATCGTTGAGAAGGAAAGAAGCAAACCAAGTCACGTTAAAGTACATTTAGGGACAAATATTGGCCAAAGTACTTTACAAACAGCAAAAGATAAAATGTAAAATTAAATACTTTAAAAAACAGCATTAAAAATCTAAAATGTAAACTAGATAGATAGATACATAGATAGATAGATAGATAGATAGATAGATAGATAGATAGATAGATAGATAGATAGATAGATAGATAGATAGATAGATAGATACTTTATTCATCCTAAGGGGAAATTCACATGTAATAATCTAATAATTCTGGTAAAGGAACAGAACAAATAAAAATAAATTCCAGACTGGTGGAGAAGAAGGTAAATAAGAAGGACCAGGAAAAAGAACACAGTCAAAAAATAATGCGCAGATCAAAACCAAAAACATCAAGCCATTAAAACAGACCAGAGAACAAAATGTAAGGTTGTTTGAGAAAAAAAAATCTTTAAGAAAATCGCATAGAACATTCACAAAGTATCCACAAACTTGGACGGTTCAATCCACTTACAAACCGTCACGCCGATGATATCATCTAACGCCACTTCTGGGAACACATCAGGGAACTCAAAATGGTCATGTCCATAAAAACAAAACACTTTTGGGGTAAAAGTAGGTAAATCAAAATTCCACAGAACTGTTTTAACTCAAAGACAAATAGTGTAAGTCCTGAATTCCCAGAAGATTATAATATAAATTCATACTAAAGAAAAATTTATAGTGTCCAGAAAATATTAAAATGTAATGAAAAGATGCTGCGGTGGGCTACATTTCAGTGCAGGATGCATTCAGATTGAACAGTTTCTGATGGCAAGGAAGAGAATCAAGAAGCAAAACATCAGAGCAGCTGGTTTCAGAGCATTTATCACCGCCGGTCTTCTGTACTTAGAAACGAGTGGCACAAAACAAAGGGAGTCAGGACTGGTGAGTGTCATGTGGATGGTCCTGAAACTAAACAGTCACAAACTCTTTTTGAAAAGATTTGATCCCATAATGTTTTTTGCCTGCGGTGGGCTGGCGCCCTTGCCCGGGGTTTGTTTCCTGCCTTGCACCCCTGTGTTGGCTGGGATTGGCGCCAGCAGACCCCCGTGACCCTGTAGTTAAGATATAGCGGGTTGGATAATGGATGGATGGATGGATGAAAAGATGTGCAGTATAAGCCAAGGAAAAAAAGACAGGTCTTTACGTTTTTATACATAACATTAGAGCATGAAGACCTGTCCAAGAAGAGTAGATTATTCCACAGCCTTGGAGCAACAACAGAAAATAAACGATTAGTCTTAGATTTTAGGACCAAGGGTCTGGCAGCGACAACAGAAGACCTGAGAGGCCTGGCGATTGTGAAAGAATAATTTAGAGGTAATAGTAGTTAAGTATTTTGGTTTCCAGTGCTCATTGAAATACATAAGCATTCATTTGAAAATGCCCTGACGGAAGCTACTGAAACAAATTGATGTAATAAACAAAATGTGCTAAGAAAATGACTAAGAGATCGGCAGATGTCCTGTAAATAGCAAGACTGGACAGTTGTTACATACACAGAAATTTTAAGGGTGGTTGATCAACCCAAAGGAAATGAGAAGAACAAAAATATAATAAAATACTTTCATTTTATAATAAGTCATTTGGGTATAGATCAACGAATTAAGAAGACTAAATTTATGCATTAATTGACACTGTTATGTAAATTTAGTTGCTTATAAAACAGTGTCAAATGCATGGGGGCGCAGTTGCCCTATTAAACCCAATAGACAGAAGTAGACAGATGGCAAAAGCAATAAGAAGATCTTTAATCTTTCTTTCTTTAAATCTTCTTCTTTTAAGCAGTGCCTCCAAAGCACCTCAGCCACAATAAACAGGTAAGAGAATATCCAATAATAATAAACACAATCTCTCCTCCACACCTCCCACCAAGCTCTGTTCGACTCTGGTTCACCTGCTGGGTTCCCATCAGTCCTTTATATAGTCCTTTATCTGGACATGCTTCTATTCTTCCTCCTACATGACTTGCCAGCCAGATGGAGAATCTAAATTCTTTAATCAGCCCGGAAGTACTTTGGGGCTTCCGTCCTCATGACTTCCCAGTACTTCCAGGCTGCAAGGGAAGCATGACTACCCAGGTCCTTTTACGGCTCCCCCGGCGGCAATAATGGCACCCAACAGGGCAGAGAAACCGGACTCCAAGTCCCAGGATGCCCTGCGGACACCAGTGGAGATGCCATCTTTTTTTTCGGGGGGAGGCAATGTCCTGAAAAAGCTGCCTTTCCCCATCCTTCCTTCCTTTGGGCGTTCCAGCCAGGTTGAGGTCTGTTTAAAGTCTGTTACCTTAATAATATTAATATTAATCAATATTAATATTTTGACCATTCTGATCATACTGTAACAGATTGTTGTGATGGATGCTCCCTCTTCAGCCTGGTGCTGCAAGGGTAAGTAAATGACACAGATGCATAAGCCTTCTCCTGCCTGAATACTGACTCAAAAATGTTTTAACAGACTTGTCCTAGTAGAGGATAAGTGTCTTTGTTTAATATGTTTGATTTCTACCACACAATCAAGTATATGCACAAGAGATCTAAGGCACAACATGAGGTCAATCCATGTGGAGTTTTCAAAACACAAAGGAGGAGCTTAAATTCAATTCAATATCTAACTGGAAGCCAATGAAGAGAAGCCAGTACAGGCGTGTACTGTTCGCCTTGTTGATACCAGCCAATAGCCTGGGAGCTGCATTCGGAACAAGATGTTAATGAAAGAGAGCTCCATATAGAGCTTTAAAACCAAACAGATGGATGTTAAACTCAATTCAGCACCTATCTGGAAGCCAATGAAGAGGAGCCAGTACAGAGGAGATACTGTCCCTCTTGTTAATGCAAGTCAACACTCTGGCTTCTGCATTCTCAACAAAGTGTCGGTAAAAGAAGAAGGACTGACTAGCTCCCATACTAACATACTGACTAACTCAAGTCGAGATGTAATAAAATGATCTTGAGATCCTTAAAAGAAAATGATTGCAAATTGAAAGAAGTTTTACTTCTGACAACAGAGTTAATGTGCTTTTCAAGTTTTAAAGCTGAGAATTTAGGCGTGAGAGCAAACATATTAAGACAAAGACCCTCATTTTTGAGTTGTCTTTCAAGTGACATCAGGGAGGCCTAACAAAATAACATCCGTCTTGACCACAGGCTGGGGTGCTAGTTTATCACGGGTGTCCACCACACAAGTCTTAACACACATATTGTGAGATGTGGGAGAAAAGGCACACAGATGTTGTGAGGTAGGTGTGAGTTAAATGTGTTTTTTTTCACTTTGCCGTTATATTTTTCAAATTTTTTTCATGCAAAATTTAGGTTTTTAAGTAAGCAGATTTAAGTGTTGATCTTTAATTTTAAACTTTAATTAAAGCAGCTAAATTAAGTTTGTGTTTTTGCCCGGCGCTAAATAGTTTAATACTATTTGAAACTGGAAAAAAGCAAATTTGCACTTAGAGGATCTGTACAAAACGTTTTCAAAACCTGGCAGGATCTAATCAATAACATTTTAGAATAAGCATTTAAATTGAGGAAGCAGATACTCTCCCGTGTTTTACACCATTTATTTTTATTCATTCATTATTTTATCTGTTCATTTGTCTTTACTAGCATAAAGTTTTACTCTGCTGGCCTAGCTCCCTTTCTCAGGGGTGAGGTTTGATTTGTTTCGAACCTTTTTCTTTTTTTCTTCTTTCTTTTTGTAAAACTTGAGTTATGTGTATAGAATGTTATTTGATTTTAATAAATTAAAATAATATTAAAAAAAAAAAAATAAAAAATACAGGTGCCACCATTTTATGAAGTGGTTGTTTGTGAAGTTTTGGTGGGGATCCATGCTGGGAGGTTGTGACCTATGATGTCACTAATACAATGGTGAAATGGTCAGCACGTTGAACTTCCTAGTATCCGAGATTACGGATCATTTCTGCTGTGAAATTTGGACTTTTGTCAAACTTTCATGACTTCAGAAAATTTTTCTCATTGGTATTCTTGACTTGTTTCATTTCTCTAAAAAGGAGGACTTCATATATTTACTTATTGTTGTTATATAATAACATTTTGGCACAATAAAAATTCATCATTATTTTTATTTTTTTTATGTGTGTAAAAACGTCTGCTGAAGTGTCAGATTCTTCTTTAACTCTTCTGCTTTCTGTATCTTGTGCATTGCATTCAGGTCTTTCAGGTTATCTTGATGTTTTGTCTCATAGTGCCGTCTTAGATTAAATTCTGTAATTACAGCCACATTAGCTCCACAAATGAGACACACGGGTTTACCGGCAATGTCAGTAAACATATACTCAGCCTCCCATCAGTTTTTAAAGGCTCTATGTTCATAATCACCTTTTCTCTTTGGCATCGTGTGGGCTAGCTTCGCAATAACTTGCAGCATCATATGCTAGACTTGATTAACGCGGTAAGTGTTCGGCAAGGCAGCTGAAGCGCTGCATTATGGGATCAGTAGTTTATTGTGTTACCAGCGCTAATAACAAAAATATATAAAATGATCTCGCGGGCCGGATATAATTACACGCCAGGCCGGATGTGGCCTGCGGCCTTGAGTTTGACACATATGGACTAAATAGAACTTGAAAAGATATATTTTTTCAAATGTGATCGCGCAATTCAGATCGAGTTGACGCGCACTACAGTACATCGAGCCCGCGTGCTATTGTGGTTTTGCCCGCGTGCCTCAATAAGTTACCCTCCCCTCACTCTTACTTTTTTACCGTTCATCTAATGAATACACTGAGTATGGCTTTACCAAAACAATCATTGATCGCGAATAAAGTATCCATTATTCATAAAGCTTCAATTGGTGATCTGTCTTTCTGCGTTAACTGCATATTTTTTCATACGTCTCAAACCAAGGGGATGCGAGGCTAAAATGAATCGGAAGCGCGCGTACATACTCAGTGCATCCCCTCTCGGGAATTGAACCTCGGACGCCAGCACTAGAGGCGAAGCCACTACTATTGCGCCACGGCGTGTGGTTTGTCTATTTGACCGTAGCAGTGTAATTCGATTTTTGTTCAGCACTCTTTGGAACTGTGGCTTTTTGTCTGCGCACTGCATCAGTTCACGTGAGCCGCTGAATATGGTTTTATATGTCACTTGCTCGCTTCTAATTGTTTCGCTGCCTTCTTAATTATATAATGCATGTTTTCATCAGCGGTTTTTGGAGCTCTTCCTGGTTTTCTACGTACTGCGTGATTACGTGGGAGGCGTGATGATGTCACACGAAACTCCGCCCCCGAGGCTTTCGAGCTCAATTCCAGTATATGCAGAAAAATAGCTTCTAGTTATGACCATTATGCGTAGAATTTCGAAATGAACCCTGCCCAACTTTTGTAAGGAAGCTGTAAGGAATGCGCCTGCCAAATTTCAGCCTTCTACCTACACGGGAAGTTGGAGAATTAGTGGTGAGTCAGTGAGTCAGTCAGTCAGTGAGTCAGTCAGTCAGTGAGGGCTTTGCCTTTTATTAGTATAGATGATACCATTTTGTGCACATATGCAATAGCAAGACAGCAAGACATATGTATTCTGACCACTGATTAGTGTGTTAATACATCGAGAGATTTGTCTTTCCTTACATAAAACAGTCAGAGAGGCAGACAGCCATGTTTACTGACTGTCAGACACAGACACCAGCTAGGCTGGCAATACACTGAGACCACAAGGGGGCACCAGAGAACCCCAAACCACAGATACAGCAATATCCAACACGTTAATAGAATAAAATAAAGGCTATCTATCAGAAATCAGCCAAAACACACATTAATTACACAATACTTTCCTCCTTCCAGGTGAGTGTTGCCCACTGCCTCTCAACTCTGACTGACTGATGTGGGGCAACAGGCTCCCTGTTATGTTGGACATGGGAATGCTGCCAGTGCTATACCGTGTCTCCTTTCTGGGCTGTGAAGAAAGTAGGGAGGTCCTCCCATGACAGCACTCTCTAACGACAACCAGGATACTCGACAGGTCTGCACTCCCAAGCACCTCAGCGGGTGTCCCAACAGTGCTGCCACATGAGGACCACTGCCACCTGGCGTATGGGGGATGGAACTGCTCCCATGTTCCAGCGGCCGCTGGTCAATCCATATGTTTATACCAGCTGGGCACAAAGTTCTCTTTTCGTCCAGCCAGCCTCTCGGGCCTCCTGTTCAGGTAATAAACTATGATCCTCCCTGGCTCGATGCCCATTCTTACCCTATAACATATAATGGAAGCGTCAAAATAAGTAGAGGAGACATAAAACAAAACTGGATGGAATAAAAAAACATGTCATTTGAGCTGATTCTTTGAGGCACAGCTATTCATGAAATTGTTACATTTTGGAAAGAAACAAAAAGGTTTCCTTTGCAAATATTTCATACTATTATTGTGAGAAAATATACTCAATTTTGAACTCTGAAAACATGCACATAAATGTCTATATGGCGCTGATCTTCAATCTTTAAGGTGTTTTGAAAACATATCGAGATGTATCGAATGTCGCATTTGGGGTTACAGCAATCACAACACCAATTTAAGTAGTATGGCACGGTAGTGCACTAATGACGCTGCTGCCTCGCAGTAAGGATGCCAGGGTTTGCATGTTCTCCCCGAGTCTCCTCCAACCATCCAAAGACATGCAGGTTAGGTGAACTGGCGACGCTAAACTGGCCCTTGTATGTGTTTGGTGTGTGTGTGCTGGACTGGCGCATTGTCCAGGGTTTGTTCCTGCCTTGCGCTATGTGCCAGCTGGGAGAGGCTCCAGCACCACTGTGGCACTGGGCTGAATTAGGTGGATTATACAATGACATGACATGACACAGAGGAAACTGCAGTGGGATTGGAAACAGGTTGGGATCGGAGCCAAGTTGTTGGAGAAGTGATTCAGCGGCCATAACCACTGCACTTCATATGGCTTAGTACGGAGAAGGGCTACTCATTTGGAGACCTTAACTTAATTCACAGTTAACAGGACAAAGCAACATGAAACAAATAAGATATCAGCGTTTTATGTAGCAATAAACAAGAACACACATAAAGTGGATGCATACGGCCGTATAATCAAAGGTAAAATACCGACGAGACACCACAGCTCATTAATCCTACATTAAGATGGCACTGATCTCGCACACAGTGTTAATAAAAATGCACTTTTCAGTACGATTAAACAGAACCCTGAGAAGAAAGGGACCTTTAATTTCTGCTCTAATTTTCCATGCCACTTAAGACAGCTGCAATTACGTTGAAGGCGATCTTTTTCTTCTTTTTTTATGTCCTTTTGAGCAGATGGTAATTTACACATACAGGAAGAGGGTCCAAGGCAGGGGTATGTGTTTATTTTCGTTACGCTGTTTTCCCAGGGCGCTTTAGTTTATTTGTTTTTACTTGGTGGCACTGTCTATCAAAATAATTTAAAGAATGCAGGCTAAATTTGGGCGGCCCCTTCAGGCACAAGCCCTGGATCTTGTGGGATTTTTCCGAGTGGAACCCGATATTAAAGGTGTTGGAGTGACGTGAGACACAAAAAGGAATAAAATAAAAATATTGAAGGTGAGGTGAGGTGATGTGGAAAATCGCTTCAGTGCTCAAAAATTGGAGCGGCCACCAGTGGCACTTGTCGGTCTGTGAGTTCTGGTGGTGGAGGCCTCAGCTCACACCAGGCACAGCTTGACGTGGGATCATAATCTTTATTCGCTTAAGCAAGCAAGGTTTAAATAACAATTACAAAGCCAATACAAATACTTATTAAAAATGTGTACTTTTAAGTTCTAAAACAATTATTTACCGTATATAATAATCAAGTGGGGCCTGCGCAGCGTTTCCAGCCCTGAATGAAGCCTGAGGCAGATGAGTATCGTTTATTGGCCTAATGTGCTGACTCAACTCCTGGGACCGTCAAATGGCTGTTCACAAAATCCACAGCCCAACTTGGCTTCCTCTTCCTGGCATACAAATTCAGAGGTTAGCAAGAGTGTGCTCTGTACTGTGCTTGATTACAAAATGAAGCTGAATGTCGTGACCGGGCAAAACAAAGACATCTCATTTCACTAAAAGTTGGCAATCAAGAATGTTTTCACTAATTTATTTGTTCATAAAAATCAAATGAACTATCTTTACTTACATATGAAGACAAGTGCCATACTGGAGTCTACAGAGAAATTAAGTAAGCAAATATTACAGGGAAAAGATGTATATTTTAAGTAATCGCATTCTCGATCCCACTTCAGATTAGATATACTTTATTAATCCCCATAGAAAAATATAAAATACACAGATACTGGACTCAAAGTCCAATACAAGACAATAGGATAAAAACCTTTAATACAATAATAATTATGTTAAAACAACTAGATTGAATCTGCCCTATTCACTCACCACTTCTGGCTAAAGTGAAGGATGGGAGGTCGGGAGGAAGCACTGAACTTCCTAACGGCAGCAAACACAAAAGATCTCCAGATGTGCTCCTTATTGCACCTTAGCAGAATGAGTCTGTGGCTGAAAGTACTCCCAGAAAGCAAGCGCTCCCTGGAGGAGATGGGCACATTAGGCTTCCAACTTCACCACCACCCTCTTTTCCAACAACAGCCTTCAGAGTGTCCGGGGTGAGTTCTGTGATGGAGCTGGCTTTTCTGATTATGTGTTGCATTGTCTCAACCCAAGATCCTTCCCCAAGAGACCACAGTGAAAAACAACACACTGGTCAAAATGAACTGGTAAAACATTTCCAGTAGGTTGCTGTACACATCAAGAGATCTGAATCTCCTTTGGAAGTACACTTCTCTCTGCTACTTCTTATAAAGGCGCCATTGTGTTGTCAGGCCAGTCCAGTTTCCTGTTCGTATGGACTCTCAGGTCCACTGCCTCCTCCTTGGGCGATGACTGGTCTCAGGGGATCCTTATTATGCAGGAAGCCCACCACAAGCTCTTTTGTCTTGTTCATGCTGAGTTGCAGATGGTTTTCCCTGCACCACAAGACAAAGTCCTCCACCACCCTTCTGTACTCTGACTCGTCTCCATTAACATTGCAACCTAGGATGGAGGGGTCATCTGAGAACTTCTGTGAATGGCAAGACCTGGTATTATACTGGAGGTCAGTTGTGTAGAGGACAAACAAGACAGGAGAGAGGTTAGTTCCCTGAAGTGCCGCAGCATTACATATCACCATTTCTGACTTAATCTAATGCATCCAGTCCAGTGTAGTCCATTGATGGGCACACTCATTCACAAAGCCAATAATATGAAATACTGTTGGTAAAGAGCAGAGAAACAATTGCAAGACAAAAATTAGAGTGAAACCCTGGGTCCCTCAAAATTCATTTATTGTATGCTGAAAAAATAAAAGTAATCCACACAAAGTTAAAACTACTTTAGATAAACAGGTATGAAAGGTATAGATAGATAGATAGATAGATAGATAGATAGATAGATAGATAGATAGATAGATAGATATGAAAGGCACTAGATAGATAGATAGATAGATAGATAGATAGATAGATAGATAGATAGATAGATAGATAGATAGATCTATTCATTTCAATGGAATGTATTTTGTAATGAATGCAGTAATAAAAGTCATTGCACTTTTCATTACAACAGATGACATACCACAGACATTTGTAGTAATGCATTGTTGCATATGTCTCTGTCATATGTCATTTGGTATGAAATTCATAAAAGCAGAGTTAATGTTTGTGATATGCCATCTGTTTGAATGAATAACAAAGGACAAACGCAATGCATACTGTATTTCACTGTTACATGTAATTTGGTATAGGATTCATAAAAGCAGTGTTAATTTTTGTGATGTGCCATCTGTTGGAATGCCCAATGCAGTGCAGCTGTCTCTGTTATATGTCATTTGGTATGGTATTCGTAAAAGCAGTGTTGATGTCTGTGATGTGCCATCTGTTGGAATAAAGAATGCATGCATTTTACTAATACAAATGTTTTGTGGTGCACCATCTGTTGGAAAGACAAACACAATGCATATGTCTCTGTTATATGTCATTTGGTAAGGAATTGGTAAAAGTATGATTAATGGTTGTGATGCGTCATTTGTTGAAATGAAGTATGCAATACATTTCATTAATACAAATGTTTGTGATGCACCATCTGTTGTAGTGACAGCAACATAGCAACCAGATGGACATGCAGACATTTATCGTTTTATTAAGGTGGACACACAGTATATATGTATTAACTAGAGTTATACTTCTCATTAGGGACTGTGCATCCTTCATTAAACATTATTAATAATTTGTAGGCTGATGTACTTCAATTAAATAAAATAGTTATTTATTTTAATACAATCTTGTTAATCAGGTACTGGGGAGTTGCAATGTGTTTCATGTTGGTCAGACATGCAAGTAAGAATTTGACTGTGCAAGTGACAGTCCTGGTACTACTCCGACTACTACATGCAGTCAGATCGAAGATGTCTACTAACTCAACTTGCAAGCCTTTGGGATGTGAGAGGCAAACCAACGCGGACACGAGGACAACCCGCAGAGGCTACACAGGTAATGAACAGAATGCTGAATCCATGAGACCACTGACCATTTTGTTCAGCAGTGTAAAGTGTAAAAGAACTCATGGATGGACAGGCGACCCAGTCAGGATGGTTAGTGGTATGTTTCCTGGACAGGATGCCAATACAGTACAGGATGGGCAATGGAGGACTCCCCGCTGTGGTAATATGTTCCCTCACCATTCTGGGAGGCAGCTTTTCTCATCATAGGTCCCAGATAGGACTTCATACTCCAACCACACTTCCCATGAAGCCCCGTCTGGGACCTCTAGGGCTACTGGTGAAAGCTGTAGGGGGTGTGAGGGAGGGGTGACAGACCCCATACCCTCATCTGTGTGACCTGGGGTAAACTGGTGGGATACCAGAAGTACTTCTTGGTAGCACTTTAAAAGAAGCACATCCTCCTTAGCTAGGTAATCCGAGTCAGGAGCAGAGGGAGACAAAGCTCACCTGGAGTGGAAGCCAAGTAAAGAAAGCAAGTGAAAAGAAAAGTTGCCAGATTGTATTTAATCCAAGTATAATATATTGTTGTAAAAACCCTCATTAAAGAAAGGAAAAGAAGAACGAAAGGCTTACTTGATCTGAAGACTATCTGGTGCGGTTGTGTCTGGGGTTTCTCTGAGACACCCCCAAGTGGCTACAACAAGGCATACGTCTTTGTATTGTTCCAGTTCACTCCCTCTGTTCCTGCTTAAAAACACAGAAGGCATGACTGGAAATGTTTAAGAGCTTCACATACCTCAGGGTCTGCTCATCTCTCCCCTCAGGAAGGAAGGAAGGAAGCAGAAGCCAGGAATCCAAAATGTGCCAGGAAGGAAGGAAGTCCAGGGAGCTCAGCTGTACTCAAGAAGGACAACATGGTCCTCAAAGCACCATCTCTTGTGTTTGTGTCCCTGAACTGAGCTATCTTTAGGAGTTGAGCAATGGGATAGAGGAATAGTTTGGTTTTGAACCCAAAATGGAGAGCATCTCTCTTCAAGAAGGACCACACACAGAGGCAACCAGCATGGATGAATATCAAAATTACCCCTGCTGTTCTACATTCATGTTTGCTGAGCAGCTCACTACAATTCATATATTTTTCGAGAAAATTTTACTTATACAAAAAGTGAAACACAAGGATAGTTTTGGTATTTCAGTATTTTGCAAACTGCAAACCTCATACATTAAGAGTTAAGGACGACTGCAGGCTCTCCAGGTGGTATTAGAAGCTAAGCAGGAGCCAACTCTATCGTAATGTCCCCATGTTCAATCACACCAAGCCGATGTACTGGATCCAGTTGTCCAAGTAACAACATGTTTGGGATGAGCTACGGGTACAACAGGCAGAGAGTGAACAGGCCACGACTCTGACCAGCTGCCCCGGACATGTAGCCGCACTACAGCAACTGTCCTTGTGTGCTCCTGTGCCACCGAGCAAAGTCTTGGGTCCATCTGCACTTCAGCTTCCACAAAGCAAATTTGTTAAATGGATGGATGGCATTTGTTTCACTTTCACATGATATTTTGATTCTGTCGTAAGATCCATTTTGTGATCAAAGTGCTTTGCTTAGGTATGCACATATGTATTGTTATGTGTGCGTGTCTGAGGGACGCCTTCAGAGCTCAGCCGTGGTACGAGGTGGGGCGTCTCCACTAATAGTGTTGTACGTTCAAGTCTCAGCTCCACCCCAGGCTCAGGTTCTCCATGTTTGCCAAACAGTAAATTACACAAGGCATTTTTGCAGAAATCAAAAAGACCAAATGCAGATTGAAATGGCTGGAGAAGACCACAAGTTTTGTGTTATAGGAAAGCCTGCATGAGTGAGACTGGAGTCAGTGGTTTCAAACAAAGTGCTGCTCATTTGCCAAAAAACAAAAAGTAGATCCTGATTTCAGGACTTGCACTACTGCCAACTTAATGACACGTCTCATTTTCTTGGCCATGGCTGAGCTAAAAAAGAGACCGCTTTGATTCACCATGATTTGACAGACCGTTTATATAGCAGGACTGAAGCGTTGGTGAGTAACAGAATGCGCTCAGCATTTCAGAGAGGCTCACTGCTTAGACGACAGCAGTAGAGTAGATGCTGTTGATGCTCTTTGAACCATAATGCACCTGCAGCTGTGTTCATTTGGGTTTACCTTCTATGGCCTGTTAGTAGAGAAGCTTGGAGTCGACCCAACTTATGTCAGGTCAGTCTCACGTGGAGTATAACTGACAGGTTAAAAAGCAGAACATGTGAGGACCCTGGTCACAGATTCCTTCTCCTATTTCATTCTCCTCTGGCCAAATATATGCATGAAACCACCTTAGAAGTTCTTCATGCTCATCATGAGGGTAACCGACCCCCAAAATTATTAGAATCAAATTCTTCACAAGGTGATGTAGTTTCAACTCTATCCTCCCTTGAGTCTTCTAATTTACTGAGCACTTTTGGTAAAAAGAAAAAAAAACAGTTGTCACTTTTAAAGTCTAATAAATAAATCATTACTGTAACAGAGAAAATGGCTTACCCAATAAACAACACTATGCCTGCTCCAGTTGAAGGCCATGTCCACATTAGGCGAGTTTTCCAGTGATTTTCAGTCGTAGCCTTCATTTTCATAATCATAGTGAGTCGGAGGCAGCCAGTGATGTGCAGTCTTCTAGTTTGACATACCCAGTGACTCAGTTCAGCGACTTTTGTCTTAAGTCATAGACGTCGGCTCTTTGTGCTGACAACGAATCAATGCACACCTGGAAGTATAATGTACAGAGTTCACTGACAAAGAGTAAGAAATTCGTGTGTTTTGGACCTCACAAAGAGAAGCTCATTCATGTGATACGTTGTATGTTACGTACCACAACACAATGGAAAAATAAAAAAGGGCAGAGATTGTGGCTGAACTTGCTGCACCTCCATACCCTTCATACTGCAATGGCTCCATCAGACACCACGATATCGGCTGTCAGAAAAAAGGGCGAACACGACTGTGCCGGAAAGTCATCTCACAGTTGCTACATTTGACATGCCCAGCTACTTTTGTCAAATCTTGATGATTGTAAATTTTTCTGTTTTTGTTCGTTTTGAATAATTATTTTTCTTAGTTTCATGTTACTTCTGTGATTCTGTATATTTTTGATCATTATGTACTGCCTCTTGAAGTTTGCTTATGTTCCTTGTGTGTTGTGGGTGGTTCCCCAAGGGGTGGGGCCACCCTGATGTCACAGCTGCTGGCTCCTCCCACATGCTTTATATTCAAGCCAGAAGCAGGATTCAGCAGTCAAGCATTTTGTTATCTGTGGAGTGGTGAGTTTTGTTATTTGTTGTTGGAATTTCTGGTTTTCTAATTCCCTTGCTCTGGCTTAAGGATTCTGTTTTATGGATTTTGTAGTGGAACTTTCTTTCTTTCTTTCTTTCTTTCTTTCTTTCTTTCTTTCTTTATTTAAGGCCATGGTCCTCAGCTGGAAAAAGGTGGATCATACTCTCCGAGTGAGAGGTGAATTACTGCCTCAAATAGAGGAGTTTATGTACCTTGGGGTCCTGTTCACAAGTGAGGGGAAAAGGGATAGTGAGACTGACAGACAGATTGGGTTGGTAAGCACAGTTATGTGGTTGCTATACTGATCTGCAGTGGTGAAGAAGGAGCAGAGTCAGAAGGCAAAACTATCGATCTACGTCCCTGCCCTCACCTACCGTCAATGGCTTTGTGTAATGACTGAAAGAATTAGATCACGGGTACAAGAATATGAGCTTTCTCTGCAGTGTTGCTGGGCTCTCCCTTTGAGACAGATTGAGAAACGTAGACATTCGAGAGACACTTGGAGTAGACCTTCTGCATTGAGAGAAGCCAATTGAGGTGGTTTGGGCATCTGATATGAATGCCTCCCTATTGAGGTTTTACGGACACAACCAGCTGGGAGGAGAACGCAAGGAAAGCCCAGAGAATTTCTCTGTCACTCCAACAGATGGTGCAACTTAAACATTTTTAGTAATAAAATGCATTGTATCTGTCATTCCAATAGATGCCACTGTCAATATTTTAGTCTGAAAATTGATGTTTGTAGCCTTTTCAGGGTCATATTCTGTGTTTCTAGGGTTGTGGTCTCCGGGGTCATGACCTTGACTTAATCAGCAACTGGCATAAAATGTCAGCCTTACCCAATGTGTGGATAAAAACCTTACTTTCATTTTGACTTCTAGTGTGATTTTCAGCTTATTGCATGTTATTTGATTTTGCATTTTGCCTGTCATCTGGATTTTGGTTGCTTCGGTTTATTTTTTATTTTCTTTTGTTTTGCCTTTTGCTCGTATCTCCCAGTTTTCTCAAGAAATTAGTTATGTGTTTTCCTGCTGAATCGGGACAGCCACATCATAATCATTAACACCACTTTTACGAATCCCATACCAAATGGCATACAGTATAACAGAGGCACAGGCATTGCATATGTCATTCCAACAGATGGTACATCTCAAAACATTTGTATTAATGCATTTTTTTAGTACAAATGTTTGTGCCATCTGTTTTATTACTAGTTGGTACACTATTTGGCACAGTTTGCTTTTAACCGGATTGTACAATGTAATCTTGGAAAGTGATGGATGCACGAGGAGTGGAGAAGAAATGTACTGTTGGTCTGTGAAAGGTGCACACATTTTTAGGTATGTTTTTTTGCCCACAAAATGTATTTATTTATTTTTTTGTTTGTTGAAAGTGTAATTTGACCTTTGGCTTTAATCTTTGACTATGTCTCATTGTCTGCTTCTCATCTTTCAAAAAATATGGTTCCTCAATTTGAGACAATACTTTGTTAAATTTGTTCTGACTTTTGCAGTACATCTAAGTATTATTTTTAAACTCCTTAGCGTTAACCCAGTGTGTGACTCGGGCTGGGAATTCAGTGTAATTACAGTTACACCCGAGTCAGTCTTGGGGTGATATTTAATGATGCTTTACATTGTTAGGCCTGAATAACTCTTGGGGCGGTATTCTGCTACCATCTAGTGGATGTAATAATGTGAAGATGTAAAAAAAAATCATTAATATTTCTGTGTGTTTTGCCCCTCTAAGTAACTCATTAATATTCAGGAGTGGGGCACAGCCTTCAACCAAAACACAATGGTGTGCAAATATGAAATTTAAAGTCAGTTTTAGAACAAACTGAAACTGAATCTTTTTTTGAATCAAGTGACAGTGGTGACAATGTGATAACTACTGACACTGATACATATGGCATCAGTTAGTCAAAGCGTTGTCATATACCTGGTGAATTCGGTCGGCTCACCATAGTGCAAGTATATGCATGGCACGATGACAAAATAATTGCCATCAAGTAGAAATGTTAGCCCCTTAAGCACTATTCACAATTCAGCACCTGTTGTTCATGTCAGGAGAAATATAGAAGTCACTGACACAAGGTGTATTATCATGATATTTCCCTCTATTTACCCTTTACCTAGGCGTAAGTGTACTTATCAGATGTGTAACTGGGTTGGTCGACTGTTGCACCTTAAGATTAACACACATCTACATAGCTATACGCATACACAAAGACCCTAACCACAACAGTGCCCCATGAATGACACACACACAGCTGGTTAACCTCTAGCACTTTAAACCACGCAGGTGCCTTAGGAATAACACAACTTGTCACTCTCCTAGGACTTCATCAGACATACAATGTTTTAAAGATATCTCAGACCTAAATATCACTTTTGGTCTCCAAGAATACATTTAAACATACAAAGGCTCAGCACTCTTGACTATAGGCCATTTATCAGCCAAGAATACCATACTTTACGTACTATTCCCTTCTATGGGGTGCAGCTCTCACCCTCAGCCTTAATAAACCTCGCAGCACAGAGGTAATGGCAAATCTCCAGCTGCACCCAGTGCTCAAAGAAATCTAACTTATTAATTCAATCACTCTAAACATTAAGACAAAGCATAGAACGTTAAAAGCAGCATGGTATTTATTACAGGAATAATAATAATACCACTGGAACAAAGAATAATAGAAAATAAGACTGATAGAAAAGTCTGGATATATATAGTCTTTAGAAAAAGCTTACGAAAAGTTAAAGATGTCAAGGATGAATGTCACTGGTGGCTTGTGATCTAACACTCGTAGTTGTTCATTAGATGCTTTTCTGAAGACCAGATGGAAACTGCCACACATTGCCAATGTCCTCTTCTGACGTCGCTCTGTTCCCTTCTCCAGACGTCTTTGTCTCTTCTTCTTCCACCTTCCTCTGTTGTTCTTCAGACAAGGTATATTAATTATAAAATTCTACCAGGGTTTCAGAACAAATGATTGTTGTATGCACCTGATTGACTGGCTGTTAATATGATGGATGAATTTTGCTCAAACTCTTTAATCTATGTTTTCCCAAATACTAAAGTTTCTTGGATGTTGCCTGAGGTATCGACATGTCTTCTTTTCCCAGACTGTAAAACCAATTTAGCACTATATTGTGAACAACTGTTATAAAAGTGAGGTATAAGGGCAGAAGATATGCTTTTGATATTATAATGCCTATACAAGTGTCCTGCATCAGAATTCATCTTGCTGGGACTGAGCAAAATATAATAAAATATATATAGAATAATTTGTAGATTTTGTACACCATAACACAAGGAGTGCATCAATCTTGCAGAGCAGGCACTAGCAGTCTTAATCTTAATATATATATGGCTAACATGCCACTATATGTCAGTGAACACTGTAAAGTACTTGTAAAGTGACAAGTACTGTAAATCTCTGAAGATAAGATGATATCGTGTGAGATACGGGTGACTTAAATCAGAAATAAAAAAAATGAATTCATAATAAATAAATCACTCTAATAACTCTACGGTGGACTCCAGTCAAGTTGTAGGCACATCTCGGAGATAATGAAAGCGAACAGGAGGCATCAGCCCACAACTTGGAATGCCACAGCGAAGGCTCTGAAAACTTCTACGCTGGAGAGATTTCAGTTTTTAAATTTTTAATAAATTTGCAAACCTTTCTGAAAATATGCTCTCACTTTTATCATTATGTGTTATTTAGTGTAGATCGATGGGCAGAAAATAAATTTATTCATGTAAAATTAGATCTACAACACAACAAAGTACTCAGAAATGGAGTCTGAAGACTCTCTGAATCCTTTGTTCTTGCTTTTCAGGTCCCTGTGTCACACACATGCACATTGGGGGGGCAGTTTAAGAGCTCTGGTGATGGTAATTACCCACCAAACCAGGGGTTGGCGCTGTGGTCTAATGCTTTTTCACTCTGTCCTTCTGCAGAACAGAAGACTGACAGCCACCCCACCACTGACGTCACTTTCGTTGTCTGCCCCCCTTGACAATGTAACCCGGGAACTGGCCATCTTGTTCTTAGTTTTGTTCTGGACTCACATCTGGAAAGACGTCTCCACAAATGATTCAAATTATATGGGGTCGCCAAGGTGGTGCCCCAACTCTTTCACTTTGTTGTGTCTCCTTATTACACTTTTTTCATTTCTGATTTGTGGCTTTGGTTTTCTTGGCTTTAGGTTCCTTTTCTAGATACCCTTATTGATTATTTTTGATACTTTTGTATTCACTTATTCCTTATGATACATTTTCAGCACTGTTTGCATAAAGCCAGAGGTTTTACAGTTTTTCCTCTGTTAACTAAAACAAGAATTTTTCTAAGATGGAGGAGAGTTTTGTTGTTGGGCTTCCTCCTTTTGGGCCTGAGTAATCCCAAGCCCACTTTAAAGTCAGGAGAAGCGCTAGGTCTCAAGCCTGGGTCTCGATTTTTGGAGGCTTGTCCTCATTTTTGTCATTTTGTGGCTATTTTTCACAACCAGCTGAACTCGACATATGTTGGGGATCTGGTTCTGCCTTGGGGGTCTCCATCCAGTGACCAACTGAATTCTCTTGATTTGGTGCAGCAGCAGTGGCTTCACTCTGAGGACCTCTGAGATGGTCAAGTTCTCTGCACAGTCATGAAGAATGAGCTCCCCATATTTTACTTCACTTTACCAACCTTCACAAAAAATCTGACCATTAGTGAGAATGGAGATGGTTACCCACAGCAGATTAAGGTAGGCGGGTAAACAAAGAGACACAAACTTTTGGGTTTTTTGGCAAGTCAAAGGATTGCGTGTGGAGCCTGGTGGGCAAAGGGCATAACTCAGATGGACCTTGGCAACTGAAATGGTAAGAAATGCTGCTGTTTCTGTTCCTCTGTTAAGCATATTTATATTCTCAGGTCCCCAGGCTATGTCGCTGGCTCATTTATAACTCTTCCACCAGCTATTTCTGCTTATCTCGAATGTCTCCAGAATGTGCAGCTATGAGACGTTTAACTGCATTTTAATTTAATTTTTTAAAGAGTATCATTCTTTACTTTTAATTGAAGCTACAATATAAAGTACCCATCACAAATATAATTTTATGACCCTTTTCATTCTAAACGTCAAGTCCTCTCTGAGAACAAAGACCCCTAAGAGAACAGTGACCCCTACTGATGGCCAGTTTGTAAGCCGGTCTTCATTTTCATAATTTTAATGTTTGATAAATTTAAGTAAGCAAAATTCACAGGATTGTGACACTGTGTTATGATATAGCGGGTTGAATAATAACTGACTAATTCACAGGATGTGCAGCTGCTAAAGCTCCAACCATGTGGGACACATGATGCGTCTCAACAGAAAACCTGAGATTTCATTTGTTTTAGTGCCTTTAGGGGCGCAAAATAAAGTTTGCAGCGTTTCATTTTGTTGGAAAATCTAAAGATGTGACTTGAGTTTACAACCGGAAAAAATGAAACAAGAAGGAAAGTAGAGGGGGTCGCGGAGCAACCAACAGGATGTGAGCACGAGCCACAATGAGAGTTCATATAAGCCATTGGCTGCTCTAAGCATCTTTAGCAATACTAAATTCTGAAAATTATGCACCTTAAATCAGAACACAGTAATGATATTTTATGCATCTCATCCCAAATACAATAGAGTGCCTAGAAAAAGTTTGGAAGTTTTCATATTTTATTGTTATACAACACTGAATCACAGTGGATTTAATTTGGCTTTTTTGACTGATCGACATAAAAAGACTCTTTAATGTCAAAATGAAAACAAATCACTGCACAGTGGACTAAAATGAATTAGTGTGGACACCAGGGGGCGCTGCAGCTGCCCAAACACTCAACAAAAGCAGGCATGGACACAAGTTAAAAGGCAAAGAGTCTTCTGTTGTGGGAAACTCTTCTTTTTAAGTGTTTCCAACCTCCACAGTCACAAGTACACGCAATAAAGCACAATGTTAAGCACAGGCACAACTCTTTTCTTCTTTCTGTCAGTGGTCACTGCCTTCTCCAGCCCTCCTCGCAAGTGTCAACCACCTTCCACCCGACTCTGGCTTGTCCATCTGAGGCAGGCAGCTCCTTTTATCTTTCAGTCTTCCGCACACATGGTCCAAAAGCAATTCTGAGTGAGATGGAAAGCCCATGAATTAGGGCTTCACCGGCGCCACCCATGGAGCCCAACAGGGGCTGATGATACTAAAATTGAGTTTTTGAGTTTTTTTCACTACTAGGGGGGCTCTGCCCCCTGCTCGCTTCACTCACCAACCCGTGGCTTTGCAGCTCTGCCACTCGCATATGGGGAAGCGGATGTACAATTTAAACAGATTCTTATTTTCCTGGGAATTGTTACATACATAATAGAACTATTTTACACTAAGAGAGCAATTAACCATAGTAAAAAATAGTAAAATATAATAAATTGAAAGAAAATTATGTTTCATGTTGCTTTAGAGGTATTCGTTGCGTTATATGTTTTCGTTCTGTTTGGCTTTGAAATTAACTTTTTAAACTTACACTTTTACTCTGAAACTTCAGTAAAAACAATACAGTGGAACCTCGGTTTACGAGTAACTTGGTTTCTGAGTGTTTTGCAAGACGAGCAAAAATTTGTAATAAATTTTGACTTGATAAATGAGCGATGTCTGTCTTGGAATACACTTTGTCTGCTGAGCGTCATGTATCACAACTATGGATACACTTTGCTCACCCAGCGCTGCTCGCTCGCCCGGTCTGCTCTCTCTCTCTCTCTCTCTCCTTATCCGCTCGCCTCAGCGTCATGTCTCTCTCTCTCTCTCTCTTGATGGCTCTCTCTCTCTCTCTCTCGCCCAGTCTCTCTCTCTCTCTCTCTCTCTCCTATCTCTTGCTCTCGCCAACGTGTCTCTCTCTATCTCTCTCTCTCTCCTTATCTCGCTTGCTCGCTCGCCCAGCGCGTCTCTCTCTCTCTCTCTCTCCTTATCTCGCACTCTCGCTCGCCCGTCTCTCTCTCTCTCCTTATCTCGCTCGCTCGCCCGTCTCTCTCTCTCTGGCAATCGTCTCCTATTCTCCGTCTGAGTCTGTGTGCCTCACTCATATAGTCAACATCCGTACGAGCATATACTGTTTACTACAGCATTGTGACTGTGCGTGTGTGCGCTGTGAAGTTGAGTCCCCATCTTGCTCCCCAAAACACTTTAACACCAGAAGCTGAGTCTCAGTACTTTAACACCAGCTTTATCAGCTTGAAACACATGAGTTTAGAAACTCACACAGCCATGCGCTGTTATTTATTGTAGCAGGATGTTTATAATGTTCCTTGTATGACCCATTGTACAGACAGGTGCTTATAGCATGTCTGCGATCTTTTGGATGTACGCTTATATTGTAATATATACGATGTACAATATATGAACTGCTACAGCGCTGGGAGACTGGGGACGATTGCTTTGGGACACTCTTCTGCGTGTCGTCCCATTGGGTGGAATCCCTTGCGGTCACATGAGTTTAGAAACTCACACCAGCCATGATTCTTTATAAAGGTAAAGTGCAGGTTAATTGGTATTATGTATTTTTTATATTTTGTATTAATCATTTTTATATGAATAGTTTTGGGTTGTGGAAAGAATCATCTGAGTTTCCATTATTTCTTATGGGTAATGAAATTCCACTGTTTTGAAGCTTTGATATTTTGTATTAATCATTTTTATATGAGTGCTTTGGATTGCGCTTTGAGAGTGCTTTGGACGCACGTTTCGAAGAATTATGCTCGCAAACCGAGGTTCCACTGTATTTGGAATTAAATTTTCTTGAATATCGCATTTAATTTTGATTCTGTGTTTGGACTTACATCATGATAACATAATGTAACTAACTGCCCGTCAGTGAATATCGTTTCTTTTTTTCTAATAAGTATACCGACTTTTTTGAATGTTTGTCCCTGTGATTTGTTAATTGTCACAGGAAAAGCTATTCTAATGGGAAACTGTAAACGTTTCAATACGAATGGCATATCAAGATCTCCTTTGGCGTCTAATGTTATTCTCAGAAGATGTACTACATTTCCTTTCCTGTTGCCTGTTAATATTTTACATGTTAGAATTGTTTGACCAATTTTCAATACAACTAACCTTGTCCTATTGCATAGCCCATCACTGATACATAAATTATGCAATAACAATACGATACATCCTTCTTTCAACAGTAATTTGGCAGGTGGAAGAACGGACAGTGTTAACTGTTATAGATGTTCTACGGGATATTGTAAGTTGATGTTTTTCATCTTCTGCACCATCACCTCCAACTTTTTCAGCATAGTCTATTGATACACATTTAACCAATTTGCCGTGTAACCAATCGACAGTTTTCGCGTTAATTCATTTGACTTCATCGTTTCTCGGTGCTAGGATTTCCCGTGTACTCATTTCTTTTGTTGATAACCCTTCGGGATGAAATTCATCAATAAGATTTGGACATAATTAGTCTTCTTTTATTGGGAACTTAAAGTGATGAACACATTACGATTTATAAGAACTGAGAGCTCAGGAACAGTGTCTGACAAAAGCATTCACACGATTGAAAGGTGAGAGGACCATGGACGTGGGCCGGTAACTGGAAGTGGTTGAGAGGAGGGCGGGACTTGAAAATATCTCTTGGCAATAGTCTTGTCTCATCTCAAAATTTTATTTTATAATAATTCAATTAAAACACCACGTTTGAGCACCGCACCCCATCCCCATTGTGAAGCCTGGTCTTGGTGGCAGTAGCATCATGCCATGTGAAAGCTTCTCTGCAGGAGGCTCGAGAGAGTAAAATGAATGGAGCACAATACAAGGACATATTGGAGGATTTGGTTTCCAGCAAGACAACATCCCCAAGCATAAAGGCAGAGCTACTACGAAGGAACGGCTTAAAAACAACAACGTTGATGTCCTGGAGTGGCCGAGTCAGAGTGAACATTAATGGCTGCTCAATCCCGACCTCCACACAACCTGACAGATCTTGATTACTTTTGCAAAGAAGAATGGAGAAAAACTGCAGCATCCTGATAACAGAGACCTGACCACAGAGAATCAAAGGTGTCATGGCTGCCTAAGGGGGAATCGACAAAATACCGACTTGAAGGAGGTGAATACGGATGCAATTAACACATTTTGTGTTTTATATTTATAATTAATTTAAACCACTTTGCAGAGATCTGTTTTCACTTTGACATTAAATAGTAATTTTTCATTGGTCCATCTGATAAAAGCCCACCGTGACTTTGCAGGGGGTGAATTCTGAAAATGAAAACTCATCACAGGTAAAAGTGAATTTCTTAACAACAGGCTGATTAGGGTAAAGCACCGAGAGTGCCAGACCAGTTGGCAGCCCTTGTGCATTTATGGGGCCAGTCCTGCATGGTCATAACTGGGTAATTCTGAAGTCAGACAGCCAAATGAAAGGCAAATGAATCACCACTCGACCTCCAAAGACAGACTGAAAACACCAGGGCATTGAGTTCCCGGTCAGAAGGTGAGACAAAGGCAGTGCGGTCAAAGATATGAAGTGCCAAGTCAGATGGGGAGCAAGTGGTTTGTGTAGGATGGCTGCCTGTCACCACAGACTTTTTTCTTTTTGTCCTTTGTTTTCAAGGCAATTATCCTTGCAAAACGACATCCTCTTGTATTGAATTGATTTTTTGGGGAGGTGGGGGAATTATGGTTTTTGGATAAAAGTTAGACTTTTTAAGAGCTTTTTATTATGGTCAAGTTGCACAGAAAAATATGCCCATCTGGAAAGAACCACAGAGAAGCTGTGCAAGCGTTTCACTTTAGGAGTTAGGCAGGGGAGTTGCTATCAGGCCTTTAACATGAAGGGTCATTCATATTACGTAAAAAAATAAAACACCAACACCTGAATCGTTGTCTAAACCCAGCAAAACTCAAACCAAAACTCAAACGTGTCCCTAAATATTTGTCCTTGACTGCCTGAGCAGTGGTCTCTCGCAGGGTTTTTCCTACCAGAAGTCTCCAAGTGAGGATGCCCACCTAATTTATTAAAACACTAAACTGAAATCTCTCCTTCAGAGAAGTATTCAGACCCCTCACTGTTGCGCTGCAGCTTGTGGTCTGGTGCTTCGTGTTTGCTTCAATTATCTTCAATTAAATATTGATACCAGAAGAATCAAAAATAAGGTAAGTGAGTTGGTGTTGTATGTAGCAGAGCATAATTATGATATTATAGCAATAACTGAAACCTAGCTAAATAACAAAGATGGGGATGAGTGTAACATAGAGGGATACACATTTTAAGGAAGGATAGACAGAACAGAAAAGGAGGTGGGGTTGCTGTTTATGCCAAACAGGGTTTAAATATAAGACCTCTTCAGTTGGATGATGAGCCCCATCTTAGTGAGGACATGTGGCTTCTCCTGGAAAATATTAGGGAAACCGGTCTTATTTTAGGAGTGTTTTATAGACCACCCAATTCAGACAGTAATTTCAACACACATCTTTTTAGTAATATCAAAAAGGCAAGTTTACAGGGATATATTATTGTCATGGGGGACTTTAATTATCCAAATATTAACTGGGATAACCTTGCAGATGGAGGAGCACAAGAGCAGGAGTTTTAGAAGTAATCAGTGACTATTTTTTAACACAGCATGTTAAAGCACCAACAAGGGTGAAGCCTGTCTGGATTTAGTATTCTGTAATAATCAGGATAGAATTGAGGGTGTAGAGGTGATTGAACCACTAGGGTCAAGTGACCATAATGTAATACAATTCTCAGTATTTTGTAAGAGTACAGATGCAAAGACTAAAATTGTTAAGTTGAACTTTGGTAGGGCTAATTTTGAGCAGATGCAAAGTCTAAGTAGTATAGACTGGGATAAGCTTTTAAGTGTGGAGGCAGTTGAGGAGCAGTGGAACAGGTTTAAAATGTTTTACATGTAATGCAGGACAGATACATACCTAAATTTGGAATTAATAGGAAACTAAGAAAACTCCACGATGGATTAATAAAGATTTAAAAAAGAAGTTGCAAAGGAAAAAACTGCTGTATAAGGCATATAAGACTAATGACTGCAAAGTGAATCGTAGAGCATATGAGAACATGAGGGCAACCATTAAGAAGGATATCAGAGAGGCTAAAAGACAGTTGGAGAGGAATATAGCAGATAAGGCGAAAGAAGACCCCAAGAGATTCTTTCAGTATTTTAGTAGTAAAAGAACAGTTAAGGAGGAGGTCAAGTTCATCAGGAATAGTAAAGGGGAATTAAAAGATACAGACAATGAAATAGCAGATGCCCTAAACTTACATTTTTCTGAGGTGTTTACAAGTGAGCAAGTGGACAACCTCCCAGAGGTGAACGCAACTACTAAGGAGGTACTGAGGGATTTGGAAATTGTAGAGGGAGAAGTGCTGCTCAGATTAAATAAGATGAAATCAAACAAATCACCAGGCCCAGATAATATTTATCCTCGTGTTCTTAAGGAGGCTAGTGAGTACATATATAAACCCTTGACACATATTTTTAGGAAGTCACTGTGCACTGGAGAGATTCCAAAGGACTGGAAAATGGCAAATATCATCCCATTATATAAAAAGGGTGACAGGGCAGATCCAAGCAACTATAGGCCAGTAAGCTTAACATGCATCACAGGAAAATTAATGGAAGGAATTATTAAGGATAAGATTGAGCAACACATGGCAAGGACAGGAGTTATTCTGAACAGTCAGCATGGGTTCAGAAGAGGGAGGTCGTGTTTTACTAACATGTTGGAATTCTATGAGGAGGCAACAAAAGGATACGATCAAAGTGGAGCTTATGATATTATTTATCTGGACTTTCAGAAAGCATTTGATAAGGTGCCACATGAGAGGTTGGGCATCAAGTTAAAAGAAGTGGGAGTTCAGGGTGATGTTTTTAGATGGGTGCAGAATTGGCTCAGACACAGGAAGCAGATGGTGATGGTGCGAGGAACCTCATCAGAACTGGCTACAGAAGGACTTGGATAGCAGACAGGTTTGGGCAGATTTCTGGCAGATGAAATTTAATGTCAGTAAATGTAAAGTATTACACATAGGAAGTAACAATGTTAGGTTTGAATACACAATCAAAAAATCAAGAGTACACCGTATGAGAAGGATTTAGGAGTCATAGTGGACTCTACGCTATCAACTTCCAGACAGTGTTCAGAAGCCATTAAGAAGGCTAACAGAATGTTAGGTTATATAGCATGATCTGTGGAATACAAGTTAAAGGAGGTTATACTCAACCTTTATAATGCACTCGTGAGGCCTCATCTGGAGTACTGTGAGTAGTTTTGGTTTCCAGGCTACAAAAAGGACACAGCAGCGCTAGAAAAGGTCCAGAGAAGAGCGACTAGGCTGATTTCAGGGCTACAGGGGATGAATTACAAAGAAAGATTAAAAGAGCTGAGCCTTTACAGTTTAAGTAAAAGAAGATTAAGAGGTGACATGATTGAATGTGTTTAAAATTATGAAAGGAATTAGTACAGTGGATCGAGTCTGTTATTTTAAAATGAGTTCATCAAGAACACGGGGACACAGTTGGAAACTTGTTAAGGGTAAATTTCGCACAAACATTAGGAAGTTTTTCTTTACACAAAGAACGATAGACACTTGGAATAAGCTACCAAGTAGTGTGGTAGACAGTAAGACGTTAGGGACTTTCAAAACTCGACTTGATGTTTTTTTGGAAGAAATAAGTGGATAGGACTGGCGAGCTTTGTTGGGCTGAATGGCCTGTTCTCATCTAGATGTGTTTCATTTATGATTTGAGTCATTCGTATCTCCCACAATATAATCTTGTTATCGGTGCTTGGCCTCCACCAGCGCTGTTGCTGTCATATTCACTGGCATACGATGGCACATTAGCCATTTTAAGTGCAAGTGTCTCTTCTCTGCAGTTTGGTTGCTTAAAGTGACTGCTAGACATCCATGTTTTGTGGAAAACAAAATTCCAATATGAAAAAAACTCAAGTAGCCTAAATAAGAGTGCTCAGATTGTTGTGTTTGTTTTAGCCTTTTGGTTTCTAGATTTGGCTACACTGATCTTTTTGGTCAACATCATTGGCTTGATTTAATAGTGAATTATGACTTTATGAATTATTTACTGAATTATGATCAATCATCTCCACTCTCAGGGCTCATGAAATCTAACTCTTGGTAAAAAAACACTATGTCTGAATTGGATTTTGCAAACAAGAACGCTTGTATTTACATGTACAACAACCCATACCTGTAACTAATAAATCATTTATTTTGTTTAGTGTGGCAGTTTATAACATTGTACTGTGGGGAATCTATTTTTAGAAGGGTTAGATTTTAAACCATTTTTTGATTTATACTGACAAAGTTTACTTTTTCTTGCATTTCATCTGTTTTGTGTTTATCCGTCGTGTTGAGTTGCGTCATGTGACCACAGCCAGCCCTCCGTTGAGGTCAGCGGAAGTCCGCTATGAATTCAGCATCAGCACCATGTTTCCTTATTTAGATAACCTATAAACAAAAAAATGTAGCAATATGAGTGCCTTTTACAAGTGGCCCAAGCGTTTAGGTCTCGTTTTTTCATTTTTGATCGCTTTCTGCTCCTGACTTTGGACTAGCAGTTTATCCTCGACTTTTGTTTGCTGATTCAGTTGCTCTTCCCGCTTTTGATCACAGCCTCAATCCGTGTGGTGGGTGTTATCAATGAGTTGTAATCAGCGCATGCCCCCAACCTTCTCCTCCTCCTCCTCCTCCCTTCCCTTACTACCTTTCTGAGTGGCATTTTGATTCCCGGTCATACTTCCTGCTCACAATAATCCCTGGAAACACTGTCTCTGCAGTACAAAAACACGAATAATAAGCACAAATAGTTATTTTTTAGAATGAAACAGAACCAGACTTAGTGCATTGTTTCAGTATATGAGAGGATTTTGCTCAGTTGGGGGAATCCTAATTTGCCTGTTTGCCAATTGACACCAAGACTGCTTTGCTGCATCTCCCCAGTTGTCGTTTTTTTTTACTTGTACTGTTGTTCTGTTTTTTTCGGGGCAGAGCCTCCACCTGGATTAGTTCTCTCAGATGTCATAATTACCTGAAAGACTGCAGAAGACTCCAAGATGCTCCTTGCTGTGGTGCCTTCAAGCATTCTGCCCATCTCATGTGCATTTACTACCTGGATTTACAAAGACGTCTGCTCAGGCCTTGTCTTGAGTGAGATTTGTTAAGGTAGAATTATTTGTGTCTTCCCTTGGGACATTTTGTATTACAAATTTTGACCTTTTGAATTATATTCATGGCTTTTGGATTTTGTATTGTGGCTCAGATGAATTCATTCTTTTATTCAAACTGCAGGGTTTCCTTCTTGTGAATTTTGCAGTTATCTTTTTCTTGAAATTAGATCATTTTTTCATAAATCGGTTTCATTTCCTGAGATGTTTTACAGTTACTTTGGGTTCTGTTTGTGATTTTGTGCATTGGAGTACAGAAATCTAGTGTTTGGATTCTGAATTTTTCTTATGAATTTAAAAATCATTACCGTGTTGCCATTACTGTTTTTCTGTTACGTAGTCATTTTGTGACTCCAAGATTCTTCACATATTTAAAAATCCTTAACGTGTTGCCATTATTATTTTCTGTTATCCATCGCCATTTTGTGACTCCTGTTGCTTATGGTTGACAGGGTTAACTAAGAGAGTGTGCAATGTCCGTAACTCTCTGGAAAAGTCAGCGTTGTGCACATCCTCATTGCAGTTTGTCAAATAAACAAAACCTCTTGGTAGTGTGCAATTTGCTTCTCAGTTTTGTAATAATTGTTAATGAACACTTTTGGTACTAACTCTTGAGCGCTTTGAATAGTGTGAAAAGTGTTCTATGAATGTAAAGAATTATCATTACTTTATTATCTTGACTATGATTTTCAAAAGGAACACTTTTTAATGAGAATATAGCATCAAGTCAATGAAACTTATGGGATATTAATCTGGTCAGTTAAGTAGCAGAGGGGGCTATTAATCAGTTTCAGCTGATAATGAAATTAACAACAGATGCACTAGAGGGGCAACAATGAGATGACCCCCAAAACAGGAATGGTTTAACAGGTGGAGGCCACTGACATTTTTCCCTGCTCATCTTTTCTGACTGTTTCTTCACTAGTTTTGCATTTGGCTACAGTCAGTGTCACTACTGGTAGCATGAGGCGATACCTGGACCCTACAGAGGTTGCACAGGTAGTCCAACTTCTCCAGGATGGCACATCAATACGTGTCATTGCCAGAAGGTTTGCTGTGTCTCCCTGCACAGTCTCAAGGGCATGGAGGAGATTCCAGGAGACAAGCAGTTACTCTAGGAGAGCTGGAGAGGGCTGTAGAAGGTCCTTAACCCATCAGCAGGACCAGTATCTGCTCCTTTGGGCAAGGAGAAACAGGATGAGCACTGCCAGAGCCTACAAAATGACCTCCATCAGGCCACTGGTGTGAATGTTACTGACCAAACAATCAGAAACAGACTTCATGAGGGTGGCCTGAGGGCCCGACGTCCTCTAGTGGGCACTGTGCTCACTGCCCGGCACCGTGAAGCTCGATTGGCATTTACCATAAAATACCAGAGTTGGCAGGTCCACCACTGGCGCCCCATGCTATTCACAGATGAGAGCAGGTTCACCCTGAGCACATGTGACAGACATGAAAGGCCCTGGAGAAGCTGTGTAGAACGTTATGCTGCCTGTAACATCGTTCAGCATGACCGGTTTGGTGGTGGGTCAGTGATGGTCTGAGGAGGCATATCTATTGAGGGACACACAGACCTCTACAGGCTAGACAACAGCACCTTGACTGCCATTAGGCATCGGGACGAAATCCTTGGACCCATTGTTAGACTCAATGCTGTTGCAGTGGGTCCTGGGTTCCTCCTGGTGCACGACAATGCCCGGCCTCATGTTAGGAGAGTATGCAGGCAGTTCCTAGAGGATGAAACAATTGATATCATTGACTGGCCCCCACGCTCACCTGACCTAAATCGCATAGAACACCTCTGGGACATTATGTTTCGGTCCATCTGACACCGCTAGGTTGCACCACAGACTGTCCAGGAGGTCAGTGATGCCCTGGTCCGGATCTGGGAGGAGATCCACCAGGACAACATCTGTCATCTCATTAGGAGCATGCCTCCCGATATTGTCAGGCATGCATACAAGCACATGGGGGGCATACAAACTATTGAGTACGATTTGGAGTTGCTGCAGTGAAATTTTGGCCAAATGGACTAATCTGCCGCATCATTTTTTCACTTTGATTTACGGGGTGTCTTTGAATTCAGCCCTCTGTAGGTTGAACATTTTCATTTTCATCAAACAATGTGGCATCCCTTCGTTCCTAACACATTACCCTGTCCACATCAATATATATATGCAGCATGATTTTTTTTCCCATTGAGATCTGATGTGTTTTCAAAGTGTTCCTTTAATTTTTTGAGCAGTTTACATTAAAAATAGCAGCGGCCCTAGCCCTGACCCCTGTGGAACACCACTCTTAACATCGGCCAGTTCTGATGAGGTTCCTCGCACCATCACCCTCTGCTTCCTGTGTCTGAGCCAATTCTGCACCCGTCTAAAAACATCACCCTGAACTCCCACTTCTTTTAACTTGATGCCCAACTTCTCATGTGGCACCTTATCAAATGCTTTCTGAAAGTCAAGATAAGTAATATCATAAGCTCCTTTTGTTGTTTCCTAATAGAATTCCAGCATGTTAGTAAAACACAACCTCCCTCTTTTGAACCCATGCTGACTGTTCCTAATAACTTCTGTCCTTGCCATATGTTGCTCAGTCTTATCCTTAATAATTCCTTCCATTAATTTTCCTGTGATGCATGTTAAGCTTACTGGCCTATAGTTACTTGGATCTGCCCTGTCACCCTTTTTATATAATGGGATGATATTTGCCATTGTCCAGTCGTTCGGAAACCTCTCCAGTGCGCAGTGACTTCCTATAAATATGCGTCAAGGGTTTATATCTGTACTCAATAGTCTCCTTAAGAACTCAAGGGTGAACATTATCCGGTCCTGGTGATGATAGACTACATTACTTCCACAAGAAGCAGGAGGCATGCAGTGTATGATGTGGGGGAGCAGAGCTTTGTGCCAAACATAGATTGGTAATAAGAGATTTAAACATTCAGAAGCCAGTTAAAGAATAGAGCAAGAAAATACTCAAGAATTATTTAGAATAATCAGAAGAAACCAACAAAAGACAGAAACACACAAATAAAGAAGCAGAAGAAAATTAAAATAGTAGCAAATAAAAGTGAACCTTAAATAAAAGATGGTGAAAGTGTAAGGAAACATTATTACAATCAGCTATGTACATCTTTGAAATTAAAACAGGAATACAGAAAAAATAACTGAATGGTGAAGAAGAGAAAGAGAAAAGCATGAAAAAGGAGGCAGGAAGAAAATATTTAAGAAGAAAAACTGAGGATGAAAGGCCAGCATACAAACTAAAGAGACTGTGAAATCAGCAAAGAAAAAGTGCTCGGAAGAATTGAGTTAGAAAATTATATTGAAAATCATAAACAGTTCCGGAATATTGTCCAAAGGTTAAAGGGAAATTGAGCACAGGAAATTAAAAGCATAAAAAACTCAAAAGGAGAATTGTAGACAGGTAGCTGGGATTCTTAAAACCTGGAGAGCCCACTATGTCAAAAAAAAATTGAAAAAGAAATAATGAGGGGAGAAGAACAACGCAAATATACATTAAAGGAGAGGGGGGATGAGTGAAGATGAAGCAGTAGAGCATGGAGGAATTAACAGAAGAAAAAATAGAAAGCCCTAATAGCAACAAAAAATGGTAAAGCAGATGGGATGACAGCTGAAATATTAAAGTATGGAAGGGCAACGGTAGTTAAGTGCCTCAAGAAAATCCTTTGGCAGGCATGGAACACAAAGGGAATACCAGAGGAAAGGGAAAGAAATATAATTATACCTTTACATACCACAAACTGAAAGAACTATAGAGCAATAAGTTTGTCATGAGTAGTATTAAAATACATTCAAGCATAACAGAAAGAAGGTTGAGACCAGCAATAGAGAATAAATTGCAAGAACAGCAACAGCATACAGATCAGATCTTATTTTCACCATCAGGTTAGGTCAGGTTGGGGAGCATGCACTGGTACAGTATATTGATGCAACCACCACACAACGAAAACAGCTCGGGATCCTTGTTGGCAACCCCTCAGGCAGACACGTGGCCCAGTCCTACCTTCCGGAAATGACCCTCTATCTGCTGCAGCCTGGTGTTATGTGGGCGTCCCCTTGGGCTGGTCTGGTCACTCGGGTCCCCTACAATGAGGATCCTGTGTGCTGACTCACACTCGGGGAATCGCATCGCATGGCCATAGTGCCGTAACTGACGCTCCCTCACAATGTAAGTAATGTGCCTCATTCGGGACTCAGTGAGCAACTGGATTCTCTGAAGAGACACAGTACAGAAGGAGACCAGTCTTTGTCTCAGGTCACTGGATAGTGTCCATGTCTCGCAACCATATAGCAAGACAGGAAGCACCAGGACTCTAAAGACTTGGACCTTCACCCTTTTGCAGAGACATTGGGAGCGCCACACACCCCTTTCCAACGACCCCTTGACTCCCCATGCTCTCCCAATCCGTCTACTGACTTCATAGTAAGAATCAGCAGAGACATGAATGTCACTGCTGAGGTAAGTAAACCTCTTGACAAGGTCGACACTCTCTCCACAGACAGACACACTGCTGATGGCTGTGCCCAAGAAGTCATTAAAGGCATGGATCTTGGTTTTTATCCAGGACACTCACAGGCCCAGACACTCAGACTCCTCGCTCAGTCTCTCGAGCTCCCCGATCAGAGCCTCCATTGACTCCGAGAAGATCACAGCATCGTCAGAAAAGTCAAGATCAGTGAATCTTTCTTCACCAACAGATGCCCCACAGCCGCTGGACCCCACAACCTTGCCCAACACCCAGTCCATACAAGCATTGAACAGAGTAGGAGTAAGAACACACCCTTGACGAACCCCAGAATCAACTGTGGTTCTGCCTCCATTCTGCACAGCACTCACAGTACCAGTGTACTGGCCGGCCATGATATCCAGCAACTCTGAGGGGATCCTGTGAAGTTTTAGAATATCCCACAGGGCAGCTCAATCAACTTGTCACCATAGGAAGATTAATTGAGAAAAAATTAGATAAGCATAAAGAAGCATACCTGGTGTTTCTTAATTTAAAAGCAGCATTTGATGCAGCACCACAAAGATGTACATGGGAAGCATTAGGTGCAATGGAAGTGGCACAAAAATTACAAAGTATCATTAAAAGTATTGTGATGGCTCAGCTGGACGGCCATCGTAGTGGAAGTACTGGGGGGGAGCAGCTGTACAAAGGGCACTACCTCCCCTGGTATACTAGGTGGCAGCTGGGTTGCAGTGGTGCCTCGAATTTCCACAGGGTTCCATGGGAACTGGAGTTTGGCACAGCCCTGTTGGGTTCCATGGGGTCCATCAGCGGGTGATGCTGGGGCTATGGAGCCCTACTTGGTCGGACTTGCGCCTTACCCAGAAGTGTTCTCAGACCACGCTGTTTGGAAACTGGAAGTACCCGTGTGTTCCTGAATAAAAGGAGCCAACTGCCACTATGGAGATTGGTGGATGCAGCTTGCCAGGGAGGAGTGGAGGAGGCTGTAACAGAGAAAGTGAAGCCAAGGAAGGGAAAGGGCTTTGTGCTTTATTACTGTGCTGACTGTGCTTCTGTGTTGTGCTTGCTGCTGGTGGGAAACTGGGAAAACATTTCCCACTGAATAAAAGCATTGTGTTGTGCTGCACTTGCGTCTGTGCCTGTTGTGTCAGGTGCTTGGGGAGCTGGCGTGCTCCCTGGTGGTCACTGTATTAATCAAAAATGCATAGGAATGGTAGGATTAAATGCACAAACATCAGACTAACGGAATGTGGAAACAGGGAGATAGCCTCAGTCCACTGCTATATAAATTACATAATAAAGACAAGAATTAAAAATGCAGGGACACAAATTATAGTATAGTATTGACCCAGGATCTTATATATACAGACAATACTGCACAAACTACAACAGTTACAAACATTTACAACAACGAGCCACAGTTACAAAGGCCATGCAGCTTGGAGTCAGAGAGCTCATCAGTCTTGGCAACTGTAGTTCTCAGATCTTGTTGATTTGAGGAATCTCAGAACACAACCTTACAACCTCGAAGTACAATTTCACAGTGAATTTTTAAGATTTGAAAGTATGGCAAAGTTGGCACATTTTGACAGCCAGTCAACATGCAACATCTTTTCGCCACTCTGATGTGGTATAACAATCAAGAGCAGACATTTGTGTTGCCTCCAAAGTTCCACAGCTGTCTCTTATTTCCTTTGTTTCTTGAAGCCACCATTGCACTTCTCTACTCATTTCCTTGTAGACTTGATTGTTTTGTGGGGACTGAATGCATTGCACTCCTAGCTTAGGACTCATTGGTCGTCAACTCTCACAAACATTGGAGTCCACCTCTACCTGTTGTATTTCATCAAGGCTAGCTGCTGAGTGCATAGGCACACCACAACTGTCCACAGCTCTCCAAGATTAAGTGTATGAAGGAAAGATGGTGGAGATTGCATGAAGCCATTATGTTTAATCCATCAGGTCTGATTGTTCTTCCTGTCAAAGGCAACTACCAGAAATTTCAGCTGATGACTTAGTAATCGTTAAATCAGATATTGTGTAGAGTACAAAAGCAAGTTGTATAATAAGGATGAACACAACATTTCTACAATGATCATTTGTAATCTACACTGAATGAAATCCAACGATGGACAATGGAATCTTTTAATACATTTTCTGAAGGTTTTACAGTAGAGTCAAGACAGTCCATTCCAGTCACGCAGGATTTTATCCCCCAAGGTGATGCCAATCTTCATTTTGTACTTGTTTCACCTCGTGCCTTGTTCTAAATGATGAAATATTACAATATTTCTTTGTATTGTACAATGACAGTTAAAGGTATTTTACATCTTGTTCTAAGCAGCCTGGGTGTGAGTTAGCCAGGTAGCCATGGGTTAGGCAAAGACAAAATTTTTTTCCAGGCATGAAGCCGTTGTCTTCCTCTAAAAGGAGGGTCTTCTTGGCAGGTCCATCAGATTTTGGGCACAGCTGTGAATTTGACAATTCTGATGTAACAGTTTGATCTTAACTCCGGGGCTAAGCCCCCCTTGCAGATCACACCAATAGGCTGATTTGTGACTTGAGTTTAACCGTCCCCTCTGAGGTTGGGTTGGAATCCCTCCTGAATGTTTCATTGTGAGAACAGTTGATTTTATTGAATGCATACACCACAAGCCAGGACTGTATTCATATTCTCAATGCAAATTGGGTTACCGCATATATTTTTATGTTGTTTTAATCTGGCCATATCTTTTCTGTGTTTGACCGTCCAGTTCAATGTTATAGGTATTGATGTTTATCTTGGCTGCACTGGGTGCTTGGATGGGGTGCCAGGTCACTGCAAAACACACTTATACTCCCACACTTCACTCACATGGGACAGTTTTAAATAACCAAACATGCATGTTGTTAGGGCATAGAAAAGAAAAAGTGAATACACAGAGGCACAAATATGGGAAGAACATTCATTCTGCGCAAGGGCATTGACCCAGCGTCCTGGACTTGTGAGGCGGCAGCGCCAACTACCACATGGGCCTTTAGGCTCTTTTTATTTAATGTTAATAAAAATGGATTTTATTGTACTTGAAAAATATGACAAACTTAAACTGAAATATGATCTTGCTGAATATCATGAGGACTGATGGTGAGGTCATTTATGTTAGGTAGAATTCCTAGAAGGTCTGGGAGGTCTCATGGTCTCGGAACCCCTGCAGATTTTATTTTTTTTCTCCAGCTGTCTTTTTTTTCTGTCCTCCCTGGCCATTGGACCTTATTTTTATTTTATGTTAATTAGTATTGCCTAATTTTATTTTTTGTCTTTTTTCTCTTTCTTCATCCTGTAAAGCACTTAATAAATATTGTTGTTAACAAGTTTGTAACTGTTTGTAAGCTTAACATGCATCACAGGAAAATTAATGGAAGGAATAATTAAGGATAAGATTGATCAACATCTGGCAAGGACAGGAGTTATTCTGAACAGTCAGCATGGGTTCAGAAGAGGGAGGTCGTGTTTTACTAACATGCCGGAATTCTATGAAGAGGCAACAAAAGGATACGATCAAAGTGGAGCTTATAATATTATTTATTTGGACTTTCAGAAAGCATTTGATAAGGTGCCACATGAGAGGTTGGGCATCAAATTAAAAGAAGTGGGAGTTCAGGGTGATGTTTTTAGATGGGTGCAGAATTGGCTCAAACACATGAAGCAGAGGGTGATGGTGCGAGGAACCTCATCAGAACTGGCCGATGTTAAGAGTGGTGTTCCACAGGGGTCAGTGCTAGGGCCGCTGTTATTTTTAATATATATAAATGATTTAGATAGGAATATAAGTAACAAGCTGGTTAAGTTTGCAGATGATACCAAGATAGGTGGATTAGCAGATAATTTGGAATCCGTTATATCATTACAGAAGGACTTGGATAGCATACAGGCTTGGGCAGATTTGTGGCAGATGAAATTTAATGTCAGTAAATGTAAAGTATTACACATAGGAAGTAAAAATGTTAGGATTGAACACACAATGGGCGGTCGGAAAATCGAGAATACACCTTATGAGAAGGATTTAGGAGTCATAGTGGACTCTAAGCTATCGACTTCCCAACAGTGTTCAGAAGCCATTAAGAAGGCTAACAGAATATTAGGATATATAGCACAATGTGTGGATTACAAGTCCAAGGAGGTTATGCTCAAGCTTTACAATGCACTGGTGAGGCCTCATCTGGAGTACTGTGTGCAGTTTTGGTTTCCAGGCTACAAAAAGGACATAGCAGCACTAGAAAAGGTCCAGAGAAGAGCGACTAGGCTGATTCCAGGGCTACAGGAGTTGAATTATCAGGAAAGATTAAAAGAGCTGAGCCTTTACAGTTTAAGCAAAAGATTAAGAGGTGACATGATTGAAGTGTTTAAAATTATGAAGGGAATTAGTACAGTGGACAGAGACTGTTATTTTAAAATGAGTTAATCAAGAACACGGGGACACAGTTTGAAACTTGTTAAGGGTAAATTTCGCACAAACATTAGGAAGTTTTTCTTTACACAATGAACGATAGACACCTGGAATTAGCTACCAAGTAGTGTGGTAGACAGTAAGACGTTAGGGACTTTCAAAACTCGACTTGATGTTTTCTTGGAAGAAATAATTGGATAGGACTGGCGAGCTTTGTTGGGCTGAATGGCCTGTTCTCGTCTAGAGTGTTCTAATGTGTCCCTGTGTTCTTGTTGAACTAATTTTAAAGTAACAGTTTCGATCCACTGTACTAATTCCCTTCATAATTTTAAACACTTCTGCCATGCACCACTTAATCTTCATTTGCTTAAACTGAAAAGGTTCAACCTCTTTAATCTTTTCTCATAACTCAAATTCTGCATTCCTGGAACAAGCCTAAGTTGCTCTTCTCTGTACTTTCTCTAGTGCTTCTATGTCTTTTTGTAGCCTGGAGACCAAAACTGCTCACTCACTAGTGCGTTATAAAGCTTAAACATAACCTCCATTGACTTGTACTTCCCACACTATGATAATAAACTAACATTCTGTTAGCCTACTTGATCACTTCTGAACTCTGTCTGGAAGTTGATAGCTCAGAGTCCACTATGACGCCTTGGTCTTTCTCATAAGATGTACTTTCAAGTTTCAGTCCTCCCATTGTGTATTCAGATCCAATCATTTCTACTTCCTAAATGTCACACTTTATGTTTACTTACATTCAATTTCATCGGCCATAAATCTTCCCAAGCCTGTATACTGTCCAAGTCTTTTTGCCTCCTTTGTTTAATTCCTAGTTTGGACACAAACCTCTTACTACTAAGGCTTCCTCTAAGTTCTCTGCTCACAGGTGATGTTTACAGGGCACAGTGAAATTCTTATTTGCATGTTGTCATCACCATGTGACACGTCACCCCTCTATCTCATGACAATTATTGAGTATAGCTACTTACCCCAGCACTTCCTTAACTATAAAATCGCAGAACACAGTTTACAACACCATCTCCTATACTTTACAAAATGAAGTACTGAATTTACCTCTAACAAATAAACACAAAAGCAGTCTGCACGGCTTTGAGGATTCCTCTGATGTCCCCAAGACAAGCACTGCAGGTTACCTGGGACCGAATGTGCCCTGCCATGGAGCGTTGTGTCAACTGGAATTGGCTCCTGCTTTGCACAGAGTATTGCCTGGCTGTTCCATTACAGGAAAAAAGAACATTAAGAAAATGGATGGAAGGATGAATCACAATCAAAAAAGGAAGACAAAGATGAACCAGTGTTAATATTAATCCCTAAATGGATCAAACAGACTTTAGAGGCAGCACAACAAACACAAGTCGAGTGTAAAAAAAAAAACAAAAAACAACTAAGCATTTATTCACTGTGCATATACTTACAGAAACATATCCTAAAATCCACTGATTCCCAATGTGATTGTTAATATTCTTAGTAAGGAAAATAATTCCTTATTTTTTTTTATACAATTGTTTAAAACATTACCAATGAATGACTTTCGCAATATGCTTTTCTAAAATGAAGTCGTGGCGACAAAATCAAACAGATGGTCTGTCTTGTTATTCTTTGTTGTTGGAACCAATTTATAGCACACAGTACACTTAACACAATATAAAAAATGAAGGCAATAAATATCACCTACAGCTACTGCTCCTTCATTGACACGTTAGGGGTGTCCTAAGACACCCCCGTCTTTGCTTTCTTTTACAGTGAATCTTAATTATGTCTATATCCATTCTTGAACTTTATACTAGCATTTAAGAAAAAGCACCAAACCTAATATGCTGTACTCTGAGGTGTCCAAAATCTCAGCTGTACCCATTTCATGAAATTAAAAAAGGCCACAGTGAAAGCTGTAAGACGCCAAGTCCCACAAAGGGGCTGGTGCGAGGACCTCCATCTCACATCGCCATTACTGTGCTTCCTTTTGATTATGTGCCGCTAACGTATACAGAGAGCGTACCTTGCACACGCTTGTATCTTTCAATGCATCCCCTGTGAACTGGAGCAACTCTAACTATGTCCACATGTACCCTCCCTGTGCATAAGTGGACCTGAAGCTTTTACAAAGAAGACCGAGGGTTTTCTCAGAAAAAGCATAACACTTAACTCCCCCTTACCCCTGCCACTTTTGTTTTGTTGAGAAAGCACCAAATGAAGATTTTGGACGCAGGCTTAACAAAGATGCATGTAAGCATCACAAGCTTAATTAAGTCTTCCACACAAATGGACGACAGTGGTAACCATTTATTTTAAGTTCTCTCTTTTTAAACAGATTTTCCTTCCTTTTCCAGGAAGCCATAGAGTTAGTATAAACTCCCAAGTTTGTTGGAGTTCTACAAAAAACAGGGAAACAGTCTAGAGCTTGGATGTCCTCTGCCGGTATAAATAAGTGATCAGTGAATAATTTATTTGAATGTTGATTTCAATTATAATACAATATGCAGAACTTAAAATAAAGAGTTTGTGAGGACAGAACAAGGCTGCTCATAAGGTGATTAAAAGCTGTCGCGGCTTTCAGTGAGCAGTGCTGTGGCACAAGCATCGCTTGTCTCCTTCTCATTTAACTCGAGGACTGAATGCTTGAGGTATCTTTTCTTTGGCATCTGCATCACTAATTGTGTTTTGATGACCAACCGTCATTGGAAGGCAATATTTACATCTTTCCGATATAAGACATTTTTAAATGATTAGTGTCTCTTTTCATTTTCTTTCATACTGCTGACATTGCCAGACTAGTGTTCACCAGGATATCCTGTGGATGTTTATTTTCTTCGGTGATCCTGCAGGTAGCTGTTCTCAATGCAGAGGACGATGAAGTTGTTAGAGCAGCTGCGTGTATGTTGTTCCAAGAGTCTTCCTCTCTGCAGAAATGAGGCTTGTCCTGTCACAGCCATGTCTCCTGCCCGCCAGGCCTCGCAGTAACTAGACATCAGACGAATTCCGCCTGGACTAGAGCCATGCCAAATCATTTTCTGGGGCCTGAGAGTAGAAATAAAAAAATTATAGTCAATGAGGTAAATCGGTAATTTTTTATGGTGCAATGTGCTCAGTTTAATGATTAGAAAGAACTAAGTGGAAGATGATTTATATAAACTGACTTGTATGAATGAGTTTTAAGGCTATGTCACATTTGATGACTTTTCCAGTGATTTTCAGCTGTAGCCTTTACTTACATAATCTTACATGAGTTGGACCCAGTTGGCGGTGTGTTTCCTTGAAGGTGGTTGCATAATGAGACATGCTCTGTGACTCACTTCAACTAGTCCATGACTTACTCCTCCAAAATCATTTAGCTGTTAGCTGTTTGTGCAAGACAGCTGACAAGCAATGAATGCTCATCCAGAAGTACAATAAGCATAATGCAGTGAGAAAGAATGCGGGAGTTTGGACCTCATAAACAGTACAGAAGCTTGTCTGTCTGATATCTCATGTTTTACGTACCAAAAGAGAATGGTAAAAGGAAAAGAAGGGCAGAGATTGCAATTGAACTCACCATACCTGTTAACCCTTTGCATAGCATCAGACTGCACATTACTGGTTGTCAGATAAAAGTGGCTAGCAAGACTGTGCTGGAAGGTTGGCATGCGACTGCTAAATGTGGCATGTCCAGCAATGTTCACTTGTGTGAACTGACATGGATCAATAATGAGATCAGCAACTGCACTAGGCAAATCGGACATGCCCAAAGACTAGAAGTTGCATGTGACATTGGCTCAGAACTGCTTTCAATGTTGTTTCAGGAAGGTGACCCCCCCCCACTACCATCTGTAAGGGGAAAGGGGACCAAAATAAAATAAACCCAGGAAGGAGTGATGCTGAGAACATGTATAGTACAACATGTCTGCTGACCCAGAAGAATAACTGTACCTGAACTAACCAGGCTGATGACAATGGAGGAAGAACCTTTTATTTTTAGTTAGCCAATAAAAGGTGTCATTTTGCTTGGCTCTTCTCTACATTCATAATGGCTAACACGGTACAACACCCTAATAAGAGGAAATGAAACAGTGTTCTCTATGAGATGCCAGTTCTTGCACTTGTTTTTGGTGTATTTTGTCACACATGTTTTAATCTCTTTTTAAATCCTGCAGATTTTCTACCCCTCTTCTGTAGTGTAAAAGCAAGGAACTTTTCTTCACAGTAGCTCAGTAAATATTACCTACATAGAAGGCACAAGAAACGCATCGATCCTACACATATAAAGAGGAATTGAATCTGATGGTGGGGACTTCCTCATGAAATGGCTTTAGTGTCTTTAAAATAAGATTAAGATTCTTGGACAAATAAGAATGGTGGCCCACCAAAGGATTTTCAAATAGAAATAGACATGTTCATTGCACAGGTGGGTCTCGAATAAAGACAGCCTTGACTCAACGGAAATTCTGCAGACATGAACAAGCACATAAAACTCCCAAATTTTCTTTTTCAACTGAATTTCATTGAATTTTCATCTAGTGACTTTTTTTTTTTACTAAGAAATTAACTATTTTTTAATGTAGATAAATACATAGAATCTGTCACTAACAGCACTGTATGTAGTTTGTCACCATTTCCACTCAGTTTGCACGTGTCACCAACTATAAGCAATGCTTTTCTCTGTGGTGAAATAAGTTCCATCACAGATAAGCTGCTAGTTCAGGAGTTCTCAGACTCGGTCCTGGGGACCCACTAAGGCTGTTGCTTTTTGTTCCAACCAGTTTCTGTTTTAAAATGGACTCCTGGGGTAATTAAGTGAACTGTTATTTCCCAGATACTGTGTTTAGGTAACAATATAGAAATAAAAAAGTTTTGTAGTTAGACATTTAAATCTATAGGAAAAATAGAAATATTTCTAAATGTCTTATAAATGTAAAAATCATGCTGCTGTGCTTTTCTGAATGTAGAATAAGAGAAGAGAAAAAATACTAGCTAATTAAATAAGATCAGTGTTATACGTTGTTGTCACTGATGATGAATCTGGTTAAAACAAAAACCTGAAGCCACAATGGGCCCCCAGGACCGAGTTTGACAACCCCTGTGCTACATCATCAGAATGTCTGTTTAGCTGAAGGATATAAGACACTACTCGTAATTCTTAGTGTTCTCAGTAGGCTTTGCAGCCACGTTGTCTTATGGAGTACAACTGATGGGAGGTGGAAGTGGCACTCTGAGCAATCCCTAAGCAATGAAAGTGCATTGATGTTAATGTTACGCCAGTGAACTTAAAAAGATTTGAGAAAACTGTTAGACATTTAATCAGGTAAGAGGTCAAAACCAGGAGATCAAAAACAGCGTCAATGTCAAAATCAGAGAAAAAATCAAGGTCAGAAATTTCAAGAGCAAAAGTCAGTAACCAGTAGGCTGTTTTAAATGGAAGATTTTTGCAAAAGATCATTAGCAAAAAGGGTTTTGTTATCTGTAGCTTGGATGAAGCAGTGACTAATAGGGCAACCTTTTAACCTATCACTTCTTGATGTGAAGGTCATGACCTCTGAGGACACGCCCTTAATAATGCTGAACACTGCCTTGAAGCAGGAGCTAAAAAAGGCATTGATCATAATACAAAATGGTGACCAAACTGGCCCAGAATTAAAGATAAGTGAAATAAGTGGGGAATTCAAAAATAAACATCAGAATCAATATCTGTGACCGCAAAAAAAACTCCTAAACAAGTGCCAGATCTCTACAAATGATGGAGAAAAATCATATAAAAATATAAATACAATCCAAATCATAACAACTGAGGGAACAGTTATCAGTTAGTGGTCTGTCTGGTGTCTATTCCAACTCTATGGGGTGCTGAGACATTATTAAAAACTCTAGGATGTTTAAGCATAAGTTGACCTTCTGTACATAGCTTTAGCTCACCTTAGTTTAACTTATATGGTTTTATTGTGATTTAAAGTACAGTTATAATTGTTTTTCCCATTTTACTAATAACTTTGACACTGGCATTCCCATGGTGTGGGGGGTCTTTTGGAAATAGCTCAAAGTACTTCATCATCTCTCCAATAGTAATTCCTGACTACACCGTTTAACTTTGACAGGCTTCAGTATAAAATGACTAATAAACCATTAAACATTTTTGCTAATGTTTCCATTAACAGACATTTTCAGACCAAGCACTGATTTGCATCCAAAATGGGATCGCAAACGTCCACATGAATTGAACTCATCTGTAATCCAAAGCCTGCCTGTAAAACTGCTGCAACTGCTGGCCACCTGTGAACTTGAGTGGATTAAACAATTCTGAGCATATATGTACTGTAAGTATAAGTATAAATGTATATCACAGTTGCCTTTTTTATAATACTAAGGGGCTCTGCCAGCTATTCGCCCACCCCAGGGTTTGGTTTACTGGATATACAATTTAAAGAGATTGTTAATTTCACGGGAATTGTTGCATATGCATTATTTTCACTTTTACTTTAAATCTTTTGTAAAAACAATACTTGTCCTTTATTTCCAGCCCTAGGCGTGGTTAAATCTCTTTCTTACAGGACATATAACGCTGCTCACGTTGTGAAGGGCGGCTGAACGCATGCTAAGGAGATGCCGTCGGATCATCTGCTGACTTGTTGCTGCTGGCAAGCTGCATTTTCTGCTTGTCGCGCTTTGTGTCAATCATTTCAAAGCCTGTACAGCAGCTGTCCTTTTGCCACTTTGCGTCTCTGCCGTTCGCGTTGTGAAACGTGCGGGCAGAACGTATGCTAAGGAGAAGAGGTCGGATCATCTGCTGGCTTCCTGCTGCTACTGCTGGCAAGCTGCATTTTCTGCTTGTCGCTTGTTTTAAGAGCTGGGAGCACATGATACCTGTCTGCCAAAAGCATTCCAAAAACTGCATGGTTAGATGTCCGTGAACTTGTTTTAAATGTTGTCTCACAGCTTTGTCTCTCAAGACGTCAAATTGCAATCTCTTGGCACCAAGTCTCATGTTTAAGGTCCCTACGGGATGCTCTGTGGCCAATCTCTTTCATCTCACGGGTCTTTAAAGTGTCTTCTGAGAGGATCACGTCTCGTCTCCCTGGTCTCCCTTCCACCAAGATTGTTTTTTTTATAATAGAGAAAAGAGCAACAATTAGTTATTGAACTAATTTAATTTAATTTGTATTGAAATCCAGTTATAGGTCATCACGTTATTTTCCTCTAATAGGGTGGCATGATGATGCAGTCGGTGGCATTGCAGCTTCATGGATCCTGTTTCTTTGGTTTGAAAATTGTAGTTAGATGTTACCTGTGTGTGTGGATTTTGCACCTGTTTTACATGTCTGTATCAATTGTTCCTCCCACATCTCCAAGGTTATACAGGTTAGATTGACTGATTATTCCTGACTGGTGCAGAGTGCGAGTTTGGGTGTTTGTGTGGCAGGGTACTGCTAGGGACTGGAACCCTGTCCAAAACTTTTTGCTGCTGTTGCCCAGTGTTGACAGGTTAGCCCCATCCCACCTTTACCCTGAATTGGATTAAACAGGTCTATAAATGTTATCTTATTTTCTTCTATTTTAACAAAGATGTCAGGCAGCCCTCTAAGTTCTTCAGCAAATTTAGCATATGGATTAAAGCCTTGGAACATCATGGACACTCACTATAACTGTATAAGCAGCAAAGCAGTTACACATCACAGCTTAAGAAGAGGTGCTAAGAATGGTAATGTTATACCTCTTCTGTCCTCTTATGAAACCTCCACTTTCAGAACCAGGAACTGGACCAAATCATTCTCCTCTACTGCTCTGGAGTCCACATTGTATTTGGTCCATAAACAATTCAAGTCAAAACAAGGTCTACAATCATAAGTCAAACGACAGAATAACCACAGCCAAATAGCAAACCAAAAATCAACGTGAAAGGCAGAACTTGTGTCAAGAAACCACTAATCAAAATTTGTTAACATTGTATTCCCCATATTTGGTCCAATCTCAAATACTGAATGACAGTTGAGGGACGTTTACAGTGGCACACCTGATGACACCATAAGCAACAATGACCTGGCACATCATAGGATTAAATTTAATATTAACTAGCCAAGCCGCGGCGTACCATACGCCGCATAATCAGGCCAGTTTTTTAATGATTTTTAAGCACAGGGAGAAAATTCACATTTGAAAAATCAGTAATGTAATAAATCAGCAAGAAAAGCAACATTGTAACAATGCACGGAATGAACCAACACACAATCGTCCGTGACTGAAAACTGGCGGACCACCATCGCACCTTCTCCTCCCAGACGGAGGGATAGGGGTGGATGGCGCTCAGGCGCGGAGGGTGGAATGAGAGGAGAGGAGAAGGACGTCCATACCGCTCCCTCTTGCTGTATGTAGCATGTAAAACAGTTTGCTATGGTGCACGCGGTCGTGCGTCGTAACCGAAAACTTCGGTTTTAAAGACTGCTTACTTCATTGTGTTTTAACCTCAGTTGTAAAGGATTGTTTTAAGGATGCCATGGGATACCCCTCATAAACCGTTTTACACGCTGCACATGGCGATTCACCTCCGCGAGAAACATGCCTCTATGAACAGTCAACGTGGCTCGGAGGTACATGAGGCCTCTACGACAGACAAATATAAATGACGCCGTTCTTTCTGTGTCGTCGTGTCCGAGTTGGTGGGCGTGGCTCTGCAAGTTGTCATCGTATCCAATGGTCTAGGAGTTGGTGGGTGTGGCTCCTTCCTGCGTGTGCCATAGGTGTCTTACTTGTCGGCGGCTTAGTGAATCCACGCCCCTTCCGGCGTGCTTTCCATGGGTGACTTGCCTTAGTGAATTATATATATAGATAGTGAAGTAAATTCCATGTAATTGTGATGTTTGTGACATTTGTATTAAAAGAATGAAAATAATATCAAGCTCCTTGGATTTATTGGTGTTAGCATACTGCACAACATTATATGAATATCAGTAATAGAGGGGACTGGGTGGTTTCATGGTCTGGAATCCCCGCAGATTTTATTTTTTTCTCCAACCGTTTGTATTTTTTTTTTTTTTCTGCCCTCCCTGGCCATCAGACCTTACTCTTTTTCTATGTTAATTAATGTTGATTTATTTAATTTTCTTACTGTGTCTTCTATTGCTTCTATTCTTCATTATGTAAAGCACTTTGAGCTACATTTTTTGTATGAAAACGTGCTATATAAATAAATGTTGTTGTTATTGTTGTTAAAAACAGTTCTTTCATCTTCACACTCAGCCAGTCAAAGTTCATGGTCATCGGGGCAAAAGCCTATTCTGGCAACATCAGGTGAAACTGCGTGTAGGATCCAACCCCACTGTGAAGCAAACTTGCACACACCCACATTTTTGAGGTTAATTTATAGTCACTGCATCATCTGGCACACATGTTCTTAGAATGTGGAAAGACTTAAGTAACCTCACATTGACATCCACACAGAATGGAATAGGACCAGGACTAATATCTGGACACTTTTTCCAGGAACTGAAAGAAACTGCTCTAAACCACTGTGCCACCAGTGGCCTTAAATTGGATGGTTTCATGTTTTAATACCTGAAATAAGTAAAAATGATTAGAAACATAACTTACCAGGATGGGTCTGTCAACACATTCCTGCCATCAAAGGAGTATATGGGAATCTGGGGGTTGAACTGACCATTAGTGGCAAATATCTCCATCCAATTGTTAAAAAGAATTTCTCCCTGTAAAATAAAAACACATTAAAATTAAACTGCTGTAAATAGACTTTAAAACTGTTATAAAACATCACATATCAAGTAGTTTTCCTTAGAATTTAAGGGCCTTATTTTAACGATTTAAATTCAGACTTGAATGCAGCAAAGATAGTTTCAATATCAAATGTCTAAAAAATACGTTAGTCAATATATGTCTTTTCCATTAATTTACAGTAATTTTACCTGTTTGTTATCTTAGTGACTAGGACTGACCAGTTAAGAACTACCAGCTGGAAACAGGCTGAACTTGGAGCAGACGTCCTGGAAAGAGCCTCAGAAAGTTTGTGTGTCAGTTAATGCTGCATACGCGAGAGAAGGGCCAATCCAAAGCTCGGATGTGGTAACATTACTATGTGACACTGCAACTATCCATCCATTTTCTATCAACCTGTTTTTCCAGTACAGGGTGGTGGGGAATTGGTGCAGATTTCTGCAACATTTGGAACAAGGTGGAAACCAGCTCTAGACTGTGCAGTAGTCCACCTCTCATGCAACACACACTCACTCAAACTAGACATTTTTAAAGTGGCCTAAAAACCCAATTACAGTCTTTTGGGATGTGGGAGAAAACAAATTGTATAGCCTGGAGGAAGGCCAACAAAGACTTAAGGGGAACCAGAGGATAGGTTGAAAAGTTGGCAATAAACCCTATTAATAGTGTACTGTGCAGTATTGTCTTTGTGCTCAATGTCCTCCATAGATTGACCAGAGTGTCAAACAGAGAGCATAAGGACTTTTTTCATAATATTTAGCAGCTTAGCCAACATTTTTCTCTCTCAAGGCTGCTGTCTCCAGAGAGTTTAGGGTAGTGCCCACAATACAGCCCTCTCTTCTAAATGTTGATTTTGGCAGAATAAGAACAGTAATACACTGCATAACTACAGTTTAATTAACAGCAAATATTGGCTTCTAAATAACAAATTGGTTGATGTGAAAATCTTTCGTCATGGTGGCCTTTCACAAACACCCATGGGTTAAAGGGGAAAATGCTGGAGGGCCAAAGCCATTAGACGTGACATTGCTGACATTTAGAAATCAGTAACATTATCTGCCTAGGAATCCGTTGCACATTTCACAAACTTGGGGAAAATGGAACACAAAAGTTTATGTTTACTTTGTGAGAAAAATCTAGAAATCAACACTAAATAAAGTAGATAAGCCTGATTCTGACCTTAAAAGAGATAAATCTAATGGTTAGAGGAGCATTATACGCTGCTCCACTTTTCAATGCATTCTGAGTCTCTCTGAGAGCCACTGTAGCTGCTCACCTTTCTTCCTAGCTCCAAAAATAGCTTGCACTTTGCACAGGTAATCAATTTTATTTTTATCAAAGATGCCATGCCAGAGGTAGTCAAAGCTCTCAAGAAAATATCCAATAGTCATTCAATTCCACCATTATCTTGTGAATGATCCCAGACCTCATTAACATTGCAGGAGTTCTCGGCTTCATTAACAGCCACCTGCCTCCATTTTGAAGCTAAAACAAACTGTCCCCTCATTACCCCAGCCCTGGGGGATGCTCTTGGGGCACATCTGGACTCTGACCTGCAATCTTCTCATTATATGTTCACTCGGGGCAGAAGGAAAAAGAGCTGAGCAGGAGTCTTTGTATTACAATGATGAATTGTTACATTTCATATGAATTATATTTCTTAAAAGCCGTGAAGGGGTAATTAGCCTCAGTTAGTGAGGACAAGTGTGTGCTCTGTCTGAATAAAGAGGGGAGCTCTTGAGATCAGGACTCAGCGGCAGATAATGGGGCTTATTCAGAATGCCAGTTGTAATGCAGCCACAGAAGGACACAAGCCGGCAGGGGTTCAGCTAATGAAGGCAGGATGTCAATGGGAAAAAAACACTGAACAGGGTGGTAAACAGGCTTACAATCAGGAAAAGCAAACAAGGCACAGTAGGCTTTTGCTTTTCTTATTTTATTATTCAGTGTATAGATAGTATCCAAATGAAAATGATGTTGAACCTTGAATTATAGCCATGCTTTTACTCTCTTTTACATAATTAAATTAATCCATTTCTCAATCCATTTACTTAAACCCTTAAACTTAAGAGGTTGTCTGGCCCATTTGTATTACTGGCCATTAAATTCAGTTACCAATCATATTACTGAAATTTCACTAAGAAGAGGAAACAAGCATAGCTTTTTCATTTTAGAATTATTAATCCATTCATTTTCTAACGCAGTGACGTGGAGTGTTTCAAAACAAGCATGGATGTAGGGCAGTGTTGAACAAGATACAAGCTCATCGTAGGTCACATTCAACCTCTCAAACTAACTCATACAAGGCCAACTTAGAACTGCAAATTAAAACTAACGAGCGGATCTTTAGTATAGTGGAGAAAAACAAAGTACCAAACAAACTTCCCATAGATTGGCAGTGTGGCTAGATCTGAACAACTAACCACGGTGCCACCGTGATGCCATACTCTTAAATGATTCCAATAAGAAATGATGGTTTCAAGCAGTTCATGAAGCGCAACCTGGCTCTGGAGTTTAGGCTTATTTTGCAGGGTTTCATTTTGCAAATTTATTATCTCATTTGACAACATTAATATGAAATGGCTGGCTGGGAGACCCTGTGTTCAGATTCAGTGGGATGAAAATCAAAAATATTATCCAGATGTCTAAAACAGGGCATTTTAAAACTAGATTTCTAGACATCAGCACAGGCTCAGTCAGCCAACTACTTTGTATTATCTGCTGGCACAGTGGAATACCAGCACCTGCAATGATGTTGTTAAAAAGTACCGTGAGATGTGTACATTTCCGAGACATTGGAACAAAGACACTTGAATAGATTTGCTATTAAAAACAAAATCCTTAGGGCTACACCATGAGCAAAGTCAAAGAACTGCCAGGGGTAGCTCATAAAACAATGAGAATATCACTGAAAGCAAAATGCTAAAACTATGAAACCAATCGAGGCATGGGAAGCTGCGAGTTGTTAACCAGAACAGCTTACAATATGGGTTCAAGACCAACAATGTTCAAGGTTTAAATTCGGAATCTTGGACAGTGAGTTGAAATGTTGCACTGCGCCTATAGGTGTGATGTGATGTGCCTTTCTTAGCAGAAGTGCAGTGCGTTCTAGCAACTCACCAACAAAATGCAGAAATTAAAATAGTGTTGTGACTCACTTAAAATTAAATAACAAAAGTATTAATATCCTTCTCAAGCAGATGAATTAATTCAACATATGCATCATGGTCATGTTTCTGATAAATAAAACTTTAAGAATATTTATAGCAAAAAATGTATCTAAGGCAAAGAGTTTTTTTCAGCAAGATGTGTAAATTTTACGAAATATTAACACCATCACCAACACACTGCCCGACGCTGCAGTTGGGACAGCAGAAGTGTGTTTCTTTGCTCGCTTTTCTAATAATGTTTTACTGTTGCTTGATTATGAGAGGGTACAGTGACTGAAATTCTTGCTGCATGATCAACACACCCCTTGTTTTACTGTAGGCTACCACAACACAAGGTGACTTCCACATTACCCCTGACAGAAATATTGACAGTTGCTGCATTGTGAAAAGTGTTTAGGAGGCTAACATCGTTCTTGTCCTTCCATTTCAATACAATCATTCTACTTTTATCCCATGAAGTTACACACTCACACTGAAATTTCATGCAACTGAAGTCACTAGGCACATCATGCCAGTTTTATAGTACAGTGCCGTTTGCTTCTGTTTCATTATCAATGTTAATTCACATTGCCATCAATATTGCTTGATTCAACTAATGATACAGTTTCAATTTGTTCTACTGTAAGACTGGCTTTACTTTTTTTATTCACTCGCCAGTGTGTGATTTCATTAAAGGCTCCGCCCCGCTCATGAATATTGATGAATTACCACAAACTGCCAAAGCACATTAAAATATTCATTATTTTTTGCAGTGTGATGTTATATTATCTACTAGATGGCCACAGAATACTGTCCAGAGTATTGTTTGGGCTTAACACTGTACATTGCACAATAACAGCTATATCCCAAGAGATGCTCCATCTTAACCGTGTATACACAGATTTCTGTGCCAAGGAGGTTAAGAGATGAGAATATGTTTTAAATGGTCATTAAGTGCAGGAAACTAAAAATAGATAGGGTGTTGTGAAGTGGACATATCAGATATTATTGTTTCACTGGTGATTTAAAGATTCCTCAATTATTTTTGAGAATTTCAAAAATGCTTTAAATAGATATTTTAACTATTTCAATTGGAATTATTTAAAAAAGTAAAGTTGCAGGGACATGTACAGCAAAATCTTTTCTAATAGTAAACACAAAATAGCAACAGATGTGAAATAAGTGAAAACATCAAGAACTGCTTTTTAAAAAAACAACTGACTTTTTAATTTTCTACAAGTTTAATTGAAAGCACTTTTTGCAGAGGAGCCATCTAGGGTCACGTCCTTTAAAAATGTTGTAAATTTATTGAAAGAGATATTACCACAAATTGATTTTATTTGAAGATTATCAACAAATTTGACAGCAGTAGATTGAAACATTCACAAGTTATGCATGTCTTAATTGTATAAAATCGTGCCAGGAATTTTGACAATTGTGCTCATAAATGCCTCAATACTTGAAAGCTAAAAGCTGAACATTTTGCTCCATTAAAATACCTTTCCCCTCACCTACATTTGAAGAAAAAGAGTAGGTTCTAATTCAGACTAAGATATTGTCTAAACAGAGTTTGTTTCACATCACACTCATCACAGTGGTGAGTTTATTGTTGTCTCAAAAAGGACCTGGTGTTGTCTGTTTATGTGTGTATTTCAATGGACTGATGTTCCACCTAGAGCTGTTTCTTGCCTGATACCCACTGTTTTGTTGTGAAGATTGGTTATTGGTTCCTGGCAATTCATACAGAATAATGTAGTTCCAGAAATTAACAAGACGACTATTAATTCTTACAACTAACATATGATAAATTAATTGTCCAAAACTCTAAGAATTCACCTTCAGATTCACGATTGGTGTGTTGAATCTATCAGCTTTCTTGACAATTGTGGCTAAATCCTGCAGCTGGGATGACAAAAAGGCTCTGTATGTGGCAACCAAGCCCATGGCCCGAGCCTGCTGGAAACACTGATTATCAGCACCACGAATTCCCATCATGTCTCCAGAGAGTGGGGCATTCAGTGCAACAAGATGGAGCTGAAAAAGACAATCAGAGAAGCTGTTAATGTTGCAATTACAGTAACAACCAGCAATTTAAAGAGAAAATATGAAACTTACCCCAGGGTGGGTATGTACAGTGTGTGAAAGAAGACTATGCCCAGGAAGGAAGCTCTGCATTTCCTGTGTAATAAAAGACAAACAAGGATTTAATTTTATCCTGAATAAAATATAAAAAAATATATATATGTAAAAATTGTTAATAACGTGAGCTTGCTTTTTGAAGAAGATTAGTTCACAGTTTTTTAAAACAGGCATTTGCTCTGACTTTTTCAGCAGTATCACCTTTAATCATTTTCAACGACCACTTAATTTTTCACTCATTTTTCAGTCATAACAGACTTATCATGGCCACCAAAGGGTATAAGGAGAGACAAAAACATTAATGAGATGACATCTCCTTGGTGGACACACAGGAGGATAAATCACCATTGGTTAACCTAATGGTTATTTGTATGTGAATAACGAGACAAAAGGCAAACATTCCAAGGATTATATCCAACTTTTGAGGTAAAGGATCTAAATGTTAGGCTTCTCTTTATCCATGAGATGGTGGCACTATACTGTGCCACAGTGCCACTGTAAATTTAAAAAATGTTAATATAGCTTAAAATAAAATGATAGAATGCACTTTTGTAATAAAGAAAGTCAAACATAAATGTCTCTTACAAGGACTGGAGAACCTGGAAGAGGAGGGCTGTCACCTGTTATGGGAATGAGATCTCCAAGCTGAAAGCATGAAAAATATAGAAAATGTCATTTAGCAAAGGGTTTTACTGTATCATTTTAATAACTGTATATATGTAGCTGTGGCAATGCATTTATCAATCATCAGTTCATGTTTAAGTTTATTGTCAGTTTTAATGGCATATCTCCCATAGACTAGTGAAAGTAATAGAGCATCATTAACACATAAAAAACAGTTAATCTCTTATAATATTAAAACTTTTTAAAACAGAGTTGAAAAAATAGCTTTAAGAAATAGCCTATTTTTATACAACAATGTTCTAATGAATACTATCCCACAGAGCATTACAAGTACAGAATCATAGTTCTTACAATTGAAGAACAGGCAGGTACAGTGACGTGGTCAGGCCTACTCTTTTAAGGGATAATTATAGAAGGCACTTATAGCATGAGGGCGGCACGGTGGTGCAGTGGCCTCGCAGTAAGGAGACCTGGGTTCGCTTCCTGGGTCCTCCCTGCGTGGAGTTTGCATGTTCTTCCTGTGTCTGTGTAGGTTTGCTTCGGTTTCCTCCCACAGTCCAAAGACATGCAGTTAGCTTGTTTTTTAAGTGCATTGGCGATCCTAAATTGTCCCTAGTGTGTGCTTGGTGTGTGGGTGTGTGTGCCCTGCCCGGGTTTGTTCCTGCCTTGTGCCCTGTATTGGCTGGGTTTTGCTCCAACAGACCCCCGTGACCCTGTGTTAGGATATAGCGGTTTGGATGATGACTGACTGAATGACTTATAGCATGAAAAAGTTACATGATGGCTCCGCTGTAACTTCTAAAGTATTAGCTCTGTTTACCTGTTGGTAACTGAATACATTTAAAAATATTTGATATTTGATATCTCTTGCCCTACGTGTATCCTCAGTGATCCGTCTATACCTTCCCTTGGTATGCTCATTTGTCTCAATCTCTCTTACCTGGTGCTTCCTTTCTCTTACACCTTCCTCTAAAGCCTGCTTCTCAAGACTTTGTTAGTTTGAGGCACCTTACTCTCCTCCTGTCCGGGTTTTGCTATATGGGCCCTTATTACTCACTTTGAGAACATCATTCGCATTCTTGCGAATACTTTCAGTTTTTGAAGGTGACTCAGGTTGTGCCTTGTTAGTACATAGTGCATCAACGCTGCTCAGTAAGATATTTGCCTTTGTTATCATTGAAATGCTTCATTTTATTTTGTGAAAATAAAAAAAAACAACTTGTCACAATTAGAAATTGAACTTTGCACCCCTAAAGTATTGGGTCATCATCCCTACCACTGAGCCACCACAGCCAAACTAACCAATCTGATTGCTTGGAGGAAATAGACACACAAACACACACACTCAAACACAGACAGCAGTGTTTGAAATTTGCAAATAAATGTCAAGCCCCAGGGGAACACTTTCAGTGACAAGCACACCCTATTCTTTTGTTATTTTGTACACTTTATTAATCAAATGAGTGAACTAGAAAAAATGATAAGTGGACTTTTAGGGTTGAGGAAGACAGGGGGTGCCACAGAGGCCCAAGCCCCAGATATAACTGACACGCATACAGTCACAGGTTCAAATAAACTATATTTTATTATCTTCAATACCTTTCTTTACAAAGACAATCAAAAATAAGCACCAGGATTTCTCTTCCTTCTCTCTTTTTCTTCAGACTCTTCCTTCCACAAGTGTTGCCCTCTTCCTCCCAACTTATCATATGAGGTCGTGTGGCTTCTTTCATCTTGGACTCCCTTATTCTTGGCACAGCCTGACAGAAGTACTTCTGGTTCAATTGTACATTCATTAAAGCAGGAAGCATAACTCCCAGTAGCGCCCTCTTGTGGTACCCAAAGACTCCAGCAGGGTTGTCTCACGGCACTACAAATTGTCCATGGGTGCACCTGTCTCTAGAGATGCAGCCATCTAGTGGGAAGGCATATATTTCTGGAAACCGAGCCTCCCTCTATTGTTCCTGCATATTGGACTCCCGGCTGGTTAAGGGAATGGAAGGAATCAAAGCCGGGATGCCCGTCCCTATGTGTGTCCCTTCACGGGATGTATATAAATGCAAAAGTAGAAACACAAACATATTTTAAAAAGTGTATCACTGGTCACCCTGCCCAGGGTTTGTTTCCTGCCTTACGTCTGTGTTGGCTGGGATTGGCTCCAGCAGACCCCCGTGACCCTGTAGTTAGGATATATCGGGTTGGATAATGGATGGATGGATGTATCACTGGTCACAACTGACCTGTTTCCTTTTAACTTCAGCTGCTTTAGCATCCTTAAATAAAAAACAAAAATCAATAAGCCATGCCAAATAAATGCCATATTTTTGGATGCATGCTTGTTTGACTTCTCTATTTGCAGGATTCAATTTAGATCCAGTAACTTAAGTTATGAACAGAGTGAAAAAGGAAATATGTGGGCAGGGGTGTCGCTTTGAATTTTGTCAATTTTTATGCTATGCAACTCCCTTCCTTTCCATACTTAATTTTATATTTGATACAGATTTTTAAATTGCTCTAAAAGGGGAATTTTGCCAGATTTCAACATTTATTTATTTTTATTTATATAGCACATTTTCATACAAACAGTAGCTCAAAGTGCTTTACATATTAAAGAATAGAAAAATGAAAGACATAATTATAAAAAATAAAAAAATAAAATAATAAATAAATAATAAATTTCATTCCAATCTCCCAAATATTTGATTTTAATGTAAATGTGCCCAGAAGAGCTGTCTCTTTTTTGGGACTAGACAATCTAAGTCGCCAGAAGGAAGCATTCTGATATTGTAAAACCACTGAAAATTCATGAAACAGTCTTGATGGCTGAACTTGAGAAGCATATTACTCCTGCTGATTCAGAAATGTAATTTTGCATATATGCAGATGAAAAGGTTTCATTTGATAAGGCAGCATTATCCTAATTTTAGCCAAATTATTTAAAAATACTTGTGTGACATCTGTCGCGAAAAGGGGACAAATATGAGGAGCCCTTTTTGTGATGGAGTAAGCTAGTATTTTAGAATTGACCAGATTTCTATTGGAATTTATTACAATCAATTAATCCCATTTAAGATGGCCTTCCTGAAAGCCAGTAATTATACAATGCTTTCTCCTGACTGTCCAGGCCAAGCTTTATGGACCAAAGTAAAGAGGCTGGGTATGAGAATTCACATTTGAATAAAACTTGGCATACTGGCAAAGGATGCTTCAGTAGAGCTTTAGAAATTAGATTTTTTTTTTTGGTGGATTAACAAAAAAGAGTTAGCTTGTTTTTTAATTAGGATGTATTCTAAAACACCAAAGCCCATCTTCAACTGTCATTGTGTGCCACATTTAATAGACAAGCACAGTGCCTAGACAATAACAACTTGGGCTGAATGTGCCAAATGGCCCACAGAATATAATATAAAGGCCATAATGCAGAACATAGATACTTTTAGTTCATCTATTAACAAAAATTTGAAAGAACCTCTTATGATAGACAAGGCAAAATGTTCACGGAAAGTTGCACTAAAGTAACAGAAGTAGCGTTCACAGTGGGGCTCAGTTCAGTTAATTACAGCCAGGGAACAATGTCTTTCTGTTTAAACAAAATAATCACAAAGGACATTGTGGAGACTTTACTCATTAACTTCAGGAAGCAAGTACTTCCAGCAAGAAACAGAAAAAAGCAACTGTATGGGTAAAATGCGATTAGCACGGCAAGTATGACTTTTAATTGTATGTTCTTTCTTAGATTAAATCCTTCTTAACAGGTTGTAAGAATGTAAAGTTATGAGGCATTTTTTTAGAATGGGATTAACTAAGAGTCAAAATGAGCCAAACAAGAGCTGTAAAGAATTCTAGCTGACCTCATTTAAGTCCACTAAGTTCTCGAGGGATTACTAAAACCATGTTGTGATGGAATGACCTACAAGCTTGTGCATGTCATACAGAATAGCACAGGTTAAACCAATGGCCCAGTTTTGTGATTTGTGCATATTATGTGCCCCTTGTTAAATTATTGGGTTGAAGTCATGTGTAAATGAAACCTGGCATCAATTCCAATGGCATTTTTGGAATGAAAACCCACTGTAGGGTGAACACACACACACACATATCACATGTCACACATGTCACACATATATAATAGGGTCAATGTAGCATCACCAGTCCACCTAACCTGAATGTCTTTGGACTGTGGGAGGAAAGTAGAGCACCCTGAGGAAATCAACATGCAGACACAAAAAGACCATGCAAAAATAATATCTGCTCCTCTTTTTTTAACAACTAGCAAGATACAGTATATAGGTTTATGCAAGTTTAAAGTTACAAAAAAATCAATCAAACAATGGGATGTTGGTGCCTGATTTGTCTTGATTGGTATCATATCACTGTGATACTGTCTAGCATTGTCATCATCTAACAAAATACAGCCACATAGATTTAAGTGATAAGCAGTATGAGCAATACAAACACCCTCTATTCAGGAAACTCTATTGGCTATAAACTGCCTAAACTGAAACTGAAACACCTCAAGTTTAGAATTAAACAGGTTTTAGGTGAACAGGGACACACAGAATGAATGTGCACACTACACATACTGCCTGACTTGTGCTGCACATTGCACATCCAGTAGGAGCGCTAACAATCATGCAGCCAGGTGTTGGCTGGTCAAATGATTATAAAATGATTTTCTACATACAATTTTTTTTTCTCTTCACTTCAGGATTCTATGCTTGTTTTTTCACGAAATAGAAATAGCACAAACAACCTTCTTTGGTAACTTTTTAAAATTTAGTGCTGCTCTTCTCAACAGTGCGTGAAAATCAAGACGCAGAGTACTGTCTTATGAACAATGCACTGTGGCTGCCTTTAAGGGAACAAAAGAAAATGTAGTTTTTGCACCTCTTTGCTTGTGTGTTCTGCTTGGCTCGAATGGAAAACATTCAAACTGGAAGTCAAACAAGCCATTTAAAAAATAATGATAATATGGCTTCATTTTGATATGGCCAATGACCTTCAAGTCTCATCCTTAAAAAGTTCAGATTGCACATGTGCACATACCCAGGCATAAACAGAACACTGCAGGGCCAACTGGTCCAGCTTTGAATTGGAAACAGGCTTGCAGCTCCCAGCACAGTGATAATTTCATATAGTATAAGAAGCAATATTTGTTTACACAAGTAATTAGACTGATCAAATGATAGAAAATTGGAAAAAATATTGCTTAAGTAGATTAAACTGAAGGTTTACAAACATTTTAATAATAAGTTAAATTACTAATGGAGGATTATCACATGTTTTGCACAATATCTGGTAAAGCTACGCTCCACTGGCCTTTAGTGCAGTAAATCCACTGGTCGCCATCCTGGGAAACTGGTACTGACAGTTTTGCTAGGTAATGACAGTGTAATTAATCATAGATCCATGTCGATATATTTTGTGCAAACAAGGCTTTGAAATTACCAGGTGACATAATAGCCTTCCTTAAGGTGTGCTTGAGCCCATCAGAGTAAGTAGCTTCAGAATTAACAAAAAGCATATAAATTTGGGTGCACGATTATGACAAAATTAATAATTGACAATTATTGCTTATGATATCATAATTGTGATTATTAATTTTAAGTAATTGTACAATCAAGTATGCACCTAGTCTTGTCATCTGCATATACTGTATTCTGTTTACATGCAGTACAGTAGAACTGCTAATTAGAAGGGACCAACTTAAAAAATTGTTAATGTGATATAGTTAAATGCTGGTTTAGCTGAAACAATCATCATTTAGGGTTCAATCATGTTTCTTTTTCATTTTTTTATAATAAAGACACAGCACACATTATAAAATTGGTATTTGGTATTGGTATAACAAACACATATTCCTCCTTTTTTTCAAAATAAATAACTTCTGAAAAAAAAGACATCACCTCTACCCACGATTCAAAAATGTAAAATGTGGGAAAATGTTAAAAAGGAGATGTTGCATGTGCATACAAAATGAAAGCAGAAAATAAAATCTTCAATGTCAGTGATGTAAGATTAAGAAGTTAATGTAAACACAATCTGATAGTTGTACTTTACATGTATGTAAACACATTAAATGTAACAATGTTTGTGCATTGCAAGCTGAAGAAGCACTTACATAGAAGCACATTGTTATTGTACATGCTGCTACCAGACTTCAGTCCTTCAGCAGTGGTGTCCCCCTTCTTGTGGGAAGTTTTGTAATGAAAGGCACACTCATTTATAGTAGCAGTACTGCAAGTATCTGCTTTTCAGTATAGATTACTAATCAATATAATGAATCATTATTGATAGGCATGCTTCCATTGCTCTACTCAACCACAATTCAGTCGTGGTTACATAAAGTGCTACTTGTTTCAGATTCATTTTGATTTTTGTTCCATCATTTGGAATAAAGTAAAGGCAACAAACTTCAGAAGAATAACTAAATGAAGGGGACGACTTTTCTTACCCTGAGTGCTGATCATTTTTATAAACCTTTTTTATTGGAAAGTTTTTTTGGTTATAAAGCACAAAGACTACTGCACTCAATGTTGCTTTGACACTAGAATCACTGAAGCCTACAAAAAAAAACAGTGGTAATGTTGGGCCACCTTAAATTCCTTCGCACCTCATCATCAGCATATTTGTTTTGCAAATGTGTCAATGAGCACTGGCAAAAAGCAGCTTACTATCCCATCTCCCACCAAGGCATCTGAAATCAAGTCATAAGCGAAATTCTCCCAGCTCAAGTCTCTTTATTTGAGAGTTAGGTGTCTGGAATTGTATAGGGTAAATAATATATTTTTATTTGGAATACATACATTTCATGTGTGTTTTGTGTCTACAACGATCTGTGTAAATGTAGGATGTCAAGAAATGCAAGGCAAGAAATGTTGAACACATAACTAAAACAGAAACTTTTTTCATGTTTATGGTAAATCACAAATAGTTGATGTGAACTGTATAATGTGTGAAGACGTAAGTTCAAATATCAAATAAACACTTTCTCAAAAGTTATAACAAAACAAGAAAATAACCAAAGAAAAAGAAATTACAGTGATCCCTCACTATATCACGCTTCGACTTGCGCGGCTTCACTCTATAGTGATTTTTTTCTCATACACGCTTACGTCACTACGCATGCGCTTTCTGAGAACTTTTACCTAAGCACTACGATGGCTCCTAAACGTGCTGCTTTTTCTAAGCCTTCTGACAATAAAACTAAGCGCCGGAGGAAGATGCTTACTATCCAGGAGAAGGTGAAACTCTTGGATATGATTAAAGATGGCAATACCCTACAAAAGCCTCCTCACGCATATGAAAAGACAGCGCCAGCAACTGCCTACCAAGATGTTCTTCAGCCGCGCACCCAGACACCCACTGCCTACTCCTAGTACTCCTTCAGCGGAAGAAGACAACAACGCACCTGCTGAAGATACTGCACCACCTCTGAAGACTCTCCTACTGAGGTCGTGCCTTCATAGGTTAGTGGTTGTGTGTAAGAACTGTGTGTGTTTGTGTGCAATTAAATGTACAGTACAATAATCTACTATATAAAAGTGTTCGGGATTGTCCTTCCGTCCCATGAGTGCAAAGCGTAGCGGTATTCAGCTTATTACAGACTTACTACTTGCGGCTTGAGGTACGAAGCGACATGATGTGAGCGGAGTTCTGGTGCCCTCATCGTTCCCTTGCTTTTGTGCACGATGCACTGGAATAATAGACAAAATTATGTCTCTGGAAATAATTAATGTTGATGGAGTACAAATGCCTCACCGCGTAGTAAATATCAGGGGAGATGGTGCTTGCTTATTCTCATCTATAGCTTATTTAGTGCATGAAACTCTGTCTTTAGCGGTACAGATTTGGGCTGACATTGTACGACTTTGGACAGGCACTTCAGGGGATAAAAAAAATGTAGGTTTTCGGGAGGTGTTATGAATGGGCACTTTGATGTTCTCATTCTCTACACTTACATGCCTGATGTACACATGGAGCACACAAAAATTGAGGATAAAAGTCGGTCGCCTTAAAAGGCAAGTGCGCCTAGTAATATGATATTTGTAACGTCTAATATGTCTGATTTTCTCTTATTTTGTCTAATATATTGGGTAATACGAGTGTAATGGTGACTAAAGGGTGTTATTTCATGTCTGAAGGGCTCTAATAATGTTAAAAAACGTATTTAGAAGGTCGTAAACAGGTTTTCTATACTCTAACTGCGAAAATATTCGATTTATAAATAAAGAATCCTACTTCGCAAAAATTCATTTATCACGGTAGAGTCTGGAACGGATTAACCGTGATAAACGAGGGTTCACTGTATTCAATATACATGTTACAGGCAATGTGTAAAAAATGAAGCCAAACTCCTAATCGATACAAATTAGACACATCAGCATAGTTTAGGACTGTTGCCTTATGATCAAAAGCTTGCGGGTTCAATCATAAATTTTCCTTGCCTTTACTATTTTGAGAAGTGACTTGCTATTATCGTTACTATTATATAATAAAAACATACATTTGATTTGAGTCTGTAACAGCCGGAGTAAATTTATTGTACTTGTAAAAGTTAGCACTGAAGGGATAAAAGGAGACATACAGAAGCAGCACAGTCATTTCAGGGATAAACAGAGACATACAAACGCAGCACGATCATTTCTTGTTGGTGTCTTGTTGAGCAAACAGATACCGCAGTGTCTATGGTGGATGTTATGTTTCTTCGCACACAAACATTCACATCAACATATGATATGAATGATTTTTTTATTGAAGAGTCCAAGAATAAAACTGAATAAAAAATCATTCAAATGACTTGTTGATATGAATGTCCGTGTATGAGGAAAAGTAACATCCTTTAGAAGTATCATAAATTTACATGGGACATAAATCTCTATCTCAATGAAAACAAATTCTGATGGATAAATCCATGCTTTTGAGAGAGAGAGAGATGAACATGTTTTTTTAGTTTAAGAATATGTTTTGTTGGCCTTTTCTGAAAAGCTTCACAAAAAAGTCTTCTGTTGCAGCATGGTGATCACAACTACACACAGTACTCTAGATACAGTCTCACTATTGCATTATAAAGTCTGATACAAGAGTCCTTGATTTATACACAACAGATTTTACAATATTTCAAATAAGGAAAAGTGAGTAAAAATTAAAGTAAAAAGCTGAGGACTGAAAGAAGCTAAATATGTACAGAATAAATCAAAATCCTGTTAAGTATCTTCAGATAGTAAAAGGTAAATTTGTAAGAAGTATAGCAAGTATAGGAAAAGGTTTAATTTTCATTAACAGAATGAATTGGCTTTTCCTAAAGAAACTGCTTGGCCTGAAATGATGACCACAATATATTTCACATTTGTGCTCACATTGGGCCAGTTTAGAAAACAGGTGTACCTGGAGGAAATGGGGGAAATTTGTAAGCTCCATACAAACAGGGGCCAGGAACAAATTTCAGGGTCAGGATGCTAAATCCATGAGGTTGCAATGTTAAACACTATACCACCAAGTCATGTTTAGGTGCTAAGTCTGTTTAATAATAGAATGTGCAGTGTGCTTTTAAGTAGTGCTTAGTACATCATATTTTAAATAGTACTCAGTATATTACAAAGTCAATGAGTTAAGCATGATAAATTATACATATAAATTCAACAGCCTGAGAGTTCCCCAAGACTACTGATGTAAAAAGTGGCCTATGATGTTTATTATTAGGTTTAAAACTGTAGTGTGTTGCTTACCTGAACCTTTCTCCAGCCTTGTCGAACACGGATGTAAAGTTCACTTTTGTCAGTAATATAAATGAGCGTTCCCTCAGCTGTACGATATGAATCTCTCAACAGACCTTCCAAATTTCTATATGTGATTACCTGCCAAAGCCAATTAAACACAATTACCGTGAGATTAGGAGATGCAGAGAAATAGTGGCAAAAAGTTATTTTAAACATTGATATTTTCTTTTGTATTTCTTTACGCTTACAGCATTTGATGTTCCTATTCCTGGAGGTCCTGGCTGACCAGGGGGTCCTGGAGGTCCTGGAAGTGGGATAGCTGACAAAATACAGTACAAAACATATCAGTATACGGTACATTGTACTTAACTTCTCTCAAAAAAAGCCAAATTCAAGTTTAATAAAATAAGTGGCCAAAATGATTACTAACAATAAAAGTATGGTGAAAGTGTGGACAGACATTTCCAGCAATGCTGAGACAAACCTCAAAATATTTCCCAAGAACACCACCAATTTATGTTCTTAGCTGCTTTGTCATAGTTCATGAGAAAACAGTGTTATGGAATCATTACAACAGACTGTAAAATATGAAAAGTATTATCATTTACACAAAAAATTAATAGATTCCACACATACAAATGGGGCAGCTGAATAACATAACCAAAGTGAATGAACAGAGTATAAAAAAGCAAAAAGATCACTCTGAATCAATAAATAAGAAAAAAACCAATATGAACCCAAAATAATATGTTGAATGCTAAGATCAGAAAATCATTTAAAACAGTAAAAGAACAAATATGTACTGAAAATTATATTATAAAAATCTATCCATTATTAACTGACATCACTGCTTCCTTTTTTCAAGCTCCTCATTTTCTGCAGGGATGCTCTGATCTGCTTTTTAGGACCGATACTGATTTCACATTACTGGATTGGCAGATACCGATATTTTTTCTTTATCTCTTTAAAAAACAATTTACACTAAGCTCCAGCATAACCAAATGCATAGAAGCCTTATGTTCTATATAAAAGTGTTAATTTTGGTATTTTTCTAACTAAACAATAGACCACAGGTTTTACCTGTTAATTTTTTAATAGCAAAAGGAAATTATGTTGTCCCATTTAATACTATAATAATCAAAATGCCCTTAAAATACATACTTTTTGACTAATACAATATGCACAGAAAGCATTTATTCATATTAGATATACGATTAAAGAAAACAAAATGCTTCTTATAATTACAAGCTGTCATATTGTCTGTAATGTACTTATATAAAACAAAGCTTAAATAAAAAAGTAGTTTTAACCATTTGCATATACTCGTATATATATATATATATACTGTATATATATATTCATGGCATTCGTAGTCTGAATCACAATCTGATTGTATGGGTGGGTACCTACTAGGTAACGCTTGTGGTTGGTCTGCAAGCCAGCAAACATCCGCCACAGTGCCCTCTTTCAGTTGCGAGAAGCAGATCATAGAATGGTTGAAATAGTTCTACTGTCAAATAATGCAAAGACTACGCAACACGTATTTCGCCCTAATTCTGGGTTCATCAGGCATACACACTCACTGCACCCCCTCTTGAAGAATCGAACCTCGGACATCAGCACTAGAGGCGAAGCCTCTTGCATTGCGCCACGGCGTGTGGTTCATGTATTTGACAGTATGTAGATCGGGGTAGTTAAAAAAGACGCTGAAAGACTACCTTTACATTGCTCCCTTGCTTGCTGGGCTTACTTGCTTACTTGCTATATATATATATATAGTCACATATTGACACAATTAATTGATACCAGGACCAAAAATATAAAATAAATAAGTAATTTAAAAATCACATAATGCATATACACAAGTAAGCAATAGAAGCAGCTGAGTCATTACATTGTTAAGCTTGTTTTTTAAACCTAACTATAATGATGAGTGCAATGTTATGGAAAATCTAAACTCCAGCTGTCAAGATGCTGGAGAAAATAAACGTTCTGGAGTTCCAGTTATCTCTGATTATCTCTTTCCTGCATGAACTTGTAATCATAGGTTTCAGATTGAAGAAGTTCAAATCCTACCATTCTAACCTGACATTCTATGTATTACAGGCTAATTCTTAGTTTTCACATCAGAAATGACATGGTGTTGAATGAAGCTGCTCGATTGGTGTTCTCTGTTCTTCATTTCACCCAATATTCCTCTGTTTTTCTCTATTCATTGATTTTTAATGGCTGCAAAAATTCAGCTCAAACCTGCTGTCTTGGCCTAAATATCCCTGCATGGCTTTGCTCCTCAGTACCCCCAGCCTCTGATGTCTATGTTTATCTCTTGCAGAGAGGTGTCTGTTGTGCTCTGACCTACTGTATATGCTGACTGTTCCACCCCTCACCAGATATCCAAAGACTGTATGATGCTTCTCAGCTCTTACACTCAAGATCTCAATGAGCTTGCCTGAAATGTTTTAAATCTACTGATGGTTAGGCACCTCTTGAAAACGCATGCATTTGCAAAGTACGTCAGGACTGCTTAGGCCTTATATCTCTCTCTGCTTTCCTTGTGAATATCTGTATATGTACTGACCTCATTAATTATTAAGCATCCATGATTTTGCTTGGGTTTTCCAGTGTTTCAGTCATTTTTGGGACTAATTATAATACTTAATTTCTGTTGCTCTCCTTTAAATTTTGTTCTCTAGTATTAGTAAAGTTTGAACTTTCTTTTCTATTAATTGTATTTATTATGGTTTTCTTTGTATGTCATCTGTGATATCTGCTACATAAATAATAATAAAAATTGTAAATAGAAGAGAAAGGATAAAAAAACAGAAACATCACATAACTATTATTTATAAGACTGTGGTGCAGATTCCTTTATTGATGCTATAAAGTCATAATCCATGAATTCATCAGTCTCTTTTTATAACTCTAACAAATTATACACACAGGGGATGTGTACATTTATGTAATGCAAAAAGTTGGTCATTTATGACATAAAAGATTAACTGAAATGTTTAAGCAAGAATATTTCAACAGAACCATGTAATTATAGTATTATCTATTCTTGAATTTTGTAATAGCCTGGGTAGGCAATGAACAATTTGATTCTTAATGAAAGTGTATTCAATAGACTGCTAAATAGATGACTTAGATAATGATGTTTAGTACATCAGTGTAATATTGTTATGTTTTTCTGTTAAACTGTATTATGCAATTTTCTAACTGAAGAAAAACATTATCCCCAAATTTTGAGATGAGTATATGCATAAAATACAGACCATAAGGAAGTTTATTTAAAGCAATGAAAATGAATTACGATAAACAATCTGACCACTAAACCAAGAAAACTTGTAACCAGCCTTCTTTTCTGTTACACTTGAATGCAATTCTTAGTGACAGGTTACTGCCCAAATATATGGTAGACATTTGGCAAAATAAGATGTAATTCAAAGATGAAATCATGTCCACTGGCATGTTTTACTTAATGTGTTTTCAGTGAATGGTTCATTTTGTTTAATGTATTTTTGGAAGTATTTTGCAATATCTGTTTTTCTACAACTTAGGCTGGACACAGTCACCAAGCATAAAAGTCCTTGCCCAGTAATTGTATATGTCTCTCTCTACTGGTCAACAATTGGTAGCAGAATGGACTGACTGTCATTATTAAAGTAAAATGCTTAGGTCTCATTCAGACTACTATTTAGGTGTGAGGACAGATCTGAATTTATAATAATACAATTCACAGTGTTTTACTTTCAGCAAGATGAATAGTGATACTTACAAGAACCAAACATGGATGATGGTCCTGGAGGTCCTGGTGGTCCAGGGGGACCAGGAGGTCCAGGTCTTCCAAATCCAGGGGGTCCAGGCAAACCAGGGAATCCAGGTGGTCCTCTGGGACCAATTACAGCCTCTCCTTTAGGGCCCTTATAAAAAAAAAATAATAATAAAACCTACTGTAGCCATGGGACACAAGGACAACTGAAATAAAACTGAACTGTTTTTTTTTTACAACTCTTCCACCATGAGTGTTAGTGTTAGGTATTAAATGAAAAACAGCAACATAAATAGAGACTTAAAATACAGTAATGTAACAGGCAACACATGTCTATATAAAGAATAACTTGTCTTATTTCTGGAATACAGCAGTATGAATGGGTTAGCACTGTATGGCCTTATCTACAGCATACATTGCACCTCAAATACAATAAATACCTTCAGTTGTTAAATTATAGGGATGCTGCAGATAGGTTAAAAAAATTGCCAGTTATGATTTTGACTAGTACTGAAATGCCACTGGGGCATCTGTCTGTCTGTCTATCTATCTATCTATAGTATGTAGACTGCAGGGTATAACAGGGCACCAAATCTCAGATATGACAGTACCAACACACAGTCCCAGATTGAAAAAAAGTAATTTTATTTTAGTTGAAATACTTTTCAACTGACTCTTCATTGACAATTATTGTTTGTTAATTCTTATTTTATTTCTTTTCTCTTTCTCCTTCACTCCTCTTAGGTAAGCACTCCTTTTTAACCTGAACCTAGGAGTATTTCTGGCACATAAGCACTGTTACCACGAAGCAATTCTGGGTCAGGTGAAACGTCACCTTGACAAGGGAGCCTGACCACAACAGCTCCCTCTAGCAGCACCCAAGGACACCAGCAGGGCTGCCCACCTGAACTACAACTCCCTGGGAGCTCTGTGGGTAAGGAAACAGGAGCCTCACCAGAGGGATACTGACACAAGCATATTGGAAGAACACACAGCTCTGAGAGACAGTCATTCTCAGGTAGAATGCCTAGTAGTGGCTGGGCAGTGTCATGGCCTTGGAACCCCTGCAGATTTTGTTTTTTTCTTCAGTCCTCTGGAGTTTTTTTTTTTCTATCCTGGCCATCGGACCTTACTTATTCTTTGTTATTTAGTATTGCCTAATTTTTATATTTTTTCTTTTTTCTTTCTTCATCTTGTAAAGCACTTTGAGCAACATTATTTATATGAAAATGTGCTATACAAATAAATGTTGTAGTTGCTTTTGTTATGGCGCAACTAACTTCCCCAGGTGCCCATCTGTCGGCATCCTCCTTTGCAATTATAAATAAAATTTAAAAAAAAAACAGTTTATTAGTGCTTGTGATACTGTTTTTGGTGTTGGACCCCACATTATAGAGAAGGCTCAGACACTATTTAGCCAGTGTCAGTGGGGTGTGTGCAATTTATTTTCTGTTTATTAATGTGATACTTTAGGTTTTCAATTTGATCATCTCTTCCTTGTGTCGTATGTAATAAAGCAATTATTCTTGTTAAAGATTTGGGTTTTGGCATTCTTTTTTGGGTTTGTGTAGCTCATTCGTCAAACCAGTTGCAGAACAGTGAGTGGTCCACTGATAGGTCACAGAAGATAATTTATACTTTCTTTATTAATATAATTAATAACTGAAATGATGTATCATGGTCACCAGCCTGCTTTACTGAAATAAGAAATATTGATTAGTTAATCACTACGCTACGAATAATATTTGCCAAAAAATCTGACCACAAAATGATCTTCCTTGTAGTTTAATATATAGAGGATCTAGAACCATCATTTACATTTTTGGGACTAAATGTGGTTGTAGTGGGTTTGAGAATGTTATGTTATTTAGTTTTAGACTTTAGGCTCTGAAAACAAACTAATGACTCGTGTTTTACTCCCTAGAAGAGTAACAGCTTTAAAACGAGGAATTACATTAAAGTTCTTGTAAGTACACACAGTAAAGTGTGATTCAGTTCTAATACTAAACCAGGGGTAGTAGCAGATAATACAAAATAAGTGAAATTATAGATGCATATTCACAGAATATGGGCTTGAGCTGATGTCTACCAGATGAAAATTATTGTAAATAAATGTAAAGTATTACATGTATTAAACAAAAATTTCAGTTGTCAATACACAACAGGAGGTATGAAGCTTGAATGTTGACCTTATGAAGATGAAGTTCTAGAGGGCTCTTCATTTTCTACATCCAGAGTGTATAGAAGCACTCAAGAAGGCAAAAAGGATGTCAGGTTATATAGCATGGAGTGCTGAGTACAAGTCAAGGGAGGTTATAATAAAGATAGTACCAGAGGTGAGGCTTCACTTTTATTATGTACAGTTTTAGCCTCCATATTACAAAAAAAACTTAACAGCACAGGAGAAAATCAAAAAGAGTGACAGGCTGATTTTGAACAGATTAAGTTGTTAAATGTTTTTAATTTAAACAAACTGAAATCAAAAATTGACATGAACTTATGAAGGTAATGAATATGGCAGATACAAGCTGTTAGTTTAAGATAAATTCTTCACCAAGAACATGTGGTGGGTCACAGATGGACCTTGTTAAGGGCAGATTTTGCAGAAAAATTATAAAGCTATTCTTCAACAGCAGTAATTTTCATTTTTCCTTGATTTCAGTGAAGGGTCTGGGAATGAATTAAAGTCATAATGGAAGGATAAACCGAACTAGTTTTGAGTAGGTTATAATGGTGCAAAAGTCTTTTAAGTGTCCCAGAGGGCTAATGAAGTGTTTGCCATTTACGCTGGACCAATTGTTGTGGCCAGAAATGTGACCCGAGATACTCCACAATGCCTTCCTGAGATAAAATTATGTTATGTATCAGGCTGCATTGTCACTTTCCAGAGCTAGATCAGTTACAGAGAAAACACACTTTCACACAGACAGAAATAAGAGAAATACCTGATCATCTGTGGTCATACACAAGTCCCACATCTCACGGTAATAAAAAAATCAATTGATTGTGTGATGCAATTGGTTTAACCCATCTGAGAGGCTTTGTGTCGTGCCGCCCTGGCTCACTCTGCACAAGGAAAGTTCTCTACAGGATGCTTTTAAATTTGTTTAATTTCAGGAAGACAAACATGGACCTGAATTCCTTTGAAAAAATAATTAAGTTTGGCTTTGTTTTCATTAAAGATCTATTTTAGTTTTATGTGTGCAATTCTGGACCTGATAAGTGACAATTAAAGGTAAACATTCTTGCAGACAGTGGCAAATACTGTTAGGCTTGGTCCATAACAGATACACCTCAGATAACAGTGACGGAATTTAATATTAGAACAGTAATGTTTATAGCAAACAACAGGAGCAGGAAGCATGACTTCAATGAGGATTAGCTCCATTACAAGCTCACTGCACATAAGAGTTATAGAAACCCTGAAGGACAGCAATAGAGAGGGAACAACAAGAGACCCATTTAAACCCCTGGAATCAGCAGTAGGGGATGGAAATGCATGCCAATATTTGGCTAAGGTGGCCACACAGAGAATTTTCATGGAAAGATTCACAAGGTCAATAACAAACCCAGCAACTCTGTTGTTCCATTTGATCCAGCCATCCAATCCCAGCCAACACAGGGCGCAAGGCAGGAAACAAACCCCGGGCAGGGCACCAGCCCACCGCAGGGCATGCACACACACACACACCCCCACACACCAAGTGCACACTAGGGACAATTTAGAATCGCCAAGGCACCTAACCTGCATGTCTTTGGACTGTGGGAGGAAACCGGAGTACCCGGAGACACGGGGAGAACATTCAGACTCCACGCAGGGAGGACCCAGGAAGCGAACCTGGGTCTCCAAACTGCGAGGCAGCAGTGCTACCCACTGCGCCACCTCAAATATGTAAAATATGCAATTTTTTTCTATCAACATTAGTCTTCACATAGAGAACCACAGACACATGAAGTAAATTTCCCAGTAGCATGGCAGGCAGGAGCGCTTTAGGGATTCTCAAAACTCTCACTCAATTAGGTGAACAGGACAAGCTTCTTCAAGGACTAAATGGGCTGTTCTTATTGTGCATTCGAGTTATCGGATATTTTCTATCCAAAATTGATCCTTTCACATAAGCGGCAGGTGCCATGCACCCAAAGCCTTGTACTGATATCATTAATTTAAAATAATATACAATTTTGACTGCTGGCTGTTAGATTTGGTTACATTCAACTGTCACCATCTGTGCAATATAGTGCAGCGTATTGACATAGGCTTTAAAAGCTTAAAAAAAAAAATGTATTTTTCCAAAGGAGGAACTTAATACTTAATCTGCACAAAAATGAGGAGAAAACTCAGGAACACAGACCTGCTTAGAATACTATTTACTTTAAATCCTGCAAACAAAATGTTAAAATGGCATTGAAACGCCACAACTCAAAAAGTATTTACTTCCCAATAAGTAATTGTGAAGGTTTCATATTAAATGTCAGCTTCATAGTGCTGTAACAATTATGTTACTCTCTCCTCCTTACTTATAATATGTGTGATTATAACTGAAAGAAATGTATTGTTTTAGTTGTGCTCATTTGAAATATATTGACATTAACTGACAGCAAATTTAAAACGTAAAAGTAGAGGCATTACAACCTGCTAATACTGGGACTTGTTAACCTAATTTTCAAGAGTACTGAGGTAATTACTTAAAAAAACGGTAGCTTACAACTAGTCCAGATCTTCCAGGAAGTCCAGGTGGTCCAGGAAGCCCTGCCTCTCCTTTCTCTCCTTTGTCTCCTTTGTACCCTGCATCCCCTTTATCACCCTGAAGAAGACAAAAAATGAAAGCAGAACTGTTAGGTCATCACAATGAACTCGAAAATGCACTGTTACATAAACAGTACACCTAAGTATAAAAAGAGAGAAGACATCTTACAATTGATTTACTGCATAATACTGCACATGTAAGCATGTATGACTATTTTATATATTAATTTAGCAAATATAGAAGCTGTAATAATTTTATCAACATTCAAATACACTGTAATGGGGAAATGATGTTAGAGGTATAAAGCGACAAATAATTACTGAAAGTGTTTAAGTGCAACAATGATTTGATCATAATGTATCTGGATACATTGCTAAAAGGCAGTATCTCTTCCGTTTATGAATTAGTGTGAGAAAGTCATGCTAGAGTGATCAATTTCCATTTTGGAATACATTGTTTGTTTTACTTTTATTACTGTGCTGTTAACAAAGATCAAAGTGAAAATACACCATATATTTTGGTCACTTTATAAGCTCATGTTTGAAAGTCATCCAACCATTCATTTCCTAATGTGGTTAGTGGCATGGTTTTGACAGTGCTTTTGTTTTATTTCTATCATCTGTTTATGTTGCAATTTTTTGTAAATTGTTTTGTTGATTTTGTTAATGAAACTGCATTAATTTCCTAATTTTGTATATAGTTGACTAAGTTTCTGTGGTGAGCTGGCGCCCTGCCCGGGATTTGTTTCCTGCCTTGCGCCCTGTGTTGGCTGAGATTGGCTCCAGCAGACCCACGTGACCCTGTAGTTAGGATATAGCAGGTTGGATAATGGATGGATTAACTAAGTTTTCTAGTTTTTGCGTATTTTCATTTTTTTTGTAGCTGGTGTTATAAATCTCTTTTATCTTGTTCTTTTCCTTAATTTCTTTATGTTGAGACAAGAAGATTTAAGAGTTCAGCCAACAATGAAGCATTAACAGGATTACCAGAATGCAATGTTTACTGTAAAAGATATGAATTCACAATAACACAATGGCATGTGATACAAATATACATGTGTCTTAATACTACTAGGCCATGTATTTTAAGGGCATTTAATCCCCAAACTGACAAAATGGTTGCAATACACTATATGTCCAAACATGCCACTCTTCAAAAATAGCCACCAAAGAAATAATGAAAAAAAAAAATGTTCAGAAGAAGGACAAATTACCTTGAAATCATCAGGCAACAAAGAGTCTATAGAAAAATAAAATACCAAGGTTAAGAAACAATTTAAATTCAGTTTGGTTATCATGTTGTGCTCATACACAAATTGGACTTTATAGATAAGACTAAAATATATTTTAGATACAGAAGAAGGGCTATGAAGTGCCTATTTCTGACATTACTGCTTTTTTCTTACTGAACCTCTTATGGCAATAAGGTGAAGCTGAGAACTTTTAATAGTTGTTATCATTGTGAGATTAGTTACTATATAGTAACAGGCAATACTGAAAGATAAAAAAGCATTAACAGTGCATAAAACACAATAAAGATAATATGAAATGTTATCAACATGGAGCGGTGCTTAAAGAAACTGAAGGACTACTACAATATACAGGTGCCATAAAATGTACTTTGGTCAAGATATGCGGTTTTTCTAGATAGAAACTGACTGGCACTTTAAAAGGTTTCAATAATGTCTAGCTAATAAAAACTAGCAATATATTTAAGACATATCAAAAAGACAGTGCTAGATGGCTGGGTGTAACTTAGGATGGGCCCTCTGTCCATTATGGGGCACAATGATGTATTTTGGATACGCTGGCACATGTGTCCCTGATGCTGCTGGGAAAGACTGGGTTATGACATCTGAAGAATGTTGTGTTATGCACATCTTTGGGAGCTAACCAGATTATCAAGGGCAAATTCAAATAGCCACCAAAAGAGCATACAGATATCATATGGACAGACATTACAAAAAGACCTGAAGCCAATTCTACAGAGATGTAAGGCAGTACTACTCTGCCACCATTCCTTCTAAAGACAGTACTAATCAATTTCAGTTCTGTACAAAAAGAATAGTAGAAAAATCTTAGTGTTCTTTTAATTTTATTTTAAATTCACAATAGAAGAAATGGTCTTACATTTGTTATACACTTTGTCTCAGTAATTTTTGTTTTTTATGTGAAAGAACACACAATTAGTGAAATTCTAATGCCAGGAAAACTATATTGTTAAAGGAGAAAGAGTTGACAACTAGAGCACATTGCCATATGCTTCGTTTTGCTCTACTACATCAATCAAATAAACAAATTATCCATACTTGGGTAAAAATGCTCTGCGGCAGCTGTCAAAGTAGTGAGCCACTGGTATGGGAATGTCTGCACTACATGGAATATGTCTGTTCAAACACCAGCTGACATGTTAATGGGAAACACTGTTACATGAATAGTTCAAAACACAGTCATTAACCTTGCAAGAAAAAGAAAGGAGGCTCTCAAACGAAAAACAGACTGTTCCACATATCTTTGTCTTCTGAAGTTTAATGATCATTACTTTGTTCTCTACAGCTTGTATTCAGAAAATGATTTAAACCTGGAATAATGGTAAACACTGTACAGAAACAATTGCTATACATGCAAAAAACAATTCTGAACAATTTTTGGTTCTTGTCCTTTGCTGTACATTGGTTGCTTGCCATTTCTTGTTTAAGATGAAGGTTTCTGTTATTGTCTACACAGATCAGTCAATGACAAGCTCGGTAAAACTGACACACAGCCTGATAAGACCATGCACTTCATTGTGGGGTATTCCTACTGTTGTTTAGCAGGACTTAATATGAGTATATATACTTGGATATGTATCAGCGTTCTTAAAACTAGGAGGCATCATTTCAGCCATCCATCTTTTTAACAATTTTGGTAGTAACATGTCTCCATCATGCAAAATAATGCATTTCGCAGCGAATCCAAAGAGACTGCTATTTATGAAGACACGCAGGAAGGGGCAGGGCCTAAAGTTAAAGGGGAAATGAATCTGGAGTCTCTGTACCATGGATGCCACTGATGCATAAGGGGAACAATAAATCTGTGCTCACCACCAAGCTCAATACTCCATAATCTTTTCTGCTGATATGGAAAGAAAGGAAAGACAGAGAAACAGGAAAGAGAGAAAGACAGAGAGACAGGAAAGAGAGAAAGACAGAGAGACAGACAGGCAGATGGTCAGCAGCAGTGACTACAAAAGCACCTGCTCCACACCAACATTTACAAAGCATGACAAGAGTAAAGGAAGGCTCAGGTGGTGATGAAATCTTAACATTTGTTGTTTGCAGGTTAATTTTACAATATGTGTACTGTTAAATTAATGAAAATATTCTTAATTCTTACATATCCATCTCAGCTTTGTTTGACACCAAGCTCGCATAGTACCTAACGGAACCTTTCACATTGCAACAGCTGCAATACATGCTGATAGGAAAATTTGTCATCTCATTTTCTTAATATTTTTTCCTCGTGAGTGTCATGGTCATAAGAAGATATAATTTAGATGACTCCAAATTCCATAAAGTTCAAATTATTAAGAATTAGGTACTATATAAAAGAATTTTGCGTAGATGTATCTATTTACAATAAGGAATATATTTATTACTCTGAAAACAAATTATTTAAAAGTAGATCAAGTCTTTTTCTCTCTCTGTCTGGATAGACCGGAGGAGAGAGAATCGGCAGGGCAACACATTCCCCAGGACACTAGAGGGCAGCTCTCCTGGGCAGCTGTGGCACCATGGATTCCTGCAGGGTATGCTGGGAGTTGGAGTTTAACACTGCCCTGTTGGGTTCCATGGGGGCCACCAGGGGAGAGCTGCAGAGCCCTACATTGTCTCTCACCACACCTGGGACACTCCCAGGGCCATCTTGCTTGCCTGGAGGAGTGGAGAGGAAGAACAAAGAGAGGACGAGGAAGAAGAGAGAAGAATGTCCTGTGCTGTGGGGAGCAGACAAGCACTCCCCAGCTGTAAATAAAATGTGTGTGCTGGACTGGAACTTCTGCCTGTCTGTGTTGGGTTAGGGTGGGTGTACATTCCCCAGTGGTCCACTATATATATATATATATATATATATATATACTATATAAAATACCAGCAAGCTTAGAGGAGAAGTAGTGTGTTACAGAAGTAATGAAAAGAAAAGGAAACATTTTGAAAATAACGTTACCATGATTGTCAATGTAATTGTTTTGTCACTGTTGCTGTCATATATATATATATATATATATATATATATATATATATATATATATATATACATACACACACACACACACACACATATAGACATATACACATATACATATTAAAATAGAGGGTGTCAGGAACCTTTGGAAATGCGCTAATTCGCAGGGTTTAGCCAACAGAAAGCCGAGTGCAGGAGTCATGGTCAGATGACTGGCGATATGAGACTGTTGAATTCCAGTATTTTATATTTATTTAACGTAAAAAAACAAATGAAACAATAAACAAACAAACATGCTGAAGATAAACCAATATGGCGGGAAGAAGAATCTGTCGTGAACCGGCCACCACTTCCGGTTGAGGGCGAGACCTCATTAAACTTTCTTACACATATACATACATATGTACATATATACATATATATATACACATACATATATACACACACACACATACATCCACATATATATACAGTACATATATACATATATATACATATATTTATACATATCTAAACACATACATATACACATACATACACACACACACATATCTATACTAATAAAAGGCAAAGCCCTCACTGACTCACTCACTCACTCACTCACTCACTCACTCACTCACTCATCACTAATTGTCCAACTTCCCGTGTAGGTAGAAGGCTGAAATTTGGCAGGCTCATTCCTTACAGCTTACTTACAAAAGTTGGGCAGGTTTCATTTCAAAATTCTCCGCGTAATGGTCAACCTATTTTTTCGTCCATATACTATAACTTGCAAAATACCCGTGCTTCGCATCGGCAAAGTACTGCCTTAAAAGTTTGAATTCAGGGCTCTGTAGGTTGATCATTTTCATTTCCATCAAACGATGTGGCATCCTTTCGTTCCTAACACATTACCCAGTCTATATCAGTATAGATATCCAGGAGGATTTCTTTTTCCCATTGAGATCTGATGTGTTTTCAAAGTGTTCCTTTAATTTTTTTGAGCAGTTTATATATATGTAGATATATATATATATGTAGATTTGTATATATATATATATATGTGTATATACATAGATATGTATATGTATATATATGTGTGTGTGTGTGTATATATGTGTATATATATATATACAGCAGTGGTACCTCGGTATACATCTGCTTTGGAATAAGTCCAACTTGGTATACGTCCTGTTTAGAGGCGAAATATTTTGCTTGGTATACGACCTTTGTTTGGAATACGACTCGTGTGCTAGAACAACACGTGTGGTATACCGGGCGCGCGCCTTCTAAAAAAAAAAAGTTTTAACCTGTACAGTAATCCCTCGCTATATCGCTCTTCGACATTCTCAGCTTCAGTCTATCGTGGATTTTATATGAAAGCATAACTAAATATATAACACGGATTTTTCGCTGCTTCGCGGGTTCTGTGGACAATGTGTCTTTTTACTTCCTGTACATGCTTCCTCAGTTGGTTTGCCCAGTTGATTTCATACAAGGGACGCTATTGGCGGATGACTGAAAAGCTAACCAATCAGAACACGCAGTTAAGTTCCTGCGTGCTGAATGCAGTGTTAACCAGGAAGTCTCGTCTCGCTCATTCAGCATCAACGTGTTTTGCTGTGTTTATCTTTGTGCATAAATAGTCAAGCCCTTCATTATGGGTCCAAAACGATCTGCTACTGCTTCAGGGGCCATGCCCAAGTGCAAACGGAAGATGTTAACGATTGCTGAAAAGGTAAAAGTTTTGGATTTGTTGAAGGCTATGATTCTTTTTATTTAAAAAGTAGGAAAGGAATATAAGATCTACGGCTGCAGTGTCCTTTTAACCAGGGTGAAAAACGAGTTGTAAGTGGATGTAATAAGGCAGTAGTCTGGATGGAATCTGCTTTAGGGATTTGGATTGAAGACTGCCAGAAGAAGAACAATGGCAGTGCTACACAATCGCCTGAAGTGGCTCCTTTGGAAGAGCTGTAACGCTCTCCTTTGTTGTGCAGTAAAATTAAACTCATTGTTATCGGACAAGTCATTTTCATTTATTTCATCTAATTGCTTTTGTATTTATGTATTTTAGTATTAAGCAGTGTTTAAATTATTTTATACAACCCCATCAATGTATAATATGCCAATAACAATAGAATTTTTTTTTCATGGGAACGAATTAATCATTTTCCCATTATTTCTTATGGGAAAAATTAGTTTGGTATAAGTCCAAGGATCTGGAACGGATTAAGGACGTATACCAAGGTACCACTGTATATGTATATATATATGTATATGTATATATATGTATGTGTATATATATCCATCCATCCATTGTCTAACCCACTGAATCCGAATAGGGACACGGGGGTCTGCTGGAGCCAATCCCAGCCAACACAGGGCACAAGGCAGGAACCAATCCTGGGCAGGGTGCCAACCCACCGCAGGAAACACACAAACACACCCACACACCAAGCACACACTAGGGTCAATTTAGAAACACCAATCCACTTAACCTGCATGTGTTTGGATTGTGGGAGGAAACCGGCGCCCGGTATATATATATATATATATATATATATATATATATATATATGTGTGTGTATATATATATATCTATATATTTGTATATGTGTCTATATATGTATATATGTATGTATATGTATACATATATGTGTATATATATGTTTATATGTGTGTGTGTATATATGCCAGCAACACTCATGACAATGACAACACAATTACATTGTCAATCATGTTACGTTATTATTAAAATGTTTCCTTTTCTTTTTCATTACTTCTTTAACACACTACTTCTCCACTGCGAAGCGCGGGTATTTTGCTAGTATATATTTATAAACACACATACATATATACAGTATATACATACACACACACACATATAAACATATATATACACATACACATATACATATACATACATATCTACCTATACATATATATATATATACACATTGTGGAAGACTGCCGGCTTCCCAGGCCGGTCCGCACCCCCAGGCTGACAGGAGGAGCTCTCCCAGCAGCAGGATCGTGCCCCGAGGTCCAGCAGGGCCTTATGGACTCTGTAGTGTTTATACACAGCCCTGCTGGATACCTTGGGGACCACCAGGAGTCGCTGTGGGAGGACTTGTGGGATCTGTTGTGCCCTATGACCCGGGAGTACATCACAGTCACGTGATGGGAAGGAATGGCGTGCTCCCGGGGTGAAGTAAAAGACTGATTGCCCTGACCCGGAAGGAATAAGGAACACCTCCGGGTCAGGGGCTATAAAAGGACGGTGCTTCAGTCCAGACACTGAGCTGAGCTGGGAGGTAGAGGAGCAAGTGTCTGGGCGAGGAGGAGAGTTTATTGTGTGTTACTTAGAGTATTGGTTTATGAGTAGTGTGGAGGGTGCTTGGTGCACATTGTTATTAAACAATAAAGGGTCGTGGACTTTTACCTGGTGTCTGGAGTCATCCCTGAGGGTTCAAGGGTGCACCACTGCCCCCTACTGCCACACTGGCGTAGCCGGCAGGATTCTCTGGCCGTCTGTTGGCAGAGGACCTGCATTAAAAACAAATTTTGTGTGGGCAGACAACCCTCGGGGGATTCCCCATCTTTTCACGGAGGTGCAAACACCACCCGCTACCGAGAAAGCTGCAACTGTGCGCGCCATCCCGTTCTGCAGGACCATGGTCAAGAAGACCGGGAAAAAGAAGGTCAGTCCCAGCTGGCTGCAGGGCCTGACGGACGCCGAGAGGTCCTGGACCTACCTGACCGGAAGCAAAGAGGACCGAGAGCTAATTCGGGCCGAGTTAGCCCGGGTAGCGCGTCAGTCGGGACACGGACCGCTGTCGAGCGCCTCGGACTCCTAGATAGTCCGGGGTTCCGCCATACACTATGGAGGGAGCTGCAGGTAAAGCGTCCGGCGTGTCGGTTTATTTTATCATGTTTTACAGACGCTCACCAAGAGAAACGCAGCGGCGTCTCGGATGACTGCCTCATGCTCCGGCAAAATGGCCGCGGACGGCTAGCGAAGGCTTCCCACGAGGACAACAGACTGGTCACCCGCGGTGCATGTCGGGAAGGTGAAGGACACTCGGAGTCCTCCGACGAGGTCGTTCGGTCCCTGACGGGTCCGAGCCTCCTGGAAGGGGAGGGGAAGGCGTGCAAAGCAGCGCCGAAACAAACGGCAATCGTCAAGGAGGGACGGGTTGTGGCTGAAGGGTCTGAAATTGGGAAAGAAAAGGCAGATCGCAGCCGGCTCGTAGAAGCCAGCCGTCCCTCTAAGAACTCCAAAGCCCAGGAGCCTTTGCGCGACCCAGCTGAACACGTGCCAGGAGGGGCGTGCTCATTGGTTCCCGGTCGGAGGGTAAGCGAAATGCGGAAGCGCAAACTACTCCGGCCGTAAACATTAACTCTGTGGATTTATGGAGGCTCGAGGAATACCTCGCGCCCCTTCGCCGTTTCTTACAGGATTTACAACAGCTGAAGGAACGTGTGGAGAACTTGGGAGCGACGGCCGCAACCCCGTTAAAGGCTCTGCAGGACTACGTGCAGCGGCTGGGTTGGGAAGCTCCGGAGATGATCGATCGCGGAGTACAGGTGAGTCCCTCCCGTGTCGTAGAGAGTAAGGGGACACAGTGCAATCGGGCACCGCTGAGAATGAGTAGCGCGTGTCAAAGCATTGTGTGCCCGACAAGAGACTGGGGCATGATGACCGAATGGTCGGGGACTGGAGCAAACGGCCCAGGGCATGCGCGTGGCGTGGCTTTCCGGAGCAGTACGGCTCTTGAGGACCCGACCGGTCTTAAGTGCGGGGTAACGCCGGTAATGGGAGTGCCGGGGGAAGCGCCGCTCGTGCCGGTGCAGCTGACTAGTGCTGTTCATCGGAGCGAGACAGTGTTAATGAAGCCGGCTCCTAGTAAACGGAAGGAAACGGGTGTGCAGACAGTAAAGAGGCTTTCCTCTTTCCATGGAGAGCCTCAGGCTGAGCGCAAGCCCCAGATCAAGCGGGAGATCCCCAAAAGGAAAGGTGGGTCTCCGACATAATGGAGAGAAGGCTTGAGGGCAGCCAAGCGGCCGTAATGCCCTCCCTGGCAGGTGTTGAGGCGGAGACGACGCTGACGGAGTTCCCGAGGTGTTTTTGGTCCCACAGAGGGAAGCAACCAGGAGGGCTTCGTCGGTGCTATAATTGCCGGCAACCGGGCCACGAGAAGCGCCATTGTCCCCGGGGAGACAGGAGCTACACCGTCCCCAAGGTTCGCCGAGGACAGGGCAACGCGCACTCAAGGCCGGACGACGCGTCCTCCTGGAGGAGGACGTCCCTCTCGGCGGACGCTCCGCCCAGAAGTCGTCGCTAAGGGGGGGGAATTGTGGAAGACTGCCGGCTTCCCAGGCCGGTCCGCACCCCCAGGCCGACAGGAGGAGCTCTCCCGGCAGCAGGATCGTGCCCCGAGGTCCAGCAGGGCCTTATGGACTCTGTAGTGTTTATACACAGCCCTGCTGGATACCTTGGGGACCACCAGGAGTCGCTGTGGGAGGACTTGTGGGATCTGTTGTGCCCTATGACCCGGGAGTATGTCACAGTCACATGACGGGAAGGAATGGCGTGCTCCCGGGGTGAAGTAAAAGACTGATTGCCCTGACCCGGAAGGAATAAGGAACACCTCCGGGTCAGGGGCTATAAAAGGACGGTGCTTCAGTCCAGACACTGAGCTGAGCTGGGAGGTAGAGGAGCAAGTGTCTGGGCGAGGAGGAGAGTTTATTGTGTGTTACTTAAGAGTATTGGTTTATGAGTAGTGTGGAGGGTGCTTGGTGCACATTGTTATTAAACAATAAAGGGTCGTGGACTTTTACCTGGTGTCTGGAGTCATCCCTGAGGGTTCAAGGGTGCACTACTGCCCCCTACTGCCACAACATACATACAGTATATACATATATATATACTGTATATATATATACACGCATACATATACACACACACACATATATATATATATATATATATATATATATATATATATATATATATATATATATATATATATATATATATATATATATATATATATATACCCTTTGGGGCGAGCAGCTTTTGCTGGGGTACCAGAATCCATCGAGGAAGAAAAATGAAAAACATTATTTGTACAAAATCTTAATTTATCTATCCATTCCTAAATAATTAAATGGGCTGGCTATTTCGTATCAGTGCAATACGCTGCTTGTTAAAACGGATGACTTCCGCTCTTACGTGCACGTAGTGCTGAGTGGGCATTATGAACTATTATCGTATCTGTTCAAGTTCTATTTAAATTTTAAATATAAGTAATTTTTATTTAGTCGACAGAAATATCTTTGGTAGGAATGTAAGTTAAATTTAGTCATCACTGCATAAATTTTTCTTCACCATAGAAATGTAAAGACTAAATTCAACTTACATTCCTACCAAAGATATTTCTGTCGACTAAATAGAACCTACTTATATCCAAATAGAACTTGAAAAGATATATTTTTTCGAATCTGAGTGCGCATTTTAGATTGACTTGACGTGCACTACATCGAGCCCGCCTGCTATTGTGCTCTCGCTTGCTTGCCTCAATAAGTCACCGTTCATTTAATCATGGGCCTCTCTACAGTATTGCTTATTTTCGGGTTGTAATGTTCATTAAATTTACGTATCATCTGGTCCATTGGCGGACCGTGCATCTCACACCTAGGCCTTCAGTACTGCTTGGTCTGAATCAACCTGCCCCCAAAAACTAATTTATGGTTATACAAACCATCTTAATATGCAGAAATACAGTATAAAGAACCGCTGCATCGTAGAGAGATAACTTCTGTAGCCACAATAAATGCTTTTATTGAATAGACAAACCAGGGGTGAACAAGTTCCTTTCTACTGCAGCCACAGCAGCGACACACATAAAAAACATCAATAATAACTCATAAACTTACAATATCATTTAGGAAAATTGCAACATTTTACTCACCAAAAATTCGGATTATTTGTAAACAAAATCCATCCTCCTCTCTTTCCTCAAAAACAGTTCAATCACTCTGTCGTACGGATTATCCATGCACCTCAGTTCCAATAAAAAGTCCCTTTCTATCGCCATCGAAGCTAATGCTGAAAGTCGAACCTGTGGCTTCTATCAAATAAATGGGTCTGAATACGGTGACGTCGCCGTATGCCTGCTAGAGTTCCGTACTGACACCAACTCAAAATCTGATTGGTTGAAGCAACAGGTTAATCGATATTTATTCTGTGTAAGAGTGCCTGCACAACGGATTGTGAAGGCTTCTCTGCCTGGCAACAAATGATGGCTGAGATGTAATAGATTAAATGCTTTAATACGAAAATACATGCCTGGAAGCAGCACAGTCATCGGAAAAGCTATGAAAGGAAGCGGACAGACTATTTGCAATTATTTAATAAGTATTCATGGACAAAATATAATTAACATCAGTTTGTGATTCAGATATTTTTACTTATGAATATGCTAAGCACAGTCCTTCATCCGCGAATATTTACCTTATATGGGCAGGCACTCAATTACATGGGAGGCGTGACTCCGCCTCCCACGGCCATCGAGCTGCGGTCTATTACAGTATATAGACGAAAAAATATGTTCTAGTTATGACCATTACGCATAGAATTTCGAAATGAAACTTGCCCAACTTTTGTAAGTAAGCTGTAAGGAATAAGCCTGCCAAATTTCAGCCTTCTACCTACACGGGAAGTTGGAGAATTAGTGATGAGTGAGTGAGTGAGTCAGTGAGGGCTTTGCCTTTTATTAGTATATATATATATTAAAAGCAATACAAATAAAAAGAATTAAATTATAAGATATCCTCCAGAACGTTCTATTATATAATCGAAAAAACATTTTTACCCATCAGCACTGCATATGAATAATTAGTATTGTTTGTCCACATACCTGCGGGTCCTGGTTTACCAGGTGTGCCATTTGCTCCTTTTTCACCTTTACGGCCATTGGTTCCCAAAGAGCCTTTCTGTCCCTTTATCACTTTTTGAGGAATGAAAATGAAAACGCTGTTATCAATAAACTCATTAATAATTATTTATGGCATAAGCAGTCAGTTTATGGTAATATAATTTATTAGTGAGAAATAAAGTTTCAGGAAGCTCTCATGTGTCTTGACAGCAACAGGTGCTAAGAAAGAACCAGAATTGTCATTCTGAAGTCTTCATTTATGCTTAAATTAGCAGTACTTGTCATTATTATTGATGCACCCAATAGCAACAATTGAGTTTTTCAGATAAGAAATACTATAAATGACTCTTATATGACCGGAGTCACATAAGATCTACACAGCCATTCACTTTGCACGATCAAAAGACAATCTAACACACTGACACCTAATTCTGGAATATCAATAGTTTTTCATAAATGCAACCTCACACTCTTATGGAAAATTTTATATTATTGGCTGTGAGCTACATGCAGACAGTGCTGTATATTTCTCAGCATAATTCAATATAATACTTAAAAGAAGAAAGATGCTCCCATTAATATAAAAGGTATCTGCACTGCACTGAACAATTCAGAGAATGTCAGGCATTCAGACAAAAGAAACAAACTATTGCTACTTCTAATTTGTACTTTTAAAATATTTTCCAAAAAGTATTTCTCCAAAAATTTCATTTCAAGACTCAACTTATTAAAAATATATTTCAACTTTAAGTCATCCATTAATTTTCTGAACCAATAAAATACAGTTCTGGGTCATCTAGGGTTGGAGCCTATTCCAGCAACTTTGAGCACAAGAGAAGAACTAGCCCAAGATAAACTGCCGTTCCATCACAGGACACAATCACTCACTCACATGGGGCCAGTATGAAGTCAGAAATGAACAGAATGTGCATATCTATGGAATGAACACTAGAGTACGTGTAGAAGAAAATCAATCGAGACAGTGGGAATGCTTCAAACAAATAGTGGCTGTGGCAGCTGTTCAAATGCAAGTTCTGGAGCTGTTAGACAGCAATGCTAACCATTGCACCATCATACTTTTTTTAAGCATAGCTTTATAAATTCCACTCTCTTCGTGTTTTCGTGCATGACAATAAGTAAAATCAGAAATGTACAGATATCACAAATAACATAGTTAAAAAGCAAAATGTTTATTCAGTTACTATTTAGTTCTCACCTGAGAATGATAAGGTGCGATCAGTTTCTTCATTTCCATTAACCTAGTCAAAAAAAGCAACAGCTATAGGCAATGTTGGTATAAACTGAACTATTAGTAAATTATTATGAATATACGTTTATTTATTTCCAAAAGGCCAAATGAATAATTCATTGTTAAAAATTCACACTACTTTACTATAAAAAAAACTGAAATTGACCAAAAAACTGAAATAAAAAAAATGTCACCATTGTATACACATATTTTAAACTGAAAAAATGTTAATAACAAGTAAGACATATAGAAAGCCAGGAGTTTTTCTTTATTTGCATGCATTTCAGTCCTCCACCATTTAAAATAATTTTTTTATTGTTCATCAGTAATCATTGTTAGTCATTCACTTGCCGCCATTATTCAGATACCTATTGACATAATATATAAAAAAAATAGTGTGTTCAATTTTGCCAGAATGTTTAGTATCATTAATGGGCTGTCCTGTGTGGCTTTAAGGACATGTATGAAAACTATAGTGGTGAGAAGCAAAATTACTTGCACATGTTTTACTTCTTAGGCCCACAATGTAAATATTAATGGTGAAATGCAATCACTTTGGCCATTTTATGCTTAGAATTTTGCTACAATGCTTAACTTGAACAGTACTTTATGGTACGCTTGAAAGGCAACCACATTAACTAAAGTCAGCTTAAAATGACTTAACTTGAAATGCCTTTTTCACTTTCCATGTGTTCCTTTGTCAAAATTCACAGAGTACAGATGCACTGTACTTCCAAGAATGACTCCTACATCACCTGTAATGCATTAATCTTGAAAAACAAATGTGGGACACACTGATGATCAGTGCTTTAATTTGAGTTTTTTTAAGTCAGCAGTCTGGGCAAGCTCAAAGTTCTCTTCATACTGGAGCTGCTCCTCACTTGATTCCATGCTTAGTGCAAAAAATAATGCAAGGCGATCCAAATCTCACAAAGAATAGTTCAATAAATCAGCTAATCCATGAATCTTTGCTACTGTTTTTTGTGCCTTTCACAATAAAATATACAGTAATTTCAGAAAGTATGCATCCCCCTTCACTTTTACACATTTTGTTATGTTGCCGCCATAATCTTAAAATAATTTTAATTCATTTTTCTCTCATCAAACAACACTCAATACCACATAATTAAAAGTAAAAATAGGATTTTAGGAATTTTTGCAAATGTATTAAAATTGAAATATCACATTGACAAATGTATTAAGACCCTTTACTATGACACTTGAAATAAGTCTGAATTTATGTAAACTGCCCTGATTCGGAGTGTTCATTACAAATACAATGATTTACTTCATGATGTAGAAGTGCATAATAAACAAGAATAGTTGCATCAAATATTTGAACAATTAAAATCTTTGCTTAAATGTAAATGTTTAAAGTCAACTGTATTAGAAAAAAGAAAACAAAAATAACTTCATATTTGTAATCATCCATCCATTATCCAACCCGCTATATCCTAACTACAGGGTCACGGGGGTCTGCTGGAGCCAATCAGAGCCAACATAGGGCACAAGGCAGGAAATAAACCCTGGGCAGGGCACCAGCCCACCACAGGGCACACTCACACCAAGGACAATTTAAAATCGCCAATGCACCTAACCTGCATGTCTTTGGACTGTGGGAGGAAACCCATGCAGACATGGGGAGAACATGCAAACTCTACGCAGGGAGGACCCGGGAAGCAAACCTGGGTCTCCTAACTGCGAGGCAGCAGCAATACCCACTGCGCCACCGTGCCACCCTATTTGTAATCACTGACCTTGAAATAGTCTAAAAAATACCCAACATGTTATAATTTGTCATATTTAATCTTCTATGAGTGCCTTTTCTAGTAAAGAATCATATACCAAAAATATTCTCATATTTGTGAACTGTAACCTTAAAATAGCATAAAACAACACTCCACATATCTATATTAGTGATCCCCATTTGTTGAGGTTTTGTGAAAAGCAGTAACTTTCACTCATGTATCCCATTAGGGGGTGAACTCCTAAGACTGGTTGATGTGGCATGCACAGCTTCAAGTGCTTTTGATCATTTTTGATGAAGACACCTATTGTTTTATTTTTTATCATAAAGGTATAATTGCCTGCATAAATAATGGTCCAAAAACAGAATACAAATGAAGATTTCGTGGGTCTAGAACAGTGTTTTCCCAACTTCGGTCCTGTGGCCCACTGTGGCTGCAGGTTTTTGTTCCAACCAGCTCCTGTTCTTAATTGGACTCCTGGGCTAATTAAATGATGTGTTATTTCCCAAGTTCTGTGTTTTGGGAACAATAAAGAAATTAGAAAACTAAGTTTGGTATATATATATATATACAGTGGTGTGAAAAACTATTTGCTCCCTTCCTGATTTCTTATTCTTTTGCATGTTTGTCACACAAAATGTTTCTGATCATCAAACACATTTAACCATTAGTCAAATATAACACAAGTAAACACAAAATGCAGTTTTTAAATGATGGTTTTTATTATTTAGGGAGAAAAAAAATCCAAACCTACATGGCCCTGTGTGAAAAAGTAATTGCCCCCTTGTTAAAAAATAACCTAACTGTGGTGTATCAAACCTGAGTTCAATTTCCGTAGCCACAACCCAGGCCTGATTACTGCCACACCTGTTTCAATCAAGAAATCACTTAAACAGGAGCTGCCTGACACAGAGAAGTAGACCAAAAGCACCTCAAAAGCTAGACATCATGCCAAGATCCAAAGAAATTCAGGAACAAATGAGAACAGAAGTAATTGAGATCTATCAGTCTGGTAAAGGTTATAAAGCCATTTCTAAAGCTTTGGGACTCCAGCGAACCACAGTGAGAGCCATTATCCACAAATGGCAAAAACATGGAACAGTGGTGAACCTTCCCAGGAGTGGCCGGCCGACCAATATTACCCCAAGAGCGCAGAAACGACTCATCCGAGAGGTCACAAAAGACCCCAGGACAACGTCTAAAGAACTGCAGGCCTCACTTGCCTCAATTAAGGTCAGTGTTTACGACTCCACCATAAGAAAGAGACTGGGCAAAAACGGCCTACATGGCAGATTTCCAAGACGCAAACCACTGTTAAGCAAAAGAACATTAGGGCTCGTCTCAATTTTGCTAAGAAACATCTCAATGATTGCCAAGACTTTTGGGAAAATACCTTGTGGACTGATGAGACAAAAGTTGAACTTTTGGAAGGCAAATGTCCCGTTACATCTGGCGTAAAAGGAACACAGCATTTCAGAAAAAGAACATCATACCAACAGTAAAATATGGTGGTGGTAGTGTGATGGTCTGGGGTTGTTTTGCTGCTTCAGGACCTGGAAGGCTTGCTGTGATAGATGGAACCGTGAATTCTACTGTCTACCAAAAAATCCTGAAGGAGAATGTCCGGCCATCTGTTCGTCAACTCAAGCTGAAGCGATCTTGGGTGCTGCAACAGGACAATGACCCAAAACACACCAGCAAATCCACCTCTGAATGGCTGAAGAAAAACAAAATGAAGACTTTGGAGTGGCCTAGTCAAAGTCCTGACCTGAATCCAATTGAGATGCTATGGCATGACCTTAAAAAGGCGGTTCATGCTAGAAAACCCTCAAATAAAGCTGAATTACAACAATTCTGCAAAGATGAGTGGGCCAAAATTCCTCCAGAGCGCTGTAAAAGACTCATTGCAAGTTATCGCAAACGCTTGATTGCAGTTATTGCTGCTAAGGGTGGCCCAACCAGCTATTAGGTTCGGGGGCAATTACTTTTTCACACAGGGCCATGTAGGTTTGGATTTTTTTTTCTCCCTAAATAATAAAAACCATCATTTAAAAATTGCATTTTGTGTTTACTTGTGTTATATTTGACTAATGGTTAAATGTGTTTGATGATCAGAAACATTTTGTGTGACAAACATGCAAAAGAATAAGAAATCAGGATTTTTATTCTACTTTTATAGGAGTTCTAATTGTTTAATTAATCCATTAGTTACTAATTAGTGGGTCTGATGCTAAAGTACTTGCAGCCTTTGATTATTCTGTGTTGTTTGCCAGCTTGCCTGCTCCGCTCATTTTTAATTGTCATTAATAAGATACAACGAAGGGGAAAAACTGCACAGAGAAAGGGCAAAATATAATAAAATCAGCAAAAGACAGTTAAGCATTCAAATCTATAGCAAAAGCAGAAATATTTCTAAATGTCTTATAAATGTAAAAATCACGCTGCTGTGCTTTTCTGAATGTCGAATAAAAGAACAAATAATACCAGCTAATTAAATGAGATCAGTGCTATCAGGTGTTGTGACTGATTAGGAATCTGGTTGGAACAAAAACCTGCACTCACAGGGGGGCCACAGGACCGAGGTTGGGAAACACTGGTCTAGAGCAGGGGTGTCGAACTCCAGTACTGTAGGGCCGCAGTGGCTGCAGGTTTTCATTCTAACCCTTTTCCCTAAACAATGACCAGTTTTCATTACTAATTAATTTCTTTTCCCTTCATTTTAATAGCCCTGTTTTCAAGGATTCAGTCCTCTGAATTTATTATTTTCTTCATTAAATGGCAGCCAAACAGAAATGAGATGTGAAATGAGCCAACAGATGACCAGCTAAATTGGGGCTTCAAACTGCAATCAATTTCACTCCAACCAGTCTCTTAACGAGAAGCTGATTCTTGCTGTTAATTAAGCCCATTACTTAATTCCACGGCTAGTTGCTGCTCTCATTCTACCACAGCAGACATTTCCCAAACTTGATTTTCTGTTTTCTCTAAGAACATTGTCAAAATCCTTTCATGACCTGAGACGTCAACCTTACTGAGACCTTCACCTTTCTTTATTTTCAAATATTGTGTGATGGGCACAGGTGAGCTGCTCATGTGGCGGCTTGTTTCATGTCTCATTGTTGTTTGGCTGCTAGTTAAGGAAAAAGAGACAACTAAGGGGTCTGAATCAAGTTAATTAAGACTAAAGCAAAAGAAGTTAATTAGCAGAAAAATCTGGTCACTAATTAAGAAAATTGTTAGAATGAAAACCTGCAGCCACTGCGGCACTCCAGCACTGGAGTTCAACATCTGTGCTCTAGAGGGTCAAAAATAGGTGGGAACCCCAGAAAGCTTGATATCTTACATACCTGCACATCAAGACCAGTAGAATGGTACACCATCTGGGGGGGTTTTCTCATAATGATGAGTCAGGAGCAGATGAACAAAACAAACCGAAGTGATTTCAAAACGTTCATAAGTCTTATGAACACAACATGACTCAGGTACGTCTCAATCTAATGATCATTGTATCCTTGTTTGGAGGATACTTGGATTGAATCTAAGTAACAGGACATGATTAGAAAAAGCACACACCTGTCTATATAAGGTTGACAATATTTACCAGAGCAAAAGCCCAGTCTGGTAGTATGATGCTGTGGGGTTGTTTTTCAGTGACTGGAAGACTAGTCAGCGTTCAGAGAAAGCTGAACATAGCAGAGTACAGAGATTTGGATAACGAAATCCTAGTTCAGAGTGCTCTGGACTTCATACTGGGCCAAAACTTCACCTTCTTACTGGACAATGACACTAGGCACAAAGCATAGATAACTCAGGAGTGGCTTAGGAACAGCTTTGGAAATATACATGAATGGCCTAGCCGAAGCCTGAAATTGAACTCAATCAAAAATCTGAGACACGTGAAAATAGTTGCCCAGTGACAGACTCCACCAAACTTGACAGAAGTTTACAGAATATTCAGAGAAGAATGGAAGCAAATCCCCATATGCAGGAATGCAAACTTGCTGCATCAAACCCAAGATTACTCCATATTGTAATCACTGCCAAAGGTGATTCTAAGTAAGTACTGAATAAAGGGTCTGAACATTTGTGTCTATGTAATATTTCAATTTCTTTTCAATACATTTGCAAAAAATTCCTCAAATCCTATTTTTATTTTGTCATTCTGGCATACTCTGTGTAGTTAGATGAGGGAAAAATAAATTTAAATGATTTTTAGCAAAAGGCTGACATATAACAAAATTTGTCAAAAGTGTGTAGAGTTTGAATACTTTCTGAAGGCACCGCGCAATCAAACCATCTATATAATAAAAGCCCAGCGCGGTCTCCGTGTCCATATCCGGGTCTGCGTTCCTTTTGGCTGTATAGCCGCCCCGTAGAAAAGCCCCAGTCTGTCCCCTCTCAGAATTCCTGCTTACCCCCTTCCGTTCTTTCCCTTTTGCTTTTATTTTTCCTGTTCCCGAAAATCTTTTCAAAACAAAAGTAAAGAAATAGACAGAGCGTCACTTTAACGTCTTCTCCCCTCTGCCTATTAAACAATCAATAAAATTAAATTAAAAAATCATGCAAGAAACAGAAACCACAACCTACCCTTACAGCGTCCACCGCGCTTCTGGCGTTACAGCCAAACACATGGTGTATGCAGGTTATGAGGTGTGACGCTAATTAACGCCCGTACTACAACAGATATTGTTCATATACAGTACTATTAACTATTTACAGGGATCAACTCTTTTGGGGAAGTTCATAACAAAAAAAAAAAAATTAAATTATAAATAACATGTGCAATTGAGTATTTCGAGCCCTGCGTCTGAGTCGGATGGTTCCCCTGGTCACCAATTCATGTGTTTCACTATGCCCACTATGCCTTTCCGTCTTCAGCTACCCATGTGCACTTGTACAGGGGAGACCTTACGGAACAATGGCGAAACGAAACGCAACTAAACCTGCTGCTGCGAGAGAGGACACATTACAGCGTGATCACGAAGCAAAGAGGCAAAGGCGTGACAGTCGCTCGCAAGAAACGGTCACAAAGTATTCACACAGATTAGCTCAACGACGCGTCTCTGCAGCACAATGAAAGGCAACTGAAACCCCTACAGAGAGAGAAGACAGATTACGCCGTGATCGCGAAAGAAAGAGGCAAAAGCGTGCCAATGAGACTCCTGACGAGAGGTCCTTACGATTGAGTCCTTCAACTGTGGTCATCCAACGCGCAGCGTAGCGCGCACCAAGTTGCTAGTAATTTAATAATTAATTATGTGGCCTGTGTATTATGATATTTATATGGAGGATGATGACTGCTTTGGGATGGCAGACAAAAGGTAGTGTGACATCTTTGTGATCACATAGATGAAGAAATAATGTATAACAATAATTACAGGAAGGTGTGAATATTCCAATAATTTGCTATCTCTGTAGAGAGCTTATTTTACATGTTATCAGTGTACTAAGGCCAAATTAGGTTAGTTGTTTGCAGTGCCTTACAAATATATTTTAGCAGTGAAATCTAAATTTCTGTTCTTTCTATGTACTTAATACTTAAGAGTACAGTTGTGCAAAACTGAAAGCTTCTGGACATAATTTTTTCCTTTTTTTTAAAAAATACTTTGTGTTCCATAAGAGAATACAGTTTGAGACAACTAGCCGACAGATATTTCTTTTGCACTGACTGTGCATCAATTAAACAACATGTAAAGCACAGTAAATTTGTAAAGTTAGGTCTTCATTTAGAGTCTGCCTCTTGAGTAATAAGCCTTAAGCCAACATTAAAACTAAAGAAATATCACTGAAAGAAAATAAAAACAATTTGTAAGCAGAAAACTGAAGAATTTATTGAAATATTACGTCAACAATTTGTAATATATCAAAGATGAAAGAAACCATTTGTGCACTTGTGGGAAGGACGAGGTTGGTCCAAGGAAAAACAGCCACGATAGAAAAGAATGATCAGAGTGGTACATAAAAATCACTGATGACCTCCACAATGGATGGCTAATTACATTATAAGCTATCATTTCCAAAAAAAATAGCAAGTCTTTCTAGCACAACACAATAAAAAGGCCAAATCAGAGTTTCTGAAAAATACTACATGAATGAATAGAGTTCTGCAATGAAATGTTTTGATGATGGGAAACACAGGTAACTTAAAAACAGTACAGATAAGACCTAAGGAACAGAGCTCTTGCAAACCAAAATTTTCACTTACTGAGTACAAAGAATTTTAAATTAACCTGACTTATTACTTATCTTCACTTGACATTGGGGAACACAAAATAAGTGATGATATCCTAAAACACTGCAGTAGATGACATTCCTCACTTTCAGGAGCTCACCATGTAACTAAAAGTATGACATAAACACTGAATGGTAAACTTGGCAGTGTGGCACAATGGCTAAGGTTTTGGACCAAACCCTGAGGCAGTGGGTTTAAATCGTGACCCTGAGTAAGTCACTTCACCCACCTTGGAGCAACTGGAAAAAGAAAAGAAATATAAGCAATTGTATCTCAAATGTTGTAAGTTGCTTTGGATAATGGCATTGGCAAAATAAGTATTTTAGACGTTCACTAACAACAATTAAATGATTTATGGAAACAATTTCTCCTTGCCAAGTTTGCTAAATAAAATGTGCTATCACCAGTTGGTAATTTGGGTGTTTCTTTGCATTACACTGTCATTCTTATAGAATTAATTGTGACAGCAATGTAACTTGCATACATGCCACTGGTCATAAATGGTGACCTCTTGGCTAACATTTATTCAAATTTAAATATGTTTCTGCTTTTCTGTATATTCTTGCTAAAACAATACACTTTAACTAGGCAAAAATGTATCTTCTTCCTCATAATAAAATGCTGTTTTACTGTTAATTTCATCATAGCTTTATTATCACCACTCCTCCTATAACTTAGCAGATGTTCATACTGTTTGTTCAGATCTTCAGAGACATTTTTCCACATTTGTTCTCTTGAAATTTAATATAATCTTTCATGTTTTTTTTTCTGGTGGTGATGTTGTTGATGATGTCACTCCATGTTAATGCTGTGCTGGTTTTAGGGATGCCCTCCTGCTGAGGTACTGCCACTGCACATGAATCAATTGGTGGTGTGTTCAAAGCCATCTGATTTAAAGGCAAGGAGTTGCAGATGCTCAGCTTTTGAACTTTAGTTCAAAAACAAAGTAAAGAGTCTCTGAAGCTAATGAATTCAAGTTACTGTTTAAGAATCTTTGGTTCCCTATTAAAACATTCATGACTAGAAGTCCTGTTTTGCCCTCTTTACAAATGTTTGCCTCCTGTAGTGACCCCATCTTAATGCTTTCACTTCTGGTTCTGTGTTTGCAATCTCCAGAAGTACAGAAAATGCTGCACATGCAACATAATTATAAGCAGGAAAAGAAAGTTTGAAAAACAATTTAATTGACTCTAGTGTAGTTTCTTCCTTTTCAAAGATGTTATTTAATAGAATATAAATTGTAAATGAAATTATATCAGTAAATATACACCAACCTCCTATTAATATTACAACCTGTAATACTATCTGACAATATGTTCTATTCTTATGTCAGGAGTCTTAGCCTGTTATAATGAGAACAAGGCAGGAATCAGACTTAGTTTGCACAACACATACATGAACTCATGGAGTTTACAAAAAATAATCAATCTGACACCTTGTGCTTGCATAGTACAAACAAAATGCTGTTCCCAGCAGAAACCTGCAGTACCTTGGTAGACAATGTTTACTGCAAAAAGAACACAGTCCGGACTGCAAGAAAATTTAAAGGAATTGTCATTCACTGACAATACCCTACAGATGTAATTAAATCCCTTTTTCTAATCCTGGTTTTCCATTATAAAGACACAGGTACTGGCAAACATGCATTCAACCTTCTTTTATAGAAATATACTGCCTTCAGTTCAGTCATAGATCATTTTTAAAATTTTGTTTATGGAACATTTACAGATTTAAAAAACAGACATGCACTATTGTCAAATTTTACATAAAAACATGGAGATGAGAGAGTGAATCAAAATCCATCCACATTACAAAAGTTTACTTGAGAGTCATTTTCCGATGGTCACATGCCTGTTTGCCAGAACCATATTGCACGCCTTTCCAATATTACATAATGCAGTGTATGCGGATGAGCGACCTGATAATTTTTCATCTGTGCCACTCACATGGCCACTCTTGAACTTTTCAATCCATTTGTAGGTGTTTTGCTAAGGCAAAACTTTATGTGCATACTATGCACATAAATACCTTCAATTTACAAAAAAATTATGTTAATAATGGTGAAACAAGCCAATAATTAACCAGACCAGTTTGAAATACAACACCAGTTCTTGCGCGAGTGATTTACAGAGCACAGTATGTCTATAGCTGCTTGCATGACTGATCACTTGACTTGGCGATCTTTGTATCGTTGTATTATAAGAAATGTCTGTACTGTCAGAGGTTAAGGACATGAAGGTGTAACCCACAAATTAACATGCAGCATGCTAGTAAAGATGAATACTTCATGCTTTGTTCTGTTTATACTGTAAAGATGCAACCATTATAGTTGTCCACACAATATTAATATAAATCAAGCTGAATGTTTCAGATAACAGATTCCCATTTGGCCTGCAATGTTCTAGTAAATAACTCAATACTGAGTTCACCTCTTTTATTTTTTAATCTGATAATAATTTTACTTGTAATACAATCTTCTTAGCTGACCTATGTGAAGAACAGAGTGCCATTTTTTAACAGCTTATATCAAAATAACAATAGACAGTAAATGTTAGACAAAATGAAACGTTTTTCTTTTGTGACCAATATTATCTGTTATCTGCATGGGCTTTTGACATTCATGCTTGAAAACAGAACAGCATTACAAAGGAATATAGAAGCGCACAAGCAAAAGTATAGTGGAACAGAAATGTGAATAGAAAATAAAATACATAAAAGAGTTCCCTTTCACTTACTGGAGTTTTGCAGTGAAGTCTGGGAGGAACTGGAAAAACTGTCTTTAAAATTTAGAGGAAAACAATTACATAAATAAAGCCAGATCAAAATAAGACAGATATGATTATACGGCAAGAATAAAAGGAAGAAACATGAAAAAGAAGGATAGTAATGAAGGGAATAATGCCAACTTACTCCTTTGATGCTCAGACAAGGTCCTGGGGGTCCAGGTGGGCCAGGAGGTCCTGGTGGTCCCTGAGTGTTGAATAACAGCAAATAAAGATTTGAAGGAAAAATATAAAAAAAAAAACAAGACTGTTCTCATCATGATAAGCAAAAATAAATCACAATGACTATCCTAAGTATAGTGTACTTTAATCTTAAAATTCTGAAAAAGTGTGGATTATTTCCCTAAGTTTATCTGGCCTACTGCCATTTAGTTTTGCCTTAATCTTCTGAAAGCTTTATTATAGTACAAATTACTTATGTGTTAAGAGGAAGGTGTGGTACTGTATGTTATGAGCCCATGGCTGTGAAGATTTTAGTAATGAAAAACAGGATGTTTCGCGCTCTGTGAGTGTGTGTGGCTGTGGTGCTGCATGTGCACAGTGTGTTCAGTGCGTTGTTCAATATTTGCACTCTGTGGGTCACAATTAGGATACTGCACCCGCAGGAGAATAAAGAACCCGAGCAGGATAGATAGGAGAAGACAAAAAAAAGGTTCAGTAAAGAGAAGGCAGAGGTGAAATCAAGCAAGAGGAAAGAAAGTGAAGTTGAAATTGAAGCAGAGTTGGTGCTGCAGAGAGGAGGCTTGACAGTCAGGGAAGAAACTCTGTGTGGAGCTCCAAGTGTAGGGTTGCTACTGCTGAGTATCCAGAAAGCAGGAGCAACCAACTTCTCTGAGAGGTCCCATGGACAAAGAGGGATGGCGGTGATAGAGCTTGCGGGGTTCCTACAGTCACTAATAGGTGGCGATAGAGGCACAAGTCAGTTATGGGTTGACTGCATTCATCAAGAGGGGGTGTCTGGTGGCTGAAGACACCTCTAAGGGTAAGCAGCAGGGATAAAGATTAAGAAGAAGGCACTAAGACTTATGGTCGTTTTAAGGAAGTATTTACAAAAAAAGTTGTGACGCTGTGTAAAATGTAAATAAAAAAAAGAATGCAATGATTTGCAAATCTCATAAACCCATATTTTATTCATAATGGAACATAGAAAACATATCAAATGTCGATACTGAGACACTTTATTATTTAATGAAAAATATTAGCTCATTTTGAATTTGATGGCAGCAATATGCCTCAAAAAAGTTGGGATGGGGGCAACAAAAGACTGCAAAAGCACTTGATACTAAAACGAAACAGCTGGTGGAACATTTTGCCAATAATTAGGTTAATTGGCTACAGGTCAGTATCATGATTGGATATAAAAAGAGCATCGTAGAGAAGTAGGGTCTCTCAGAAGTAAAGATGAGCAGAAGTACACAAATCTGCAAAAAACTGTCTACAAATTGTGGAACGATTTCAGAAGAATGTACCTTAACATAAAATTGCGAAGACTTTGAATATCTCATCATCTACAGCACATAATATAATCAAAAGATTCAGAAAATCTGGAGAAATTTCTGTGTGCAAAGGACAAGGCTGAAAATCAATACTGGATGCCTGTGATCTTCAGGCCCTCAGGTAGCTAGGCATTAAAAACAGGCATGATTTTGTCATGGAAATCAATTAGGAACATTTCCAGAAATCATTATCTGAGACACACAGATTGTTGTGCAATCCACAAATGTAGGTTAAAGCCCTAGCCATATGTGAAAATGATCTAGAAACGCCACAGTCTTATCTGGGCCAAAGCTCCTTTAAAATGGACTGAGGCAAAGTGGAAAACTGTTACTGAATCAAAATTTAAAATTCTTTTTGGAAAACATGGATGCCGCATCCTTAGGACTAAAGAGTAGAGGGACCATTCAGCTGTTATCAGCGTTCAGTTCAAAAACATGCATCTCTGATGGTATGCAATTGGCAGCTTGCACATCTGGAAAGGCACCATCAATGCTGTAAGGTTTATGAAGGTTTTAGAGCAACATATTCTCCCATCCAGATGATGTCTTTTTCAGGGAAGGCCTTGCATATTTCAGCATGACAATGCTAAACCACATACTGCATCTATTACAACAGCATGGCTTCATAGTATAAGAGTCCAATTGAACTGGTCTGCCTGCAGTTTAGATCTTTAACCAATTGAAAACATTTGGTGCATCATGAAACAAAAAATACATCAAAGAACATTCAGGACTGTTGAGCAGCTAGAATCCTATGTCAGACAACAACGGAACAACATTCCTCTCCCAAAAGTCCAGCAACTGATCTCTTCAGTTCCCAGATGTTTATGGACTGTTGTTAAAAAAAGAGGGAATGCTTTTTTGAGATGTGTTGCTGCCATCAAATTGAAAATTACCTTATTATTTTCTTAAAATGGTACATTAAACATTTGATATATTTTCTGTGTTCTATTGTAAATAAAATATGAGTTTATGAAATTTTCAAATGATTGCGTTCTATTTTTATTTACATATTACATTGCATCCCAACTTTTTTGGAACAGGGGTTGGATTTATTGACTGATTTTAGCCACTAAGGAGCACTGTTTTGTTGGATTTTTTTATCAACTTATTTATTTAAAAGAAAATTACACTGCACTTTCGTTTTGAACATTAAAATTGATTTATTAAATAAATTGTTGTTGGGTGTCCTTATTGATGTCCCATGTTCAAGGACATTATGCCAGCTGCAGGCAACCAAGGCATCACAGTTGGACATTTGCCAGTAATGTGGTCTAGTGGCTTAGCAAACTACTATAAGGCTGCAAGTTCAGTCTTTATAATTCTTTCTGTTATGGACCAAATGCTTAAAATGTAAGAAAATGCATCTCAGGATGGAGTACTGTAATGATCACTTCAAAATCTTTGAAATGGATTCTGCAATAAATATTTATTTCATTACTTTGGTTCATACTGTACTGTAAATTAATTTGAAAGGTTTTTCGAAATAGAGCTCACACAATCTAAATTTGCAGCTTTACAAATATTAATACATAATATATATATATATATATATATATATACACATACACAGTATATATAATACATAATATATATTGAAACTAAATGTTCAATCTTATGAAATGCATACAAATTAAAATACAGTGCCTGTAAGAGTATTCATCCCTTGGATGTTTTATCATTTGATTATTACACAACATTAAATCAGAGTGGATTTAGTTTGGCTTTTATGAAACTGATTAGTAGAAAAAGACTTGTTGATGTTGAAATGAAAACAGACCTCTGTAACATTATCTAAATTAATTACACATCTAAATCACAGAATAATTCATCGCATTAGTATTCATCCCTTTCAAGTCACAAGTTAGTAGATGCACCTTTGGCAGCCATGACAGCCTTGTGTATGTATGGACAGGATTTTATTAGAGTTGTACATCTGGACACTGCAAGTTTTCCACATTCTATTTTGCAAAACTCCTCAGGCACTGTCAGGTTACAGGAATTGTGAGTTAACTGGCTTTTTTAAGTTCTGGTAAAAATTCTCAATTAGACTGAGATCTTGACCCTGGTTCAGCCACTCCAGGACATTATAATTTGTTCTTACAGCCATTCCTGAGTAGCTTTGGCTTTATGCTTGAAGTTATTCTTTTGCTGGAAAATAAATCCTCTTGTCCCAAAGCATAAGTTTCCTGCAGAGCTTACCAGGTTATCCTTCTGGATTTCCCTTATTTTGCTACATTCATTTTTCCCTCACCCATCTAAAGCCTTTCAGAGCATGATAAACAAAAGCATCCCCAAACTATGATGCTGCCACCACCATGCTTCATAATGGGGATTATGTGTTTTCGATAATGTGCAGCATTTGGCTTATTCTAAAAATGTTGTTTTAGTTTGATGGCCAAAAAGCTCAACTTTGGTCTCATCAGATAATCGGACCTTCTTCCAGATGACTTCAGAGTTTCCCATGATTCTTCTTACAAATTGTATCTGAGATGTTGAATACATTGTTTTAATAGTGGCTTTCTCTTTGCCACTCTCCCATTAAGCTGGGACTAATGAAGCACCATATAGTATGTACTAGGGATTCCCGGACACTTTTCATTCCCACATTCCCAGGAATGAAACTGCTGTAATTCCCGGGAAAACGGGAACGGCCAAGCTCGCATATATAGCATGTAAAAGTGTAAAAATTGATCAAGAAATAACAGAGTTATAGTTGAAAATAATTAAGGTGGCGCCATTACTGCAGCTTGTACTTCATCAGACAACAGCTTTGAACAGCCACTTGAAATTGCAATGTGTCAGTCTGTTGCATTCGCATTATCTGTGCCAAGAAACTTGCCATCACAGAATGATGACAAGAAACTGGATGCATCAGTAAAAGCTGAAATAGAGGTGTTTCAGAGTAACGGCAGGCACGGGCGTTGTTTAGAACAAGTGTATCAGTTTCTGATGATTGTGCAGCCTGCTTCAGTGAAGGCAGAGCGTGCTTTCTCAATGGCTGGCGTACTTCTGCACAAAGGTGCGCTCTTGCCTGGACAACCGCACGCTGGACACATTAATAATAATAATAATAATTATTCATTACATTTATACAGTATAGGGCTTTTCTCAGTACTCAAAGCGCTATCCATACAGGGAGGAACCGGGAATCAAACCCACAATCTTAAACAGTCTCCTTTTTGCAAAGCAGCAGCACTACCACTGCACCACCTATGAGGACGTTGTGCTTTCTACACTCTTATTACCGCAACTAAAGATATATGTACTTATATGACAGCATGAACCGCTTGTAGATAAGGTTAGTCTTTTATTTGTGTCAACATATTGCAGTAGGTTTATTAAAAATTAGTGTTGCTTGTTCTAAAACCGTTCACATGTGAGATGCCCGTGCACTGTGTCATCCCCGGGAGCCCGGGAATGAAATGTGGGATTGCCAAATTCCCGGGAATGGATTCCCTTGTATGCACAGTCTCCCCAATCTTAGCTAATGTGTCTTGCAAGTCCTTCAGAGTTATTACAGGTCACTTGGTAGCCTCCTTCACTATTCCTCTTCCTGCACGATCACTGAGTTTTTTTGGACAGCCTGCTTTAGGCAGATTTACATCTGTGAGATGCTCTTTCAGTTTCTTAAGGAGTGATTTAGCTGTACTTCATGGGATATTCAATGATTTGAGTATTTTCTTATACTAATCCCCAGACACAGGCTGGATAATTACAATATGCATTGGGACACTGTCCTTGCCTGGTTTAGTTGTTATTTATTAAATTGGGTCCAGTATGTACAAAAATGTAATGGGACCTTTATTGTTGTCACTTTACATGATTCCATTGTACACGATTCCATTGGGAGCTTTCATTAGAAAACATAATTAATTACCTAATTATAAATATATATATACATTTGGAGGCTTGTGCCCTGCCCGCTTTGCTCGCCAACCCCCCAGGCCTGCGCTACATGCCAGTCACTTCGCGTCTCTGCTGCTCGTGTTGTGAAGAGCGGGGCTGAACGCACCCCAAGGAGACGCGGTTGCTCCTCCAAAACCCCCTCTTAAACGGTGATACAATGGGAAACAAATACAGTTTTTTTACCTCCTCTTTTCTCGATCAGCTGCTGGATTGCTGCTGCTGCCATGCTGCGTGATCTGCATCTCGCATGGCACGTTAAACATTTAAAAGCCTGTACACCAGCTGTCTTTGTCATCTACTCTTTGTCTTTTATTTCCAACTCCAGGAGTAGTTAAATCTCTCACAAAGTCTTTTCTCGCAGGACATGAGTTCTTGATATTTTTTAGCTTATAATTTAAAAATGGAATAAGAATCTGAAACTCTAACAACATCACATTAAAGTTTGATAAATTCTGAAAAGAATGATACCAAACATATGTATGTAGGTTTTAAAATAAGCCTGATTTAAAGCGTGACAAAAAACATGACATAAAATCATTGCACTTTTGGGCTTAGGATTTTATATATATATATATATATATATATATATATATATATATATATATATATATATATATATATATATATATATCTTTTAGACAAAATTGTGTTTTTTCCATCTTAAAAATGTTAGAAAATTAACACATTTTCTAAATTTGCAGGAGGATGAGAAATTAACTCATGCATTGATTACTGCAATGTGTTATCAACTGGCTGTTTAAATTGTTATTTATGTAGCTCTGTATATACACAGAGAGAGAGCATACCTTTGAAGAATCTGCAAACTTTAACCTGTAATATTACTCTGTAGACTCAATTATGTTGTGTTTGAATGCTAAATATACACATTTTACTAACTCAAAACTTAAAATCTGAGATATCATGCCATAACAAATTTATAACTTACAAAAATAACTAAGAAAGTTAATCTAATTCTGGCAGAAATAGTCCTGTCTCTTTAGTTTTGTCAACTGTAACACGTGCCTCTTAACTCACAGTTTGAAACCACAAATTATGTTTTGCTTTTTCTTAGTAATGACAAAGAACATAAACAGCTTGATGCTTTTTCCCCAACTTTTTTGCTTTTTATTTCTAAGAAAAGTTTGTAGTTTAAATAGTTTTCTTACAATTGCAGAAACTCAGCTGCATAGTGGTGCTGTTGTTAGAGATGTGGCCTCACAGATCCAATCTTGTGCCTAGCTGTTGCCAGTATGGTGTTTACATGTTCTTTTGCTGTCCATCTGTGTCTTTTCCTGTCAGTACTTTGGTTGTATTCCCACATGTGATATAGTATGCTGTGATCTTATGACACTACTTCTAGCAGACAGGCCATGGAATCAGACTGTCAGAGTCCCATCTCTCAAGGCAAGTTCTCTGCTCTCTACTTAGCTGAGGTAAAAAGACCTGGGGTAGCAGGAGAACGTGATTCAAGGTCATTCTTAAGAACTACTTTACAAAAGGTTAGATCAACATCACTGGCTGGAAGACCCTAGCCATGGAGCTCCTGCTATGGTGTCAAATGATTCATCAGCCCGTTACTCTGAGACCAACTTCCCCTCTGATGAGGCAGACAATTGGAGCAATACTCGCAGAAGAGACTTCCCAAGGCAACCAAAGTTTTAGGAGGAATGGACTCCTCAGCCTTTTTAGAACACTCAGGTAACCTTGATAGGAATGATTCTCGTTTTGAGTGACTGCCAAGGAAAAAGGGGGTTTGATTTTGTATTAAGTCAAGTCTGTATCATATCCAAAATGAGAATCTGTTATGTTTTACATACATGAGGATATATATCTTAAAAAAGACAACAACTTCTAAATCACAAATTAGGGAAAAATCAGAGATATTCTAAACTCCAAAATATCATTTTTGTAGGTGACTGATGACTATCCAAAATAAGCACAGCTGCACTGCAAGGTATTCAAAAGGTAAAATATGCCTTAATGATTTAAATTGAAAAGACAGCCTGAAAACATTAACTGGCCATAGATAATCAGTGCAATAGAGATTCAAACCTGTAACTCTGGTCTAAAAAGTAAGGAGACAAACAGGAGAAAGGCAAACATTTTTTACTACTGTATTTTGTGTCTGCTTAGCTTGCTTAGCGTCCCTGTGTGTACTGCAGATGAGCACTCTTGTTGCATGTAAAATGTTAAGTAGTTTCTTTGATCTCCGTTCAGTGCATGCTGAGTGGGATCAAAAGCAACACATACTTTAGACACCCGGAAAGAATGTGAATATATCAGTCAGATTTTGCTGTTCTTAAAAACTAAAATAATAAATAATATACAGTAGGACATTTTGACTGCTAACCTGCTTTATCAACAACTTTATGCCTTTTAGAAAGAATCTTCATACTTTTGTTGCAATTACCTGTATGTTCAGCACTTCTCCTTTCTCTCCTTTCTTTCCTGTCATTCCTGGACGACCCTAATAAAAAGCAGACATGAGATAAAAAGCTGCTGAAATCAGTTAAACATCCTGTTAAAACCTCAGTAACCTCACCTTAATTTAAAGGGCTTAAAGCCCTTAATAAAGATAGAAAGTGACTACAACAGTAAAATCTTTCTACATGGATGTGATGATACCTTAGGGTTTAAAAGATGTGGAGTTTCAATAAGCTATTCTTGGGCAATCAGTGCATTTCTTTTAGATGAATTTGTAAACCCCCTCCATTTAAGTCCTAAAGTTAAACACTCACATACACAACTTTTTTACTTTTTCAAAATTTGTTTTTATGTAAAGTGTCTTTTTTAAACCATGGCATAAAGATTAAAAAAAGAAAAAAAAGTTTGAGTAAAATTGTTCTACAAAAATTTAACACAAATGTTTTTGTAATTGTATAATTACTGCCAGTCAAAATTTTGGGGTCTGAACACAATGCCTTCTACTTACAGTATATCCAGCTAAAAAAATTCCCAATACTATTTCATCAAAAACAATTCAAAGTCATGATTTTAATAAAAAAATCTTTTGGTTAACCACAAAACAAAACTATTTATCTAAAGGGAATTTCACAATTTTTCATTTGATAAAGTGTGGTATTTGGTCACAGTGGTTAGTACTGCTGCCTAACAGCTGTCTGTATAGAGCCTGCACGTTCTTGTCATGATTTCTGGTTTTCTTTTCAACTACTTTGCTTTTTAATCCCACATCCAAAGATTTGCATGTTAGTTGGACTGGACAAACAAAATTGTCCCTGCCTCAGAGTGAGGCTTTGCACATGGAATGGACTGGCATCTTTCCCAGGGTTGGGTCCTGCCTTGTTCCTGATGCTGTGTTGCCATGACAGACTTCCTGACCCGATTAAGATAATAATAATAATAATATTACATTTTATTTATGTAGCTCCTTTCCCATGTTCTTAAAATGGTTTGTTAATGGATAGAAGGATAATATGATAAATCTGGAAGGTAGGATACACCGCACAGTGCAAACTTGAAATTTTTTATATAGGTAATTCTCACCATAAGTCTTATTTTGTTCAGCCTTGAGCCCACACCATTGAGTGAGTGGTCATAGCCCCACAGCTAATTAAAATCTCATAAGAAATTGGAATTACTAACCACATTTAGTATAAACACAACAATTAAGGCCCAATTTTATTTTACACCAGAGTTTGCAAACGTTAGCCAGCCAAAGCTGGGAAAGATTGTTACAGTTTTAAAATAGCTAAGAGTATGAAGAGCTACAGCATAATGTTGTGACAGAGAAACAGAGTCTTGCAGCGTGTGAATGTGGTTTAAAGGTGAGCACCTGCCTTTCAACCTGGAAATTCAGGAGGCACGCTACATTTAACTTCCATCAACTTTTTCTCATGGTCCCAAGCCACCTCGGGTGGAGCCATTTTGTCATCTGAGTTATCATCATCTGAGACTTTTTTGCAAATGAACATTTTAATATTAACAAAACTAAATGTAACAAGTTAAACGGAAATAAAGTTTGGTAGCATATACTGTAATTTGTAGTTAATTTTTACATTTTCACGAGTCCACTTTTTCACCCAGGCAACGCTAAATAACTTGGCTAGTTAGTCAATGGTCATTGAATTTTATTTTTCAAACTTGGTTAGTACAATACACAGTGGGTGCAAAAATTATATTTGTTCATTACAAAATATTTCCTGCCACTTCAAAGGTACAAATTACAACAAATTCTGTGCACGTCTTATCTGAGAGCAGTTAGTGGAAAACAACTATTCCGCCTTTATTTTTTTAGAATTTCTCTACCTTCTGTAAAAGCTGTTGTAAGACACAAAAACCAACAATCCAATTTTCAGTATAAATGGCATTTTTTAAACATACCTATATAATGTGGCCAGTTATATAATGAATAATTAAGGCCATTTGAGGTTGACTACACTTTGGTTTAATTTTCTGAGTGAATCTAATGAAATAGGCAGATAATAAATTATATGATATGTGTCCATTTAAAAAAAAATGGTGGTTTTTATTTTGACCACAAGCAAATCACAGCCTTGGTCTCAAGCAGAACTCTACTAACATAAATTGATAAGATAAAGCCTTTTTATCCTACTGTGTGACAAAAAAAAGTTAACTGGAGTCTCAGTCCTTGCTTCCTGTTCTTGCTGCCTCAATTTGACATTTACATTAGTAATCTTGATAATCTAAATGGTTATTAGATGATTATGTTAATATATTTCAGAATTGATTGAAAAATATGTTTATTTTATTGAAGGAAAAATTACCATTGTGGATTATTGTGGGATGGGTTAACATTCACATAAAATAGATAGGTTAAAGATAATTGGAAGCTGTCAAAGCCATCTAAGCCTCTACTACCTTTATATTGCTAGAGACAAAATTGGCTTTACAGTATCTTTTAATTGCCAATACTGCTGTGCAGCAGAGTAATCACTCTTAGTACAGTTTGGTTTCAGCTAAATCAAGTACAGTCAATTCTGCCAATGATGCTACCACAGGGCCACCACACAGCCTTGTAGCTTTTGCATTATTTTTTTTAAATGTTCTCTTATGTAAAATGATTGATGGAAAAGCTTTTTAACTTTTCAATGGTGCACAATTTACAATTATGTCTTTTTACTTTTATATTGATATGCTGGAAAATGCAACCCACCATTGATGGTAACGCTGTGACATACTAATGGAAGAGTCGTTTTATATAGAACACAGTCACACTCCTAGTTCCACAGCTAACAGTGCTTGTGTCATAAAGTATGGATAAATGTTTTAACTATTTATCTAAATTGACTTAGCCAAGTACACAAGTGTAATACAGAATCTCAAAAAAATCAAACCTTCACAGTGTAATGTGTTACTGTTCTGGCACCCCAGTTCTGCAAATCCTGGAGCTTCACATCATTGTCATTTGTAATATACTTTGACAAGACTGTGTTTTTTTCAGATTTATCTTAAAATATTAAGAAAACACAGTGAAAATGTAGCCATACAGTGATGTTTTATTTCAAAAATGGCAAAAATGAAATGGACTAAATTTTAAAGTAGTCTAAATTTCATGTTCCAAGTTATTTTAAAGTGATTTTAAGCTACTGAAAGTGTAAAAATCTTTCTTTATTTAAATTCTCACACGTTTTGAAGTTCAGTTTTAAGTTCAATTTAAACATCCATAATTGTTTACTTTTATCTAATACTAGGGTGCTTCGCCCACTGCTTGCTTCACTCGGCCTCCCCCGTGTTTGGTTTACCGGATATACAATTTAAAGAGATTGTTATTTTCATGGGAATTGTTACATATGCATTATTTTCACTTTTACTTTAAAAACTTTTGTAAAAACAATACTTGTCCTTTAATTCCAGCCCCGTGCGTGGTTACATCTCTTTCTCACCAGACATATAATGCTGTTCGCGTTGTGAAGGGAGGGGCGGATGAACGCACGCTAATGATATGCCATCGGATCATCTGCTGTCTTTCTGCTGCTTGTGAGCTGCCTGTTCTGCTTGTCGTATGTCATTGTTTTAAGAGCTGGGAGCACATGATGCTTGTCTGCCAAAAGCAATCCAACAACTGCTAGGTTAGATGTCTGTGGACTTGTTTTAAATGATGGCTCACTGCCTTGTCTCGCGTGATGTTGTAAAAACAATTATTGTCCTTTATTTTCGACCCCAGGAGTAGTTAAATCTCGTATAATCACGTATAATGCTGCTCGCGTTGTGGGGGTTCTGCTGTCGCACTTCCCGTCGATCATTTTAAAGCCTGTACAGCCACTGCCTTTTTGCCACTTCGTGACTCTGCTGCTCGTGTGATCGCTTCTCTGTGATCATAAATATACACCTGACCGAACTGTGTTTTCTTTGAAATTAAACTTGTCATTGCTTTAACTGTTGCGGAACCACAGATTCTCATAGCATTTTTTTCTGCTCTTTTTCTTTTATTTTTGACCTCGCTTTGTCCTGCTATTTTTTTAATTACACCTGTTCTTGATGATTAATTTACTTTTGTTTGCGTTAATGCGATCTTTTATTCATCGACATTTCATTTATAACATATTGTCCTTTATACGCTTTATATGCACTGAGACCTCTGTATCTGTGTGTGCCTTTACACTACTGACTTTTTTTGCTGGCTGTCTCGCAGATCTTTTATTTGTCTTCCGTGATCTTAACATGAAGATCACGTATCGTCTCCTAGTCATTCCCTCCCACAGGATTTTTTTTTATTATAGACAGATATGTTCAACTACACTGTCCAACTTCAATTTCAAGACCATATTTTGTCTACACCAACAGAACAATCTTTGCCTAATGAAATATCTGATTTTCTGTACTGTTATCATTTGTCTCTTTTGCCTCTGTGTGTTTTTCTTACAGCATTTTCATGAAAATTCAAAAAAATGAGGTCAGTTTTTCTCGTTTCCTCTCATTTCATTCTTTCATTCTAATACTCTAGGAAATCTTTGTAATGTAGTGGTGTTTGACATTTTTGTCTTCTTCCCAAAGTCATCTTACACAATGAAGTAATAATTAATACCCACAGTGCTTAAGTTGGCACTGGAATTTATCACAAAACCACAACAGCAAATATTACAGCCCCAGTACAAAGGATGTACAGGGCTGTTCAGTAGAACCTACTATGTATGTCCTTTTTTTAAAAAAGTGTGTGGGCTGTTAGTACACTGATTAATGAATAGTGGCAGCAGTTTGCCTTTGGGGTTAGCATAATTATCAGTCATTCTGACTGACAAATAGATAGAACTAGCAGCACAATAAAATTTAAAATTAAATGTAGGTGTAGTAGTTGGACTGAGGATTGCACTTGGTCTGATTGTGCTTTCCCTATGGATACCGTCAATCTTCATATAATTTGTTCCCTTTGAATATAGGCCTGTGCCTGTGCATCTTTAGCTATTGTCCAGCTATGACAACTTAGGCAGAGGAATTCTGACTTGTGCATAAACAGAAGATACAGTATGATCTGCTTTTGACATTTTCTTGTGGGTTGATTTCATCTTCTTGTTGCTGCACAGTTAGCTGATGTTAAGCTGCATGAAGCTGAATGACATTTAAAAGTGTTGCTGTTAACTGAAAATTAATACAGGCAGCACAAGCTGCTATAACCTGCCTCATCTTCTGCAGATTTCTGAAAGGCTGACTATTTATTCAAACAATTAACCTATACCCACATGTTTTGGTTTTGATTTTACAGATTGCCAGGAATCACTTCATCAGCTTTTTTCTTGTTTATTCAAGAGCTGTTGCATTTGTTGTATGCTCTTTCTGTTTACACAAATGCTATTAAATATCTTTACACCTCTTGTTTCTCCATTTAAGTGTGGTGCAGTGGTTGATGTTGTGTGGACAGGCAGCTCCTGTGCTTAAATACAATGCATAAATAGTTAATGCACAATTGTCTATTCTGTACGTACTTTGTTTCTAAACCACTAAACATACTAACTAATTGGAATACTATAGTGACTATTTCGCTGCACCTCATAGTAAGAGTTGAAAAAAGTACTGTCATACATCAGGATTGATCTGATATCTGCAAATCAATATTATTTTGTCCAGTTATATGGGTGTCTGACAATTTATAGAGCTGTGAAAACAACTTACAATGTTGTACAACATGGACATTGCTACAGTGCACAGCAATTACACAAAATATTTTTGTCCATTTAATGCACTGGCCACACAGGCCCTTTCCCTTTTTTGCCCGCAGTGCCTTAAGTTCTCTGGTTTTTGATCAACTTAACCTCGAATGCAGCAGCACTAACCTCTTTGACACTCTGAGACCCACACTTCAAAGTGATTTCAGAAAATAAAAAAGCACATGTTTAGTTCAATAATATCTTGAATTTCAGTTCTTGCTTACACACTTGATAACAAACCTCCTCTTCAAAAAAATGAACAAAATGTATTATGAAATTTATATCAAATTCTGTTTTTAGAAGACAAATACCGTATATACTCGAACATAAGCCGATTTTTTCAGCACCCAAAATGTGCTGAAAAACATCACCCTCAGCTTATATTCGAGTCAGGTCCCACTGCCCCTGCCAACCCAACAGAAAGCTGGAGTGTACAGTACTGTGGAACCTTGGATCACGAACGTACCTGAACACATACAAATGAGTTCCGCATGTCTTCAGTCTCTCCCTGTGCATTCCCCGTGCAGCGAGTGAAAGAGAGAGAGAGAAAGCGACACACACAGGCACACACGAGAGAGAGACACACACGCACGCGCGAGAAAGACACACACGTGCGCGCGAGACAGAGAGAGAGTGAGTGAGCGAGCGAGAGGGCTGGCTGCATAAGGCCGAGAAGGCAGTTAAAGAATGCACCGGGCTTGCTTTTAAAGAGACATATTCGAGCATTGTTTAAACCTTGTATTTAATGAAGACTTTTTTTCTATTGGATTTTAACTTACACTTCACTTCTGTTTACAGCGATCGGTTCGTAGCCTGCATTGTTGCAATGTTACTTTTCTTGGTGGTTTATTAAATTACGGATTTTTCAAATGTTCATTTTTTTCCTTTTTTTTTATTAAAAAAAGTGTTTTTAGCGAGCAGTTCGTATCGCTATAGCTCAAACTCTTGCAGTGTTAGTTTTCCCTGTTGTTCAAGGTTTTTTCAGTGTTATTCAATGTTTTTACATTTAGTTTACTATTACACTGTACATTAAATGGTATAATTAACTATACAGTATTTGTGCTTAAAAATCTTTAAAAAATATATATTTACATACAGTTTGTACGGTCTGGAACGGATTAATTGTATTTACATACAATCATATGGGGGAAATTACTTCGGGACACGACCAAATCAGGTTACGACCAGAGTTTTGGAACAAATTATGGTCGTGAACCGAGGTTCCACTGTACCTGGTTTGATCTGTGAGCGGTAGAAGAACTGCTGCGGGCTCTGTGTGGTGCTGTGCAGCCTCTGTGAGACTCATTCCGGGTTGTGTGCTCAATTAATGAGCTGATGCCTCAATAAATGTACGGTAATTTTATTGGTACTTATTTTGATTATTGAAACTTACCAGTAGCTGCTGCATTTCCCACCCTAGGCTTATACTCGAGTCAATATGTTTTTCCAGTTTTTGCAGGTAAAATTATGTACCTCGGCTTATATTCGGGTAGGCTTATACTCGAGTATATACGGTAAATAGACCAAATTTTGTGAATTTCATTTAAATTCACTTTTATTAGAATACAAGTAATTAATATTTTTATTGTTCATATATTTGTCTACAGAAACTATAAATAAGTGCACCAATCAATAATACTCACTGGACGTCCAGGGAATCCAAATTCTCCTTTTGCACCAGATGGACCCTGTAAAATAAAATAAATGAACAATTCTGACTGGAAATTGACTTACTTTGTAATTAATTTATTGTGCCATTAAATTATAGCCCTGCTCTGATCAGCAAAAAGGAAAAACAAGCACCCTAGGGAAATTTGTGTAGCCTGGGAAACGACAGTCATAAGCTAGGGTAGCAACACCATTTCACCTTTTGACAGTACAAAAGGATCACTCCTTGATTCTCTTTCAGTACTACTTTCAAACATAAAGGCAGTATCTCCTAAGATCCATACCATTGGTCCATGAGGTCCTGACATGCCTCTGTCACCCTGAATGAGAAACAACAGCATTAACACTTAAAATATAAACATCAGGCAGAAACTACATAAAATGAACAGTTTTTATAAGTCATATCACCTTCATTCCTTTTGGTCCAATTACCCCAGTCATCATAGACCCATCTGCTGCAATAACCACACCAGGTTCTCCCTTTTCTCCCTTAAAATATATTTAAATCAATGTAAATAAGTAAGCAAGTACTATAAGTCAACTTTTATTTAAATAACAATCTAAATATCTAAACCAATGTTACAAAATGCTGTATATAAAAATAAAACTAAAAGAAAAACAACAAAGAACAAATAATATCACATGTAAGAAATTTGTAAAAAGTTAATATGATGGCTATACAAAGGAAACAAAATCAGAAAAACTGATAATGAATAAATCGTGAACAGTCTTGATTTTATTCAGTGCATCTAAACAAGTCACTGTATACAGTACAAAGAAATGAACAGCACTAAATTGTTACATTTAAAAGAAATGAAAATAATGCAATAGAAACAAATTATCATCCTGGAAAGCCATGTGCAACCTCATACTGAAAATGTGAAATAAAAGTGTAAAATTAGGATACAAAATGTGAAAGTATATGAATGACACAGCATCATATGAATGCTCAGGTCTGGAATGTGGTAAACTGGAGGCTGCTGTATTGTAACATCTCACAGGTCATACTCACCCATACTCAGTACTCATACGCACACCAAACCAATTCAGTATCTCCCATCAACGTGACATGTATATTTTTGTATGTAGGAGGTAACTAGGATATTTAGGAAAATAAACAAATACATGCAGACACACACAAAAACATACAGTACACATGCACACAACACAGACAAGAGCAGGATGTGCACACAACACAAAGACTAGGTCAAGAATGGAATTCATCCAGTGTCTGAGGGAGATGTGTTTAGTAGTGCATCACAATGCCCTCCTCAAGGTACAACATTCAATTTGAAGTTAGTGTCCACCATTACTCAGAGAATGAAAGCAAAACGAATACTGTTTCTGTATACACATGACACTTAAATTTCAGAAGAAAATATGGATACGAGGCAACATTACCGAACGTTACCTGTTCTGTGCATTTATTCACAGATTATTGAAATCAACCTGCAGTTTATTTGAAGCACTGCCTCAAAACTCCCTACCAATTATGCAATTTGTGTTCTTCAGTCACCTGACATACTGTACATAGTGTACCTTTAAAAGGCTTCAGCTCCATTTACGTACTTAACGGAACATACTAAAACATAGATTTCACAGTACACGTGAAAATCACAATACAGAAATCTTCTCAAAATACCAAGGATAAATAACACTGCTGTAGGTGGTCATGGGTAAAGGTCCCCACACTTTACAATGATCTGCCTGTTGTAAGGTTGAATCTCTTAGTTTCTGCATAATGCAAATAAGTCTGCTTTTCTTAGGTACAAGTGTGAAGTTCATCGTTATCATTTGGTGCCAATCTCTTGTTCTTATTGGTAACAATCTTGGTGCCACTGCTACCCTGAACAAGCTGATTCTCCTGGCTATGGAGGATTGCATCTGAATATCAACAATGACAGACAAAGCAGATTTTACACATATGAACCCCAGAGTATGTTATGAAATTCTGCAGCAATTTTGAGAGGGAAATGGTGGCATTTGGCATAATTATGAAAGTTGCTTCATTATGTACATTTTTGTTTCGGTTTTCTAAATCAGTGAAAGCATTCCAAGCATGTCTTTTGTTAACAGTGCTATATAAAAATGCATAAAATGTAATCTAATTTGTGCTTTACATAGTCTCCTTTTCAATATTTGGAGCAATTAACTTAAAAGTAAACTAAGGTAGTATAAAGCATAGTTTTGATTACAAATCCATTTGTATGGACTAAATGAATCAAGCTTTTGACCTACTGACATCACCATCACTTCTTCTGACATGCTTCAGCAAGTCTTTGCTTTATTCATTTTGACTTACTGTTTGTGCTAGGAAATTGGTTCTACTTTTTTAATATAAGAAATGTCTGTCTGACTAGCTTTAAATCAAAAGTCTGACTTGGCTAGTCTACTTCATTATTTCTTTGGTAAGCTCCTTGATTGAACTAGTAGATTTTTTGGAATGTCGTCTTGCGTAATTAAGTGTTGTCCTTGGAGGCACTTTGTTTTGCTCAGGTCACTAACAGATTTTTGCACACTGCTGGAGACGTTGGACCTCTCCAGTCATTGGTTACAGTCTCAATAAAAAATTCCAGCCATGATACTGTTTTCACCATGTTTCAGAGATATAGTGCTATACTTTAGTAATCTGCATTTTTGTCTCCATAAGTTAGCCCTGCTCTCACACAAAAGTTACCTTTTGTATCATCTCTTTTAATACTATGCTCATAAATGTTACTGGCAAATTTCTGTACTTTTTAGAAAGTGGAAATCTAGTGTTTTCAGGTTTGGTTCTGATTAGACATTGGCACCTTGAGCTGGGCCTTCATTATTTTCCTGTCAAAGATGTCCTGAAGTAATTATGATTCCTTTATGTATGAACTGTGGAGGTGCATATACCATGCTACAATAAATGTACTTTGCGAGGGTTGGTGTGTTGGTCATGTGGTTTATCAACTGACATATGACTGACAGGACTGTCCTGCCACAGGGTAATAGTTTCAAAAATTGGGCCATTATAGTAATTCAAAATAAGCTCTAACAAAATATCACTTACATAATCTTATATTTTATTGCTATGAAGTAGGCTGACAAAGTTAGGTATGACTGTCTAGTAAAAAGCATAACTGTTACCAGCCTTGTGAATGACACATGCTTGTTATAGCTCTTGAAAGTAAAATGATCTGTTTTCTAATTTCATCACCCCAAACTGAAAAGCACAAACTCTGAAAATAATATGTAGCATATGATTTCTCTGAATTTGCGGTACAGCAACACTGGAGATGCTTTGAGCTACCACTTTAAAGTTTGGAGTTTGGTACATCAAAGAACCCTGACTTTAAAGCTCACAGCAGTCTTTCTAATCAAATTATGTATGGAGCAACATACGATATCCCTCTGAATGCACACAAAGTAAATAAACAGCGTTGCATGAACTGAGTCATTCAAATTTATCCGCACACTGAACCTTCCTTCAATATAAGAATCCAAAGACATTTAAATGCAAAGCAAAATCCAATATCTAATTAAATGGGAAGAAAACATGGCTAATGGGCGCAGTGGACTAAATATTTAGATTATATATCACAAAGCAGTCTAATCCCTTAAGATTATCGTAACCTTTAACTTTTGTACAATGAAAGCTATTAGAAACATGGGCTTTGTTTCTTTGCCATGCAGGTCAAGTTTCTCAATAACAACGTCATGGGAGCAAACCTTATAATTAACAGAGGTGCACCATACAATTAAAGCTATCTAATGTTGACAGACTTTACATTTACCACTTTTTTGTGCTGATTACCCACTATTTTCTTTTACATTATTAATGGGAATTGTATACTGTAGTGTGATATTTTAGCCAGGATTAATTTGATTTAGTTACCTTGACTCCTGGAGGTCCCTGAACACCTGGAAAGCCATGATCACCTTTTGGTCCCCGTGGGCCCTGAAAAAAAAAGTTTACAGGTTGATGCAAGTCTCTGTCCTCAGCTGCAGTTGTAGGTTTTGGAGAATAACCAAAATAATGGCATTTTGCAAGGAAGTTACATATATTCTTTTTTAGAGGGTTGCTTTTTATTTTATGGAAGAAGTTGGGCAATCTGGAAAAGCCTTAAAGCACAGTGATTCACTTCTAGATTGAGAGACAGTTGTTCAGGTTATTGAGGTGTTCAATAAGGATGGCCCTTTGTTTGATAGTTACTGGTGTTTCACCAAGATGAGACCTTTTGGAGTAGATCATGGGGAAGCAAGGGTTAGTATATTCTAACATGAATCTGGGAAAGGCTAGAAATCCTGGAAAGACCACAATCTGCTGCTAGCGAAAGGGTAATTTGGTCTAGTCTACTTGTATAGCTTGTCCCTTTTCATTGAAGCAAATACAACATGTGAAAGTATCAGGGGAGCTCTCTAAGGTTAATGCAATGTTAATATCACTAATGTGTAATAAGAAAGGAATATTACTTCATCACCAGAGAATGTTAATTTTAACTGCTAATTTACTTAATTTGAAATGCAGATGTGTTCAAGAAATAATTTTTTTTTAACTATATATATTCCTATGGATCAGATATTATTTAATGATTTGTGGGTGAAACAGTAATGGAATCACAGATCTGAATGAAGATATTTTCACTGCAACTGCCGAATGTCACATAATATGTGGCGAAAGTCTCTCCTGCAGTCATATGGAACAAGGCAGGAACTGGCCCTAGATAGGGTATGAGTCCATCACAAGACCCTATGAAACACACATTCATAAGAACACTCACATAGGACCAATTTGGAAACAGCAATTAATCTAACACACATCATGGCGGATGTGAAATAAAAGCTGGAGTGTGTGTTAGGAAACAGAAACAGAATTAGAAGGAACTTTCAAAGTTCTCACTGGCAACAACAGGCTGTGGGATTCAAGCCCAGATTGCTGGACCTTGAGATGAATATGTCATTCACTGTTTAACAAGCGATGCATAATAAATACACCTGAAATAAATCACAGTAAATAAAAATTAACCCAAAAAAGCATAACAACCACAGGTTAATTTAAAAATGTGTCATAAAAAAAATAAAAAACTATTTTAATAACAGGTCATTATGACTTCCAAAAACAAATTGTATACGTAATCACGTGAAAAAGGCAATGAATGCTATAGAGGTGAAGCACATACATAGTTTGTTATCTGATTGTGAAGCAAATATACCTAAAAATGCTACTGTATTTCGTAATTTGATAAGATTTGAATATTACACTGCAGAAGCATTATAGAAATATGAAGATTTTAAAACCTTATATTTTTAGAAATTCAAATGGTCTCTATTGTATGTAAGCTAAATGGTATCAGATCAGAGGCAAAAGAAGACACATCATTATTTTCAGAATTATAAGGCCCAATTCAATATACAGTGGGATGCAAAAGTTTGGGCAACCTTGTTAATAGTCATTATTTTCCTGTATATCGTTGGTTGTTACGGTAAAAAATGTCAGTTAAATATATCATATAGGAGACACACACAGTGATATTTAAGAAGTGAAATGAAGTTTATTGGATTTACAGAAAGTGTGCAATAATTCTTCAAACAAAATCAGGCAGGTGCATAAATTTGGGCACCGTTGTCATTTTATTGATTCCAAGACTTTTAGAACTAATTATTGGATCTCAAATTGGCTTGGTAAGCTCAGTGACCCCTGACCTACATACACAGGTGAATCCTATAATGAGAAAAGAGTATTTAAGGGGGTCAATTGTAAGTTTCCCTCCTCCTTTAATTTTCTCTGAAGAGTAGCAACATGGGGGTCACAAAACAACTCTCAAATTACCTGAAGACAAATATTGTTCACCATCATGGTTTAGGGGAAGGATACAGAAAGCTGTCCCAGAGATTTAAGCTGTCTGTTTCCACAGTTAGGAACATATTGAGGAAATGGAAGACCACAGGCTCAGTTCAAGTTAAGGCTCGAAGTGGCAGACCAAGAAAGATTTCAGATAGACAGAAACGACGAATGGTGAGAACAGTCAGAGTCAACCCACAGACCAGCACCAAAGACCTACAACATCATCTTGCAGCAGATGGAGTCACTGTGCATCATTCAACCATTCGGTGCACTTTACACAAGGAGATGCTATATGCGAGAGTGATGCAGAGGAAGCCTTTTCTTCGCCCACAGCAGAAACAGAGCTGCTTGAGGTATGCTCAAGCACATTTGGACAAGCCAGCTTCATTTTGGAATAAGGTGCTGTGGACTGATGAAACAAAAATTGAGTTATTTGGGCATAACAAGGGGCGTTATGCATGGAGGAAAAGAACACAGCATTCCAAGAAAAACACCTGCTACCTACAGTAAAATATGGTGGTGGTTCCATCATGCTGTTGGGCTGTGTGGCCAGTGCAGGGACTGGGAATCTTGTCAAAGTTGAGGGACGCATGGATTCCACTCAGTATCAGCAGATTCTGGAGACCAATGTCCAGGAATCAGTGACAAAGCTGAAGCTGCGCAGGGGCTGGATCTTTCAACAAGACAACAACCCAAAACACTGCTCAAAATCCACTAAGGCATTCATGCAGAGGAACAAGTACAACGTTCTGGAATGGCCATCTCAGTCCCCAGACCTGAATATAATTGAAAATCTGTGGTGTGAGTTAAAGAGAGCTGTCCATGCTCGGAAGCCATCAAACCTGAATGAACTAGAGATGTTTTGTAAAGAGGAATTGTCCAAAATACCTTCAACCACAATCCAGACTCTCATTGGAACCTACAGGAAGCTTTTAGAGGCTGTAATTTCTGCAAAAGGCGGATCTACTAAATATTGATTTCATTTCTTTTTTGTGGTGCCCAAATTTATGCACCTGCCTGATTTTGTTTGAACAATTATTGCACACTTTCTGTTAATCCAATAAACCTCATTTCACTTCTCAAATATCACTGTGTGTGTCTCCTATATGATATATTTAACTGACATTTTTTATCGTAACAACCAACGATTTATACAGGAAAATAATGACTATTAACAAGGTTACCCAAACTTTTGCATCCCACTGTAATATTGAATAAGCTACATTTTTTAGTTTGTCAAAAAACAGAAATGCAAACATTTAGATTGAACAGTGTGCTGGGAAAGATATTTTTTTGTAAAAGTGCGCTGCCCACATTTTTTTTTCTTATCATTCTGTAATGAGAATTTTTTTGTTGTCAATGGTTAAATGGACTGAATTACACAAAAGTCATGCTAATGTATGGGGACTTTTTTCCCTGTTGATGACCTTCATTTGCAAGTAGACACATACCAATTTACTAAGTAAACTGTGAAACACACGATTTGTTAATGGTAGTTGGAACAATTGCCCCTTAGTCATTTTCTCTTTAAAAGTGAGAGTGCTAATAGACTCCACCTTAACAAAAACTCACACAAATGAACGTGGCAACACTTTTAGTACCTCACTTTTCAAACCTGGTTTAATATATTAATAGTAATATTCTCTAAAAGGACTGCAAACAGTTCATATAATTGTAGTACACTATAAAGCAATTGAAAATGTGATAGTTCTAGCTGGTGGAAGAGCTCTAATTAAAGAACTGTGTTCTTATTAAGCATTTTTGTCAAAAAATGTATAGTATTAATAGTAAATTTAAGGCAAAACTAGTGGGGCAAGCACCCATGGCATCTTCGGCGCCTCGACCTTCCGCTAACTAAATCACCTAAATACAAACATCGTTGTTATGAATAAATTATTTTTATTAATAGTTTGTTCCTGTGATCAAAAATATAAACCATGACTTTCTTGATATTAAAAACCACGACTTTCTTGATATTTTAGTTTATAATTTAAAAATAGAATAAGAATCTGAAAATCTAACATCATCACATTAAAGTTCGATAAACTCTGAAAAGAATGATACCAAACATATATATGTAGATTTTAAAATAAGCCCATTTTAAAGTGTGACAAAAAACGTGACATAAAATTGTTGCACAAAATCGTTGCACTTTCAGGCTTAGGATTTTATATATAGAGATCAGATATAAATAATGTGCTGCTAAAATAAAAATGATCTCAAAACAAATTAAGTTATATCTGCAAAAATAAAGCAATACAACTTCTTGAAACACATTTTCAACGTTGGTATATACCTGTAATGCCTAAACAACAAAGCTGAATTTTCCCCAAAATGTGTACTTCATATATTTTTTATGTGAAGTGATCAGCACAGAATTAAACCAATAAGAAAGGTTGTACATAATGTTTTGTAACTTTGTTTTGGCTTTAGTCTAAATTAACAAGAAATGCCTGCAATTTATCTTGTGCTAATTAGGAATCCATAATGAACATCCACAGGTGGTTAAAACATGGGAAGAGACGATGGTGCTAGCAGCTACACGAATTGCAGGTTCTGAGAAAGGCTAAGCAGTTATTGAAGAAGTAATGAAAATGGCCGAATGGGCAGGAGCTGTAATGATACAAGTAGGCACACGATCTTGTTTTTTGCTGGCCCAAGGCTGTTTAAGTTCACTGGTTATGCAGAAAATCCAAGAATACAGAAAATGCAGAGGATTCAGAAAGTATACAGAACGCTTCATTTTCTGCACACTTTATTGTGTTGTGAATTTAATTTTAAATGGAAAACTTTTCATTTTTGCCCAACAGTCTACATGCAGTAACCCCTAATGACAAAGTGAAAACATGTTTACAGAAAGGTCTGCAAATTTATTAAAAATCAAAAACTTTAAATTTCTCATTTATGTAAAGTATTCAGACTATTAACTATGGCACTATAAATTGTGGCCAGGTACCTGCTGCAGAGTGCATGTGACTGCAGACTAAAGTGATAGTTCACCTTTCAGCAAAACAATAACCTACAGCATACAGCCAAGACAATGCTGGAGTTACTTCAGGACGTCTGTCACTGTCCTTGAGTGGCCCAGCCAAATCTCAGGACTAAACCCCTTAGAAAATGTTTGGAGAGACCTGAAGATGGTAGTTTACAGACAATTCTCGTTCCATCTAATGGAACTTGAGAGGATTCGACAAGAAGAATGCAATAAACTGTCCAAATTCAGATGTGTAAAGCTTGTAGATACTTACCCAAGAGGACTCAAACCTCTTATTGCTGTCAAAGGAACTTCTACAAATTACTGAAATAAGGGTCTGAATACTTATGTAAATGAGGTTTCAGTTTTTGATTTTTAGTAAATTTATAAATCTGAAAACATGTTTTCACTTTGTCATTACGGGTTATCAAGTGCAAGTTGGCGGAAAAAAAATTGCACATTTATTCATTTGAAATGAAATTTAAAATAAAATACAATACACAGACAGTGAATGAGTCTGAATATTTTTGAACCCACTGTACATCTAACTGCATTGTACGCAAAAATTCGTCGTCGTATAGAAACTAAGTATAACACAAAAAGGCCTGGTATGAGGGAGAGAGCACATCCCGTGACATACTATGGCTCTGTGCAACCCTGTAGTGGACAAAGTGGGTTAGGAAAATTACCTATGCATCCACTTTCTGAACTTGCTTATTCAAATTGGGAGTGAGAGGTGAATAAAATGCTAGACTGCTATAATAAATGTATGCACTGCATGTAGGTTTGCCTGAAGAAAGGATGAATTCAGGCAAGAATAATTTCAAGTCAGCATCTGACCCCGATGTTTTCTTAGTGTACTGTAGAATAGCAATATTTATAGTTACAAAACCACTGTTACAAGAGAATATAAATAAGAAATAGCAGAATCATTTTCAGTTTTGTTTTTCAATTAAAATACATCGTACTGTATATTGTGACATATAAAAGTATGGAAAATGTTAAACTAAATGCTACAAAGTAAGTATTTTTTCTTGAAACATTACTTTGTTGTAGTTGTGTTTGGGACACTTCCCAAATATTTAGTGTTAACCTGAAAACACTCATTAAAAGATAACTATAGTCAGCCATTACATTTTGTTATTGATATAAAAGTTATTAATTGTGTGTTAGAAACATAACAGTGATGTTTAATTGTAGCTTGAGCTTACAATTACATTTTCTAATCTAATATGCCTAGATGTTGACTCTGAGTGACAATTACAAATGTAATTTAAGAGTATGTACTGTTTATGCTGTAAATAATCTGTGTGTAACAGCTATGCACAGTGCAACGATTAACCTTGTTTGGTATAAATCATTGGATTCTCATCATTTACATCTTCAGTGAGTGGTGACAAGATGGAAATGAAAATTGTGCAGTTCAAAAGTCAGCAAAAGCAGAAGAGTGCCTGGTATTAGTTATCAAAGCCAAAGTCTATTTAAAGAATACATAGTGCACTGCATGTGCAATTCTCATTAACACTTAAGATTACTTTCTTTTTTGTTGCTCATAAATGACCAGTAGTAAAACAATCTTAAACATGCTTACAGGAAATCCGGCTTGACCCGGCATGCCTTCAGGACCCTGCAACATGCAAAACAGAAGCACAAGCAAGTAGAAAGAAGCAAATATGGCAAAACAAGCATCTGCTCATTTAAACAAAAAAATGCACAGTCCAGCAACAGCAGGATAATAATTCTTTGCAAATGTTTTGTTTCAGACTTCATAAATCCATGCATGCCTTGCTATCAGTGGAATTGAATGTCTTGTTCAGAAAAACAAAAATATATTTTAAGTATTTCTACACTACTGAAATCACTTGTCTAAAAACAAGCCACCTTACAGACAGGTGGCCAATAAAATGTTTTCATATTGGAGCTGTCAGCCATGGTGTCATGTCATAAGATGGCTGTCATGCAAGGCCATGTGGCTTGAACAGTAAAAATCATTCAAAATCATCTAGCAGAATAAAAAATAAGACTACTGCCTTAGGAGATGACAACATGACTGGACTACACTGACTAGGGTTCTGGGATCATGAGAAGTTAATAGGTTGGAGAAAATAAAAAGGTGTTTTCTGTACTGCATTTAAGGAGCAAAAGGCTGGGTGGTCCAAGTCAAAGATGTGGATATGAACTTGTGTTCTGTTTATGGATTATGAGGCAGCTGCTTACTTTAAGAATGTTTTCTTTTTATTTAAACTTTCTGTGTCCTACATAGCCCCATTACACCATCACACATAAATAGCTTAATTATAAGGTCGCAGAGCTGATGGAAAGACTTTTATCTTTGATTTAATGTTGAACAAAGTGTTAACAGTGGAAAGCTGCCTGATGTAGCTTGGACCAAACTTCTATTTTTAAATAAAAAACAACATGCTACTATTATGCAGTTCAGCAAGGCTATGAACATACTTCCTAATGTTTTAAAATTATACAATAAATGAAAGACTGTAAAAGTTATGGTAAATGGAGGCTGGTAAATGGAAAAAGGTCCACACATGCATCAAGACAGCAAACATTTCCATTCATGAATGGAGTATTGTTAATCAAAGCATGTCTGATGAAGCATGCCCATTCATAAAGTTCTGTAAGGATTAAATACTCACAGGTGGTCCTGGTGGCCCTTGTATTCCAGTAAAGTTAAATATTCCATCAGTGTCATTCAACATAAACTACAGAAATCAGCAAAACAGAAAAACAAATATTATTACATTTTCATAGTTCTCAAGCTATAAAATATGCAAGTAATGCTGAAAGTAAAAACAGGTATTTGGGATTATGATTATTGGACTACCTGCACACCTCCATTATTTGTACTTTTTATGGCACAGAGACCATGTACTCACAACCTACTAAAAGAAAAATATTAAACAAGTTAATGGAGCTGTCCTTACTAAAAGTCTGCTTCAGAATTGTCCTCAGGACTATGTACCTATACAACACTTAAGTTGAACAAGACTTCATATTTAACTATGCTACATACTTCATGCAATCTAAGAAGATGTTCTGAAGCTGTGCTTCTCATTTTTCACACGGTCCTGATGATTACTGATTCATTTTTGTGGTATCCACTTCCTAGAATTATTTATACAGGAATCTTCAGTCAAAATGAAGTATAAACTGAAGACCAGGCCTCATTTGCTGGCATTGAATAAATGCCCATCCAGTCAGTGAGTCATTTTCCAACCTGCTATATCCTAACACCGGGACAAGGGGGTATGCTGGAGCCAATCCCAGCCAACACAGGGCGGAAGGCAGGAACACATCCCAGACAGGGCGCCAGCCCACTGAAGGACACACACACACCCACACACCAAGCACACACTAGGGACAATTTAGGATTGCCAATGCACCTAACCTGCATGTCTATGGAATGTGGGAGGAAACCCACGCAGACACAGGGAGAACATGCAAACTCCAAGCAGGGAGGACCCAGGAAGCAAACCCAGGTCTCCTTACTGTGAGGCAGCAGTGCTAACACTACACCACCATAGCCCATGCCCATCCATTGTTGTTAAAAATATTTTGCTGTTTTTAAAAAAATTATCCTTTAACAGAAGCCTTTTTTTCTGCAACAAGCATTCTTTTACTGTCTAGCCTTCTGAACAGTCAATGTCCCAACAAACATTTCCTGTGGTAATAGAAGCAGTTTTGCATCATATATAACATCTTGAACAATGCAATTAGGTTTGGTCCATTTGGACAATTTTACGCAATGCAGAAGTCTACTTACTTGTCTAGGAATTTTATTTACTAAATTTCTACCAGAATGTGTCCACAAATTTACAAATTGAAACCATCACATACAGACCATTGCAAGTATTCAAAGCCATCTATGAAAGGAAAATGTTCATCCTTCTATTTTTAAACCCATTTAATCTAGTTCAGGCTTGTGGGGCTCTGATCCTCCACCAGCAGAACTGGATACAAAGAAGAAATTAGCACAGGACAGGGCCAGTTTAGTGTTGCCGTTCATTTTAACGAACACTGCAATTTACACAGTCTTTGTTTCCTCACCATTTTCTGACCCTTCTTTCTTCAATATGTTGTCTGCAATTCTCAGTTCCAAAAACAGCTAATTAAACCATGGATGAAATAATGCATTTTTCTTTCAGTGTGGAATTAACTCTGACCCTGAATTCAGTAAGTGAAAGAAAATGGGATGATGAATTAAAGCAGGTTTTTGTTCTTCTTTGCATGATGATGTACACCTACTTTAACTCCCTCACTATCCTCATTTTATACCATACTGTATACCTATTCTACACCCTTTTTATCAACATGCTGACTAATTTACTCCATATATTTACTGTTTCTGTTGATTTTATTGTGGAGTTTTTTTTGTGTAATATCCCCTATTTATTTTTTGGCTGGTTTTTGAAAGTGTTACTTTAAAAGTTGCTATAAAGAATTTAAACTGTCTAATATAATTTTGATAAAATAAATAACTGGTAGTGACTGAAACTCAAATAGTGTGCTTACCAAAGAAACAATATTACTTTTGATGGACACAATGATCTTTTTTAAATACCAAATTCCTACCTGTAATTTCGTTAATCATTATGATTTTAAATGTATTCATTTTTTATTAAACAAGCTATTTTCTGTTTTGCTCTGCGTGACAATTTTGATTCCCAGATTTTAGGGCATATTAATAGAGATTGTAGTTTTTGTTTTGAGAAAGCAAACACTTAAGTGTTACAGAATATAATTTCATAGTGGGATTTCAAAGGTTTTGGAGTTTAAAAAGTCTGGCATTTACGAGTATATTGGAGTGGTGGGTGTAAAGATGTTGAAGAAAGAATGGGGTGGAGGCGGAAGAAAGATGGAGAACATGGTAAAGTTGAATGTAGGGAGTTCAACTTGTACCAGTCTGAGAAGATAAAGGAAAAGGGTGTAAGATTAGACTGATGATCTGCAATTGGATCAGGGTATGAATCTCACTTTAATGAATTATTTTAATTTGTGCTGTTTTTGTTTAAGTGTTAATCTATGTCAGTATCGAATGGGTAGACCCTGCACTCCACCTGATATTTTCCCACAACCCTGTTTAAATCCTAGTCTGATGATCACTGTCTGTGTGGAGATTGTATGCTCTTAATGTGTCTGTGCAGATTTCAATCTGGGTACTCCTGTATTTCTTCCCACAGCCAAAAAGATGTGCTAGTTAGGTTGATTAGGATTTCTAAATTAGCCCAAATGAGTGATATAGGTATGTATGTGACTCTGTACTGCAATTAAGTGTCACCGTGTATAAGTTAGGTCCTGCCTTCCTCCAGATGTGTTCAGCATACTCTCTGCTTCAATGCGACTTTGAACTAGATTAGGCATGTTAATCATATGGATGGATGAAAGTATGTCTTCTGTTAAATCAGTTGCAACAAAGCAATCTTTCTGCCATCTGTAACTACTTCTAGATGACTTACAAGGACAAAGTCAGAGATACTGACATTTACTTTGGCTAATAGCAATGAATTAGATTAAATGAGAATGGGATATTCTCAAACTTTTCTACAAAGAAAACAAAATTATCAACATGAGAATTTTTAAATGGAAGCAGAAACATTGGCAAGTACTACTCTGTCGTGCATATTATACTGGAATTTTTCTCAGGGTATTTTCCACATAGATTTGGGAAACTGGAGAATAGAAATAGGAGTAAGGAATACATCAGGTAAGCTGATGTGAGTTTTTTATTCAATAATGATGTTTGGCATTTTAATACATTATTTTCTGGGATTAAAGCAATCCCAGAAAGGGACAACGTGATACATATTTGTCGGACATGTAAGTGTGAATTTCACTGTACCCTGTATTCATGAAAGAATTAGTAGTAGAATTACTATCACTACTACTACTACAGATACTGCTTAGAAAAGAAATGTGTCAATATATATGCTTTTGCTTCCATTGTGGAATAAGGTCGGCCAGTCATCCCGGCCAATACTCCCAGGCTGCTAGGTGGAGCGCTCCCTGCAGCATGGAGGTGCCCCAAATGCCAGCAGGGAATTATGGACAATGGAGGTTTTATCCACAGCCCTGCTGGAAACGACGGGGCCGCTAGAAGGCGCTAAAAGGAGGGGCAACTAGTATTTAGCCTACAACCCGGAAGTGCTAGGAAGTCACATGGACTGCAGGTTCAGAAGCACTTCCGGGTCACGGACTATAAAAGGACTGTGGGAAATCCCAGACGTCGAGCTGAGGTGGGTGGTGGGGCGGCAATGCATCTGGGAGAGTGGTGGATTATTGATTATTGTGTTTATTTATACGAGTATTGTGGAGAGGAGGGTGCTTTGTGCATTGTATTGGTCAAATAAATTCATAATTTCGGCTTATATCTGGTGTCTGATCAGAGGGTTCAAGGGGACGGCAGCGCCCCCTATCTGTCACACCATATATATGTTTTTTTTACTGTATAATTGTTTACCACTGCATACTTACTTGTACTGAATTATGTTATAATTAAACCCTCAACATCTTCTAAATGATCAGTAGACAGCATATATTCTTCAACAAGGCTGTTACAGATGCATGAGTTTTCTCTTACATTCTCAGATGCACCCTATTACACTCCAAATAGAACTATTAACCATATGAAAACATGAGTACATGAAACTATCTTCAAATGTTCATTCAACACTGTACTTCACAAGAAGAATCTTTGGATGCATTAAACATTTTCGGAAGGCACTTTGTTCAGTTCAGGATTACAGCAGCAAGAACACAAAGCTTTGACAGGGCACCGAGCCAGTCCATCATAGACAACACTCTTCTATACTCGCTAATTAGAGGTATTCTAGGGCTGTTGATTAAATATGCACTCTTGGAATGTCGGAGGAAAACTGATGCATCTGAACAAAAACTCAGATAGACATGAGAAGAACATGCACTCTTAAATGCAGTAAATGGGCACAAGATTTGAATCCATCACTATGGAGCTGGGGGTGGCACAGTGGCAGCACTGCTGCCTTGCAGTTAGGTGACCTGGGTTTGTTTCCCGGGTCCTCCCTGCATGGAGTTTTCATGTTCTCCCCATGTCTGCATGGGTTTCCTCTGGGTGCTCCGGTTTCCTCCTACAGTCCAAAGACATGCAGGTTACATGCATTGGTGATCCTAAAATTGTCCCTAGTGTGTGCTTGGTGTGTGTGTGTGACCTGAGGTGGGTTGATGCCCTGCCCGGGATTTGTTCTTGCCTTGCGCCCTGTGTTGGATGGGATTGGCTCCAGCAGACTCCCGTGACCCTGTATTAGGATATAGTGGGTTGGAAAATGACTGACTGACTGACTATGGAGCTGTAAGACAGCAATGGTAACCACCATACTCCATGATCCCTACTTTTAAATCTGAAATGTTTGTTAGCAGTTTCTTATTTTAATACGTTCTAAATAAAAACTGAAGTATTTTGCAACCATACCGCAACTTTGTAATACCCTAATTTTTTTTAAAATATCTACTGTATTGACTTTTCAAAAAAGTACATTAAACAATACACAGTTTTATTTGTCTCCTTTTAGCATGTATCCTTCCCCCAGATTAAATTTTAGAATGTAATGAGCAGAACAGATATATCTAGAATCTAGATTTCTCTGGAGATGGAAAGAAGTCAATGTGGTATTCATAACCAGATGACTAATTCTTGAATCAAAGCATCTACTGCCAGGAATGCAGAGTCCTTTTGGTATAAAGGTAGGAAACCTAATCAATTCTGTCTTACACTTTCAAGTTAGGATAATACAATATGCCACAATATAAAGAGACCTAAAGCAACCTCAGAAAGAGTATTACATGAAGACTGTTGCTTGACGTAGAAATGGAATAACAACAAAATATTTACAGGTTTTCAAAAAAGTACACAAAGACAAAATCTATTGAATTTCAAAAACTGTTAATAATGTAATGCAAGCTGAACATCATTGGAGTTATTGATTAGGTAGCCAAAAGGAAACTTTGCTTTCCAAAATTGACTTTACTCAGTGCAAATCTGCTAAAGACTATCTACATGATCCTGTGGTTTTTCAGAAGAAGATTCTGTAGTTGGTTGGATGAGTCCAAAATTGGACTTAGTGGCAATGCTTTCGTGTAAACCAAAAGAAACCCTGACCACCATTAAAATAACTTTATCGCCACTGTGAAGTATGTTGGTGGGAGTGTTGGGTTACTTTTCTACTCACTGGCATAGACACTTTCCTGTTATAAGTGCATGTGTTAATTCAAGTTAATACCAAAATATTCTGTAGGACAGTACAAAAATGTTAGCATCAACTTTGCAAAATCAATACAAAACATTTACTAACAGTTGTGACTATGCCATATGGGGAAGAGGGAAGTCACTACAAACACCCCTGAATAAGAGAGAAGCCCACACTGTCAGTTAGAGTCTAACTCTGTTGATACAACAAAAACTGGTGATAATTTTTGACAGAAAACGAAGCTTTTCTCGGCACTAGACACAGTAAGGCAATGACAGACACCAAACATCCCAGGTTGATAAGAAGTAGTACATAAAATATTAGCTGATTGGGAAAGAGGGAACCACTTGCTCATTTGAGATCATTGTCAGCCTGGGAAATACCTTGGAGACATGACATTTTAAAGGACAAGCAGGGTTCAGACATGCAAGAAAATCATGAGGAAGCTCTAGACTGTTGGCCTCATAGACACTGACTACAATCCCAGACTCAGAGATAGTATTTAAAGGAAACAATCGCCAGAAAAAACTTGTGTCTGTAGATTCAAGGTGATCTGAGATGCTAAAGAGAGAATGATTTATAATACTTAGGGAGTGAGAAAGTGGGGTTTACACTCCACCTAATATACAGACATGTTTAAAAAGGTACTGGGGGCAAGAATCACAAGGACCTTGATGTTTTGCACCTGTATTTCTTTCCTTGTTGTGCCAGGGATTAATCTCCTGTTATTTACTAAATTTACAGCTTCACTCAGTACATATGGCACAAGAAAAATGATTTGATTTTTACTTAACATTAAATGTTTTCTCTTATAAAGCATACTTTACAGTAACATATAAGAATTTTACTAAATCAGGATATAGGCTGACAATATGAATGCTTGCTACTATTAGTGACATTAGCATTCCCATTGCCATGAAAAATATGTTTTTCCATGACGAGTGGAATTAATATGAATGATATAAATGAAAACATTTCAAGTATTCAGATAATGTATTTGTTTTCCTGGTGTTATTACGTATGTACAGGTGCACTCTTCAAAAATCACTTCAAAACAGTTACTCTTTCTAGCTTGTCTTATCATTAACTTTTGACCATTCTACTAATAGATGTATGCTAACTCAAATACAAAAATTAAACTTAAAATTATTAAAAAAGTTTTTCTCAGATCTTGCCAATAAACCAATAACACTCAATTTTTTTAATTAGTACTTAGGGTTAGGGTTAGGGGTTTCACAAGCTGTGTCCTCAAAATAATTTCATGCATGATCAGTCTTTGCTTAAAAAGTTTGAGAATTTAAATGATGTTTGAATTCCCTATAAATACTTACAACAATAACACATGTAACTGAGAGTCAGCTACTGGTTGCAGACATTTGCAACAAATGAATAAACACATTACAATTGAGAAGAATTAAATAGATCCGTTATTGGAAGATTGTTTGATCCTGCCATTACAAGCTATAGATGATATTTAAAAAAATTAACTTTTTCCACTTTTTTTTAATTAAATCTTCTACAGTAAAAATAAAACCATGGATTAATGGGTCCATTTTAACATGGTGAACGACTAGACTGAAAGAGCCAATCTCCTCTTTTAGTTTATGTTTAATTTAGTTTTAATTTTATGTTTAGTTTATGGTGCATGTTGCAGTAACTTCTTAACTCCTATTGAGCTGAAATGAGCTAAAGCGTTTCACAGATTTAGCTTTGGTCTTATCCAGCCCATTGTTTAAATAAGCATTACTTACATCTTGTAGTGATATCACTGGTCCTGGTGGCCCAGGAGGCCCAGGAGGGCCTGTTATGCTCACTCCATCCAGTCCACGTTCTCCCTTAAAAAGAAGTAAATAACAGTTAGTAAATGAAATATTTCTTTCTGTGGAACTGAAAAAGTCAGCACAATACAAACACAATTAAATCATACCCTTTGGCCTTTGTCTCCCATTTCACCTTTTTGACCCTGTGCAGAAAAAGTATATTTGTTAGATCTCAGAGGAGTTTCACATTCACTACAATAATGTTAATTTGCAAAACATACAGAGACAGTTTTCTAAAGTCTAAAGCAAAATGATTCTTTCAAAAAACAATGAATAAAATGTACAAATCAAATCTCGTCCTTCTCGTTATTATAATTGATCATGCAACTGTAGTTTTGAAGATGTTGCTCAACTGTAATTTTAAAGATGTCCCTCAGACTAGCAAAGAGTTATTTGTCTTTGTTAACTGCCTGCATTCAGACCTTATAAGCAGGCAATAAAAAGTTATGTATGATTGGCTGTGTATTTTTCAGAACTTAGTAGATCCAGTAAAAAAATGTGTAGAAGGAATAAAACAGAAGCTTGCTTGGTATTTACTACATAGAGTAATGCTCTAGAACTCAGTTTACAGTCGGATCTGAAGTATAAGAATTAAATGTATCTCATATAACTTAAACATCTACTCTGTCTGATGAAATCAGCAATAGAACAGAACATTACATTATAGCCACTATAGTTTTATACCACAGTAAAAATAAAAAAAAATTAATGTTTAGGAAACATGATGTTTCTATTGACACTGTGCTACATCAATATCTATGCATATACAAATATATTTTTGTTTAAGGAATGAAATATTGTAGATAATGCCTTTATATTAATTTAGAAATTATTTTTAGTATTTGTTTTATTAGAGAGAGAAGAAAATGAAAAGGCTTTAATATGAAATATTGTAAAGATTAACCATGGCTCAGCATGCTTACTTGACTGAGGACAACAGAAGTAAATGCCTGCCAGATTCCAAAGAACTTGAATGGGTTTATTAAAAAAACAATCCTAAAGCTCTGTTACTATGCAGACTAAACCACATGCAAGAGAAAAATAATCATACAATGCTTATTACTTTTGCAAGTGAGACATATGAGTCACTTTTATTAATAGCACAACTTTAAGTGATTCACAATTTTATTATCCTATACCTTGAACATTCAAAATGATATGAAGAATATAAATCAGAGCTAAAAAATAAATCTGTGTCAAAATACGTAATGGCTATTTATACAACAACATAGTTGTTTTTGCAGACATGCCACAGTGCACAGTCAATGCTGCTAACAGTTATATTTAAAGTACAGTGATTAAACTTTGATTGCATAAAATTAAGTTGACCGCTAACACTTTCCGGATAGCCAGTTTCTGTTGTGGTCAAATAATCTGTGGGAGAGCTCTGTTTGTCCATTCCATATTGGGAGTTAAAGCTACAATTAAACGGCTGTGCAGCAGCAAATCCCGCCACCATGGCTTTGTGAAGATGTTTCTTAAGATGAGGCGGGTAATGGCATAACTCAATCAGGAAGAAAAATATATTAATTTGAAAATCTGGAGTCTAAAAATAACATCTAAATGTGCATGTAGCTTGCAAAGGATGACAATATTATCATTGTGGTGCAATATGTTTTTACCGTCCAGCTTTGAATGGAGAAACTTAGCATATACAGTACTGCTTTTTTTCATATTCGGATATTGGATACTGACATTACAAATGCCCCTAAATAAACATATAGATTTTTATGAATACTTTTGTTTTACTAAGTTTCCTTGATTTCCCTTTTTTACACAGGTTCCCCCACACTTCTGTGCTTTGAATACATAGTAATGAGAAATGTCAAAGATGTACCAGTAAGCACTGTTACTTTTATATGTTCCATGTAATACACTAGTGGCGTATTTCATTTAGGATATCAGACAAAAACAACTGAAGTCATTACAAAGCATTCATAACAAATTCTTATGAACACAGTTTGTTACTCTATTTTATCTATTTTGGGCAAGATCTTGAATATGTAAAGAATAGCAGTCAAATGATTAAAGACACCAATGGGTCTCCTTCCATTAATGAAGGGTTACCACAGTGTTCTAGCACTTTAATGCTAATATAACGTTCAGTGTTATGGGGATACCACAACCAGCAGGGGGAGGTCTAGCCTGGTGTCTTTGGTTGAAATAGAGGTCAGTTTGTGACTCAAAGGTAGTCCTGGGGTTTCTGGAAGTGATCACAAGAGCTAGGGTTGAGGCATAAAAGGACCTTCTGGTAAATAAGCCTGTGAATTTAAAGTCAAGTGAAAAATAGGGCAAGAAGAAAAAATAAACGTGGAGCGTTATTTATGTCTGCTGATTGAAATCAGTAATCTGTTAGCACTAAGTATATTATAATTCAGTGTTCATGCTGCTAAAAGTACTTCTAAATATCATGAATATGGTTGCTGATCAGATTCTGAAATATCTAAAACCAGGTGTCTTATGATTAATATGTGTAGATATGTGTACATTTTCTTGTTGTTAAATTCTATACTCCGTAATCACAGTATATTTCTTACATATGTTAACATTGCTTTCACATATGATAGCTCCACAAAATTAGAAAGGTTGTCCTACACATCCATCCAAATGATATACCATAGGCTATTTTACAAGTGCCTAAAAACCAAAAAAAGAAGTACGCATTCTTTCACTAGAAATGATTTTGTTGGTCATTGTATGAAGTGAGCTAATAATGAATCTACTATAGAAAGGACATGCATGCATGCATAGCACACTGCCAGAAATTAAAAACTAGTCTAAAATATTTGACGAATAAGGCTTTTTTAAGAATCCTGAGAAATAAGGGGCACCTGATCATCCAAATTATGCAGCACTCGTCCAACTTGAGATGCTCCAACACTGCTTGAAAGACCTGTGTGTCACAAAGATTTTGTGACTTCTTTGAAGTTTTGAAGGGATACATGGTGACTGGCTGGATGATCAATCAATCAATCAATCAACATTTATTTATATAGCACATATTCATACAAAAAAATGTAGCTCAAAGTGCTTTACAAAATGAATAGAAAAATAGAAGACACAATAAAAGATAAACATAAGTCAACATTAATTAACATAGAATAAGGTCCGATGGCCAGGGTGGACAGAAAAAACAAAAAAAAACTCCAAAGGCTGGAGAAAAAAATAAAATCTGTAGGGGTTCCAGACCAAGAGACTGCCCAGTCCCCTCTGGGCAATCTACCTAACATAAGTCAAACAGTCCTCTTTGTATTTAGGGTTTTCATGGAAGGACCTGATGATGATGGTCACGTAGACTTCTGGCTTTCAGTCCATCAATGTTGGTGCATCATGATGCTTTGAGTAGGTGGCAAATGTGTGGCAGATTTTAAGCATGGAAATTGGAATGTGATAAATGATTTCCCAAACTTAAGCCGCTAACAGAGGAATAAGCTGAAGTATGTAATATTTATAGAGTAGTATGGTTAAGTCAAAACTAACCACAGGTCCTGGCTGCCCGGCTATCCCAGGAAGTCCATCCACTCCAGTCAATCCTGGTTCACCCTAAGTAAAAAAAATAGGAAAGTCAGACCTAAAGAGGTTACCACATTCATTAAGCAGCTATATGAGTATAAGTAATTTTGGTTTTGCTCATTAATCTCTTGCTGCCAGAATGAATGTATATAATGCAGGGCGTAACTATAGATGAGATGCCAGTCTATTGCAGGGTACACTTAAGCACACACGGAGTTTATTTATCATTAAAATAAAAACACAACTTGAGAGTAAAAGGATCAAAGTTAGAATAACCATAACCATCTGTTACCAATTGTTTTTCTTTTGTGACCTTAGCAAAACAGCCCCTTTCAACTTCAGAATACAATTCTTTTAATACTTCAGTCAGACTAAAAGCTAAATATGTTTCTTTTCAGATCTAAACAGGTTTTATTGCCAAACTAAACTGAACAAGAGTTCATCCTCTGTAATAATCTGTTGATTTAAAAAGAAAAAATCTAGCACCAAACTGGGAATGCAGGAGTATAAGACCTATACAAATGCCAATGTACACGTAAGCTGCATCTTTCCATCAGCCATGTTGGGGCACTGTCAGTTGTTAACTGACCCCATAATACTCACATCCCATACCTGTTTGAACAATGTTACAGAGTGGACATGGCCTGTATAATGTTCATTATCACCGTATTTCAAAAGTGAAAGTGGAAATTGACTATCTAGTAAACACTTACCTTTTGACCAGTTGCGCCAGGTGGACCAATATCGCCTTGCTCACCCTGCAGAGATAGATAGATAGATAGATAGATAGATACTTTATTAATCCCAAGGGGAAATTCACATAACAGAAATTCAGTGATAAACTGTTACTTTTATAAATTAGGAGTCTAGAAAGTAACAACATCTAAAATTAAGACATCTAGGCAAAGAGATCAATTGAATAAAGTGAAAAATAATTTACTACAACCAAATACAGTATATATAAACATCTTATTATTAATATTGTTATATATCAACCTGAATGTATGTGTTTTATTGTGAATGTTGTTGTTTTTTGAATTAACTATTTGCCATATTTTATGAACTTTCTATTATGTCTCTGCTTTAAGAAGCAAACCATTTTGACTTGTTGAATAAGGGTACTACATTAAATGGGTGGCTTTCATCAATGAACATTATTTTGGATTTCCCCAGCAATGTTCTGCCACATACTCACCAGGCTGTCCATATCAGCATCAGTAATGTTAGCTGCCCTCTGATTGTACACTTAAAACATCAAAGCTGAACACAGTGACAATAAATAATGCATAATGTCTGATTTATATAAGACTCCAATGTATTTACATACATTCTGTCACTATAACCGTTTCAAAATCATTAATCCTGAATGGTGAACATACAGATTTCTATTGTTCTACAGTATTTTGTTTTTCCCAAAAAACTTTCTCTCTTTAGTTAATGATATTATATTAATTACAAAATCTGACTTATGCCATCTTGCTGCTAACTGGCTGAGTAAATCTTACACCATTCCTTTAGCCGAGGTTGCGCCAAATTTTTGTACATTCCTTCCTAAATCATAATAAATTAGTTGAGGAGGTGGCTTTAGGTTAGTGTTGTGTGATGAACTGCAGAAACAACTGCCTCTAAAATATTAGGCAAATTTATATTCTTTGAGGCTCTCATATTAGATATTAAAATGGAATCCAGCACAACTGTTCTAATAGTATACAGATCACTAGGGCCTTATTCATCGTACATGATTGAATTTAACTGCATTTTATCTAATTTAGCAATAAATTCTGATCATGAAGTATTAATGGGGGAATTAGAATATTCAAATAGATTTGGAAACTGACACTTTTAACAAATATTTTACTACTGTGTTAAACACAGTAAGGTTTTGCCAGATTGTCAGTGTCTCATTATAACGTACACGGTTGAGATTCAAAATTTAAATGAAGTAATCTCTGATCATTTTTTAATTACATTTGATTTATTTTTGCAGAGTAAAATGAAACCAAACATAATTATGGAAAACAATCTAAATCAGATGACATTTAATTATAATGTGACTTTCAAAGATATCTTGGATACAGTAGCTCCCATTAAAACAAAAGGGATTAAAGCACATAGAAACTAACCCTGGTTTAATGACGATACTTGTGCTCTTATATTAGAATATCAAAAACTGGAGTGATGGAAAGCAACAGGTCATCCGAAGTCTATGGACAGGCAGTGTCAAAAATCTATATAATAACTGTCTTTGTGGCCCACTCTGACGACTAATCTAGTTTAATAGATGATGATAGCAGAAATAATCCTTGTGTATTGTTTTGAACAGTTCTTAGTCTATCTAATGGAAATTCTGATCTGCAATGCAAATACCTATACAAATTTGCAGTGCAGATTTTATGAAATTCTTTGATGATAAAATGAAAAATATCAAATCCTAGATTTCTGCCACAAACTAATCATTTTGCATCTCTTTATGTGCACACTACTTCAGTAACTTTAATGTGATGACAGAAAAGGAAGTCATAACTTAAATTTCTAAAATGAATCCTTCTACCTGTCTCATAGACCCAGTCCCAACAAAACTAGAAAAAAGCTCAATGGCTGTATTGGCAGCACCCATTCTTAGCATTATATATACTGTGGTTCATTACTGAATGTCATAGTACCTAATGCATAAAAAATGTTAGTATTCAGACCATTATTAAAAAAATACAGTTAGACCCACATATGTTTAACAATTATAGACCTATTTCAAATTTACATTTTCCTTCTACAATACTTGAAAAAGTAGTTGCAATATAGTTTTAGTATCACCTTATATATCACAACTTTAATTCCAGTTTTGCTTCCGCATTGGTCAGAGTACAAAAACAGCACTAACCCATGCTTTACATAACATTCTAATATGCTCTGACGATGGTAATTTCATAGGAATTGCGTTCTTAGAATTAAGTGCAGTCCTTAACACTGTTTACCACTCTATTCTATTACATAGGCTGGAAAATTATGTTGGACATCATGGCAGTTCATATTTACCGTTTCAGTTGTACAGGAATGTGTTGACAGTATTCCATCATTATACTCAAAATTCAAATATGGTGTCCCAAAGTAGCACCATGGAAACAACTACGAGACGATCAAGTTAGCGCTATACAGGCTTTTAGCCAAAGGGTGATGCAAGGAACATTATAAATACAGGGAATAGTATATCCATCCATCCATTTTCCAACCCGTTGAATAGTATAACTTGGCCACTAACCTGGCCCTGACTATGCCTGTTTTCTGTGTCTGTGTATAGGAGAGTGGTAGCTCCCACTGCAATAAATAACCCTGCTGTTCCTGTTTCAAGTTGAATAAAGCTGGTTTTGCTAAAGTACTGAGACTCAGCCTCGTGTTTTGGGGTACAAGACAATGACTCATGTGTCACAATATGCTTCCATTGGGAGTTGTCATTAAAAAACATAATATTCGTTTTCACTTATATGCAGGTGATACTGAGCTCTACCTTTATTTTAAACCAAATGACGTTTCTCCGATGCTGTCCTTAATTAATTGTGTCTGTGAGTTAATGAAGTGGATGGATGATAACTACTTGTCTCTGAATACAGTTAAAACGGAAATGCTTTTTACTGGGGGCGGGGTTGGGGGAGTGCAGACTTAACCAATGTTCTGTCACTTTTTAATTCATTTGGTATAAGCATTAGTTTTACTGAATCAGGATACTACCAGCTTAAGTGTTATCTTTCATTCAAGTATGTCTTTTAAAACACACATTTAGAGAAAAGCCAAGCAAAATGACACCTTTTATTGGCTAACTAAAAAGATTACAATATGCAAGCTTTTGAGGCAACTCAGGCCCCTTCTACATCTTGCCCGAAGAAGGGGCCTGAGTTGCCTCGAAAGCTTGCATATTGTACTCTTTTTAGTTAGTCAATAAAAGGTGTCATTTTGCTTGGCTTTTCTCTACATTCATAATGGCTAACACGGTACAAAACCCTAGTACTAAACACACATTTCAAAACAATCTAAAAACTTTTTTTCAGTCTTAGAAATATTGAAAAATTAAGATGGCTTCTGTATGTGGAGGATACTGGGAAATTAATTAATGTATTTATTTTTAGTAGGACTACTATAGTGCATTATTCACTGGAATTCACTGTTATATAGGCAGCTGTTTATTCAAAATGCTGTTTCAAGAATCATTACAAGAACTATAAAGTAAAACCACATAACTCCAATTCATAAGTCTTTCTACTAGCTTCCATTTAGGCTTAGTCACTGCTTATCTGTCTAATTTTATCATTATTTACAAAGTCAAATATGCCTTAAGATCAAATTCCAGGATAAACAAAATAACAGTCACAGGTGTATTTTTTAGTACAAGGCCTCAGAGCTGTGAATAGTGTATATGGAATGCACTTTCATGCTCAGCTTTTAAATCCAGGCTGAAGAATCAATACTTTAATCTAGCACACCCTGATTAGACCTGCTCATGAGCTGTGCATATTGTATATCTGTTTGTTACTCATTTCTGTAAAAATATGAGAGATACAGCAATTGTGGAATATTGCTAGCCCTCCTCTATTGTTCTCTTCTCTGTGTTCTGCTGTAGCTCTTGATGCCACTGCTCTGCTTTATGATATATTCATAGAAAGACATCTGTGGTACTGTAAGCCTTGGAATTAAGTAGTTACATTTTTTTTGTTGTGAAATTAGACATTCCGACAAAGATGTATATTGTAGAATGCTTGGGTGGGGCTGGGAAGAAAGTTAGCTTTGTTTTCCAGGACTATAACCAACAATGGACCCACCAGAGGTTTATTTTCTCTAGGAATGATACTGACTGGAGTTTATGTTTCCCTCTCCTCTGTTGTCAAATGGTCAAAGTTCAAAAATGAGGTTAAAAGTCAAATATTGTTAGGTTATATTTATGGTAATCACTTTGCAGCTGTTTTTTCTTCCAGTAAAAAAAAAAAAAATATGACACACTTTAAAAAAAATGTGTCTTTATTTGTATTTATTAAGTAATTAGTAATTTGTAAAGTTTACAATTGCATTTACCTATAGTGTGAAATTGTAACAGAGCTCTGAGCCTATATGAAGTGAAGAGCTCTACAGGAAAATACTGTAAACTGAATTTCTATTTCCAAAATATCTCTTCCTTACTTTTTTCTACATTGAATGATTGATAGTCATGCTCTCAGGAAGTAACTAAATTACAGTATCTGTCTGATGGGTATAGTGACTCTTGTCCCAAAAACATCTTCAAACACTGCAGTGTCTTAACACTTAAAAAAGGTATAATCTCATTCTTGGATCATGTGCTACATCAACACTTCATTGTAATAAATGGGGAACATGGCTGGTCAACTCCCAGAAAATGTGATAAAACTAGTGATTTAGTTATAAGATACAATTTAGAGTGGTGTTTTACCTTTGATCCTACAGGGCCAGGCAACCCAGCAATTCCCTAAAAATAAAAAAATAACAAAGTTAACTTAACTATTTTTGTTAATTGAGCTTAGAATAAGAGAACATTTATATTGTGTGCTATTACATCATTTAATTTCTTGTTTAAACTAGCAATGGTAACTTGCAATTTGCCACTTACAGTGAGCTTCACTAAATGAACATTTTTCTGTGTACTACATACTGTACTATTTTTCTTACTACACCTCACTGTGGCAAAAATGCTCACCAAACTAAAATCCTTGAATATTTTAAATCAAACATACATCTAGTATAAAATATGCGATGAAGTGAGAGATACCTGCAATATGAAATGGACATGTAATATGAAAAAGTGGCGATTCTAATTGAGCACAAAAAAGTACTAATATAAAGACAATAAAAACTTGAACACTTTAGAACAGTACCAGGAAGGTGGCTTCAATGCTAAACATATTAATGGGCCAGGCTAAAATGCACGAGAAAATCTAAGATGTTATACCCATATTTTGCAATTTTCAAATAATTTTTGTTATTTCTACAGAGCTTAGAACTTTGGCTACATCATACTGAGTCAGGTAGGTTGTATGTCCTGGGTATTTGAATAGAAATAAAAAAAGAAACAACACTTTCTTTTAGATCTTTTCATCCAAACAATACATATATGTAAGGCCCCCAAAATGTAGTCACCCCCTTGAAATGTATTATACAATACTGAATCACAGTGAGTTTTATTTGCTTTTTTTTGACATTGACAAATAGAAAATACTTTAAAGTCAATGTAAAACTAAAACTGGTCTAACTTAATTACAAATATGAAACACACAATAATTAACTTCATTAGTATATGACACATACCTGCCAATTAGGTTTAGAAGTCACATAATTATTTAAATGGAGATCGCCTGTCTATGGTCTAGGTGTTTATGTTAATTATACTACAAATACACCGGAATATGGAAGGTCAAGTTTGTGGTGAGTCAGTATAGTGTCCTGTTTTACACAATGAAGACAACAGAAAACTCCAAACAACTCCATGAAAAGGAGACTGAGAAACAAAAATCAAGAGCAGGGGTCCCTAACTCCCGTCCTGGAGGACCACATTGGCTGCAGGTTTTGATTCTAACCCTTTTCCTAATTAGTGACCTGCTTTGCTGCTAATTTACTTCTTTTGAATTCATTTTAATTGACTTGTTTTTATAAGATTTGTTGCTCTTAATTTTTTCATCGTTCCTCTGAATTTCTTTGTTTCTTTCTTTAAATGTCATCCAAACAGAAGACCAACTAAGTAAGGGTCTCAAACTCCAATCAATTTCACTCCAAACAGTTGTTTAATTAGGCGCTGATTCTTGTTGTTAATTAAACCCATTCTTTAATTCTATGGCTTGTTGCTGCTCTCATTGTGCAATAGCATACATTTCCGATATTGTTGATTTTCTCTTTTGTAAAAGCACTGTTAAAATGTTTTGGGGACCTGAGCAAATCGAAATTCTTGAGACCTTTCTTTTTCTTTATTTTCACATATTGTATGATGGACGCGGTTTGCTGGTCATGTTTTGGCTTATTTGGTATCTCATTATTGTTTGTCAGGAGCTGCCAAGGAATAAGAAACAATAACGGGTTTGAGTCTTCAAGAGCAAGTCAGGTCAGTAATTAAGAAAACAGTTACAATGAAAACCTGAAGCCACTGTTGGGGAAAACCCTGATCAAGAAGATGGGAACAAGGAAACCGTGAACTGTTAAATCAACCACTAAGAAACAGAAAGAGTATTGCACAGCTGTAAATGCAGAGAAGACCATACATAACAACTGAGTGACTGAGAAAAGAATAAGACTAGTTAGGAAGACTACTAAGTGACCTATGAAAACTCTGAAAGAGGTACAACCTAAAACAGCTGAGTTGGAGAGACGGTGCATACAGCCTTTGTCTGGATGCTTCACCAGTCACAGCTTTTTGGTAGAGTGGCAGAGAGAAAGCCACTGTTAAGTAAATGCACATGGTATCTCAGCTAGAAATTTCCAGAAGGCAAACATGAGACATTTCAACATCTCGATCCCATTGAGAAATTTTGGATGGACTTGAAAAAGGCTGTTCACTCACTATCTGCATGCAACCTGACAGAGCCCAAGTAGTTTTGCAAAGAACAATGGGGAAAGACTACAGTGTCTGGCTTTTGAGCAGCTGACAGAGACCTGTCCACACTGGCTCAAGGCTGTCATGACTGCCAATGGGGCATCTGGTGAATACTTGTGCAATTATTTTTTTATTTGTGTTTTATATTTGTAATTTAAATCAATTGGTAGAGATCTGTTTTCACTTTGACATTACACAATCTTTTTTTCTCACTGTCAAAAACACCAAATTACACCCATTGTGATTCAATGATATATAACAATAAAATGTGGAAATGTGGGGTGAATACTTCTTATGGGCACCAAACATACATTCTCCAACCTGCTTAATCCAATTTGTGGCCACAGATAGCCCAACTCATTATTTTGCAAAAAAACTGTTCTTTTTTGCAGTCTATATCCTAACGTCTGAGTCATTAGATCAATACAAGAAGAAGAAGATTGAAAAACATGTTAATCTATCCCAATAGAAATCTAAGTGATGGGCTCTTTATTTAATACTAGAAAATGGGTAGGCATTGTTAACTTGTGAAAAATGGGAAAAGATGCGAGAATGGGGCCAATGTGCTAGACTTTAGTGTTTTTGCGCTAACGGTGAAATCTGTTGCAGACAGACTAATTGTACAGTATGTCACTGTTTTTTCCTGGCTTAGATTAGCATGTTTTGACTATAGCAAAAGGAAAAATGAGCAACTTGTTGTACTGTGTTGTTCTGAATTTTGGTTTCTTTGATGAAAATCTGTGGTGAATGGCCGTATTCAAGCCAGCTATACCACATTCTGTCTCTAAGTGCAGTGTCTGTTTTTTAAAGTAGTTCTGACTTTAATCACATTACAAGATTTTGTGTTACGAAATGGGAAAGTCAGACCCATCAAAGCAACACAATATGGTCAGGATCAGGGAAAGGTCTGCTGCTGCAGTTAATCATGAAGTTAAGTCTGGTATCAAACATAAAGAACAATATGTGCTATGACACTGGCCATACAAATCAATCATATGAACCTTTGATGTGATACTTTTGTCTTACAATTTTTGATTCCATATGCTACTGTACATGCATTTTGAAAACCTTATTGCATGTATGAATTGTTAAATACTGTAACTTATTGCATAATGAAAAACATTTTCAATGGCAGATTGACATTTTTAGTTAGTAAATAAGAAAAATAATTTCAGACTTTTGTGAACACAGTAACAGAATATTTGAATACAGTGCCGTTATATTCAAACAGCATTATGGCCAGAGCAAAGATAAAATAAGTGACATAGACAAATAGAAAACAAAAGAACAGCAAGTGGAATAATATTATAAGGTGCATTAGCTTCTGTCCCTCTACATTGTCTAATATGATGTGTAATGTACAGAAAGATGTACGTACTGGAGGCCCCCTGGGTCCAGGTTCACTAAGTCCTCCAAAAGCTGTAGAACCTTCCAAGTCCTGCAAAAAGGAAAAAGGGAATACATTTTATTGTTTTTTTTTAAACAAACTATGAAACAACAGGTATTTCTTAATTATTTTGCGGTTTACCTCCAGTCCAAAATTGTATCCTCTTCCTGGTGGTCCTGGAGGTCCTGGTGGCCCAGGAAGCCCCTGTGGGCCTGGTAATCCTGTCTGACCTTGGGTTCCGGAAAGTCCTGGTGGTCCAGCCTCTCCTGGCATTCCAGGGTCACCCTGCAAATTAAGATTACTTTTTTTTTTAACAATAATAAATCAGAAACTTTTATACCTTCATTGGGAATGCAAAAGCAAGCACAGATCCATCAAAGATCACCTGAATACAGTGCACCCGAATAAAGATGCAGTTGGTTTCTAAGACGTTGAAGGTTCTTGAGTTATCTGTCCCACAACATATTTCTTTACAAGGCACTGTGTACTAAACTAACTGATATGGTTGTATTGAACATGGACTGGTGTCCAATCTGGGGTGGCTTTCGGCTTCATGCCTTAACCTGCTAAGATCCACTCCAGCCTCCTTTCACCCAGAAACTTTGATTAAGCAATAGAAAATGGGTGGATGGATTGTGGAGAGCTGAGGCATATCCATTCATATCCACTCAACATCATAATAAACATTAAACTCATAAAAGTATTATATACCTAAACAATACATCTTTGAGATGAAGGAAAAAATGAAACGTGAATTTACCTACCCTAAATATTTATTTAAGGCACATTTTATTGAGAAATGTCACAGTTTTATAGAAGAAAATGTTCTTGAAAAGGAATAATAACTATTTTTAAGAAATTGAATGTGCACTAAAGTAAGCAGATAGTACAGTACCTTTTCTCCAGGCAGGCCTTGTGGGCCGATGTCACCCTGTAAGAGAACAGGATACAGACATGAGGTGTCTTAAAAGTAAGAAACACTTTCATTAAAATCAAAAGAAAAAAATACAGCATCTGGTTTGCTTTGTTACCAGACCTGGTCTTGTGGCTGAGACTGCTGTTTCAAGGGTGTTCTGCTTTTTTTGATCAACTGTTTATTTGAATATTGCGAATACGTTAACATCACATGAATTATTAAATAACGGGAAATACAGCTGTATGACTTTGGACTTTACATATACATTAAAAATAGTGATGCTATTTAAATGCTTTTGGTTAAAAATGTCAATATTATATTGAGTTATTTTCAAGAAAACTGAAAAGGGAAAAGGGAAGAAAGATAGATTTTTTTTCTTTTCCTCATTCTAGCACTTTAGAAGGTGACAGATGCTCCTCTGAGTTATTTCCATTCTTGTTTTGATTCTGTTGCTATTTTTGTTTTAATTTAAAGATACACTACAGGCTGACACAAAATAAAGCCCTCTGTTCTCTGGTTACGCCTTTTCTGAATAGTAACTTGTAAGCTGCTGCTACTATATGTGCAGCTAGAATTTAATTTTGGTGTATTATAGCTTCTTTGTTTCTTTTGGGAGATTTTTGTGGCTTTTGTGACTCCACCAAGAAGATCATGAAATCATGAAACTGCACTCCATACATTATGCATAGATGACTTGTTCACATAAAATACCTATGTTCAGCCTCTTGAAAGCTCATCTTTTTATAAAGCATCTTAGGACTGCTGTGGGTTTCTAACCTAATCTTCTTCTCCTGGTGTTATACTACATGTTTCTTTATGTCACTATATCTGGACAATACTGTTATGAGTTTTATTCACATGTGCATGTTAAATTTGCCACACAGGGGCTCAGCAGTTAGAATTACTAGCCAAGCATTGGATTAGATAGCCAAAGACAACTGGAGGCTTGTATAGTCAGCTTAAACACAGAATAGGGTATTTCTGTCCTCTGTCAGCACAAACTCTTCTTTCCTTATTGGGAGAATGAGAACCGGCATATAAGCACTATGATATTTCTGTATTTTGTGGAGGAGGAATTCAGCCCTTGTTTGGAGACAGAGAAGACCAGCAAGTTGAAGAAGAACAGTATAAAGGCTTGGACAGCAGCCACACCCTTCGAGGCTGTGTCGACAAAGTTCGAAAAACCTCCCAGCGTGGGGACGAAAAATGGCAGGCTGTGTTGATCCAGATTCCCACCTGGATAAAAAGTCTCTACATTTGCCTCCCGTCTGTAACCGCGTTAACCGTCAGTAAATGTAAGCCAAAAGATATTTTTTTCTCATGTGATTCTTGTACCGCCGTAATAACGTTGGGAGGGATATCGCCTTTTCTGGTATATTACGATATTATTTAGTTATTTAATATGCCACAATTTCAAAAGAACACATTTCCAAGAGAGCTAATGCCTCTTCAGGAAAAACCTGGATGGCTATGGCTGCAATGACCCCACAGTCAACAGTCAACCAGCATTAGCTTTGTTGGACTGCTAATTTTCATCAAGCCTGTGAGCTAAGCATCACTTTAATGTTTAAATATTACTTTATGTTGTTTATTTTGTATTTTGAAATCACTCAGATATATTGTTTAGAAATTGATTTTTTTAAGTAATCTTAGATTAAAGTATCTACAAATAAATAAAAATAATAAGCCATTGATGAAAGTGTGGGGGCACAATGACATTTATAGACACATAGTACTAAATTAGTACCAATACTAAAGACCTGAAAGTTGGAAATACCTAACTCCAGACAATTCTCAAGAAAATCTAACTCCTATTCCACTACTGTGAAACTCCAGCCCAAAATGATGAACCAGGGACCAGAAGAAGAAAATGAGAATCATTCAAAGTCTGAAGTAACAAAAGTGTTAAAACCTAGTAACAAAATCCTAACGGGTAATCGGAAACACGCTCAAAGGAACATAGCATATTTTTCTAAATAACCTAAGGTCAAGTTCATGTGCAGAACATTTATGCACAATATCCTTAAACTTGAGCAATGATGGCAGCAAGCAGCCATCTTGTATAAGCAGTGAGTGATGACATAATGTCACATGCTCCCTAAGTCATTTGACCGACAAAGACCATTGTGACCACATGCAAAGTGGTCATCACCTTGCAAAAGGCACAGGAAACAGCAGTACCCATCATCCAAATTACAGCACAAAATGGAGTTGCAGTGATGTCATAAAAATAACAAACAATAAAAACAAATTACAAAATAGAATATAGCACATTCCATAACCTTAATTCTCCCTGGGATAGTAGAAGCATTACCTGAATTCAAGCCTCTGTACCAATGCCTGTATATTTTGTGGAATTTACCATGCAAAGTGATTGCACATTTCACAAAGAAGGTCACAGACTTGGGTTAACACAAGTTACAGTCAGAGGTTTCCGTTTGAAATGCTGGCAAAGTCAGGGCTCACCTTGTCACCATGTTCTCCTTTTGGACCAATACTGCCATTACGGCCTGGAGGACCATGAAATCCCTGAAATCAATAAAAAAAAAACTTTTAATTGCTGAAAGTGGCTTCTGATATATGCACATAGTATGACATAGTATATCTAGGAGAGAAATTCAGGCATGGAAATCAGTAATCTGTATTATTTCATTGTTCTATAGCAATGGATGATCTTTAGTAATCTTGAGTGAGAAAGAATCTGGTACAAAGAAAGCATATTTTAGAATTTCATTTTAACAATAATGCAATTTTAAATATATTTTTTAGGGACAGAAAGACAACCAAAAGAGACCATAATACTATTAGACTAAACAATTACTATAATAATTGATATAATAATTATACTGTAATGATTTAAAAGAAAAAATAACTCAGGACAAAACTTTGAATATAAAGCAACCTCACTGCTTCAGTTATTACAAAATTGTAATAGTCTCCACACCAAAAGCTTGGCAAGGAGCCACTTTGCAAATTGCCTACCACTAATCCACTGCCTGACAGAAGGAGACACTATCAACCGTAGTTGTGCACATAAGCCTGATTCAGCACTTACTTTTAGACACGGACTGTAAAGTTTTCTCTTAATCTAGGTGATATTGATAAGAACTCCACAGAGATTTCAATACAGTACCTAAACATGCAAGATCAGCTAAAATTTATGAATGGCTCTTGTCATAGACCATCACCTGTTCCACATAGGAATATTTTTTTATATTCTACCTAGTTTAGCAAAGACAAAATTATTTAGTTTAATTTTATCTGTTGGTATGCAGAGTGTAAGTATTTATAAAAAGCACACTATAAGGAAATTGTCTTCATGACTGAATCTCTAGGGGGAAACACAGAAAGGACCACTATAAGCCACAAGCATCACATGGACATATTCTGCTGCGTTTTCTTCTTCTCACTTGAGCCATAATGATCAGATCTAAAGCACTTCAAAGTTCTAAGGGCTTTAAGGAAAAGAATATTACGGCCGTCCATATGATGACATTTAGTGAGAAGTCTTAAGAGAAGTGCATGGGAATAGAAGCATACACCTCACTGCAGTTAGTAGAAGCTATGAAGAGCAAAAGGCAGATTTTATCCAATGATGCACTAAACCATGTTTCATAAAAGAGATGAAGTTTTGCATAAAGACGCTGATAAAGAAATCTAATAATTGAATGTATCTACCTACATACATCTAACAACACTCCAAAATTGATGTTCTGAACACACAGTAGCAAATATTTGTAAAACTTCAAATCCATGATTATCTTGAAGAAGTGCAAATGCACTTAAATATTATGGCTTACTGGGGTAATATTAGAAAAGCCAGTTTTTCAATATGATCCCCTCATTCACATTTGGATCACCTTCTGGAAGTATGCCGATGTCTTCACATTTTTTCCATCATATTTATTTGAGTGACATGAACAACAGCCTCTTTTTTATTGCATGTAAACAACAAACACTATTACCAATTACCTGCATCCACTCATATTAAATATTTAAATATCAGAAAAGCTGCCTTCACTATAAAACATTTCCTATAAAACAAGTATTTCTAAACTGGTTGTCAAAGCACTAATTTCTTAGCACCCCTTATCTTTTTCTAAGATACTACAGTGCTTTAAATGAGTCTTATCGGTGCAGTGCTGCACTTGCCTCTGGAACTCTAGAGTGGAATAAGTAAGATATGAAAATGAAAGAATGCATGAAAATACAATTAATAAAATCATTATCAATATAGTGACATAGGAAGTTGTTTAATATGAATGTATTATAATAATATAGATTAGCTGAGTGTCACGCTTCAGCTGTAACATTTCATTTGGTTTTTCTCAAAAAAATCTAATATAAACTTTTTCAAACATCTATATATATTTGGATGCTTTAAGAAATTACTTTGGGGATAAAAAAAGAAAAACTTGTCAATACACTATATGTATAATTACACTTGTGCATGTTTGTGTACATATTGCAAGATGTTTTTGTTGCACATACTTTTTTGTATATTTTATAAATAATGTAATAGTGCAACACAGCTAGGTGGTGAGCCATAGCCCATTCCAGCAGCATCAAACTCAAGATGGGAACATTATCCGTATGTTTTGTGGACCAGAAGACATACTGTATGTACTTCTTCATCCTTCCCTTTTCTCTCTCACTCATTTCTAAACATTCTATTACACAGATACTGTACTTCATGAAGCATATACACTGGGAAATTGAACCCGATTAATTGAAGATCGGATTTTTTGTGTTATTTACAATTTATTACTGACTTGTTTCTGCTTAAGAAAACAAGAAACAATTAAAATCTAAATGCACTTGTTTAAAACTAAAATAATCAATTATGGGCTATGAATCGTAACAGGAGTGTTACTTAAAATTATGCCCAAGAAGTATATTTCTCTAGCAGCAAATAAATTGGTTCTAATTATGAAACTGGTTGAAGCAAAAACCTGTGATCCTCAAGAACCATACTTGAGGATCACTGCCCTGTGTCATCTTTGCCACTTGTCACCTTCCTCCTTATGTTTTGGGAATGCCATCTGCCTGTGGATCTCTGGGGCAATGTGGCCAAAACCTTTCTTTACTATTCTCCTGTTCCCTTAAGTTCTTCTCAACCTGGACCCTTATTCTCTTAAGTTGAATTCTCTGTCCCTCTGCCAGCATAGACTTTTAATGACTGCTACTATTGCAGCTAGGCTGCTATTAGCCTCCCACTAGAAATTTCCTGGCCTGCCTCCCCTGCCAACTGGAAATCTTCACTCTGTAATCTTGTCCATCTTGAACTCTCTGCATTCCAGATTAGCAACTCTTCCAATTCTACTATCCAAACTAGTTCCATGCTGTGTTGTTAGTCAAGAGGTATTTGGTTCCTTCTTTTCATTGTTTCTTGTGTTTTTTTTTTGTTTACTTCTTGCTCCTCTCTTTTGCTGAATGCCTCCCTACATTGCTACATCGATTGTGTGTGCTGGTACTATCGTAGACTTGACATTTGACTCCCATTTTTGTTTGCTGCTTCTCTTATAGTGATATCTCAGGGTCAGAGGTATTATTGTTAGCATTGGTTTGCAGTGTTGGTGGTGGTTTGTTTAATTCTTATTTAAAAATTATTGTTGCATTCTTATTTAATGTAGTCCTTTTTCATTTTATTAATAACAGCTGATCACAAAAAAATCCTTTTCATACAGTGATAATTTCCATGAATGTCTCTGTGATATATAATGGCTTTAGAACTGAGATTATATTAATTTACAATAACAGTAATTAAGCATAATTCATGACAATTAAAACTGAATGCTTTAAACTCATTTGCCAGGAGGCTTCACAGTTAACACTGCCGAATCAGAGTCACCGGCACAAAGATTTCACTCCTAACTATATGAATATGTAACCAATGTGGTGTCACTCAGCATGATTTTGTTTCTGGGTATACTTGTTTCCTTTTATATCATAAACTCTTAAATAATGTGTTGTAGGTGAGTGTTAGTTTATGCTCAAGAGTGTTCTGTGATCAAATGGTGTTCCATCCAGGGTATATTTCTATCTTCTGAACCAACATTGTGATCCTGTAATGGAAAACTGGATTCTGACAACACTGGATGCCCATTTAAAAGATTATTTTTTTTTGTTTCTATTCAGACTTAATGTATCCTACCCAAGGATTTACTGTCAGATCTACAACCAGGTCATAAATAAGGGATTGTGTTCTTTATGGATTTTATTACTTTTTAACAGTACAATAAACTATGGTAATGAATTCTTGATGTTATTAAGTATTTATGTATTTTTATGTGTGCTTGGGTCATTTTAATTATATTAATTTTAATTAATTCTGTAAAATTTAATTTACCATTGGGGACAAACAAAGCATAATCCAATCTAATCTAATCTAATCTAATCTAATCTTTATTCAATAAATGTACACAAATGTAAAGATATAAATAGGGACAAATCAAAAAACAAGAAAATAATTCAAAAATATGTAAAAAAAAAGTCTCATTATTTTAAATTAATTCAATAACATGTATACAGGTGAGTCTGTAGGACTTGATCCTCTATTTTGATTTGAATGCTTGAATTTAATAATGGGTATAGTACTGTATTGTATAGACCATTGAAAATGGCTGCCAACATTATGACTTCATTTACATCATGTATAAATCAATTGCATGCTTTGTGTGTGTTTGCAACAAAACTATAAATGTATGTTGTTTATATTATCATACATTCATACACACACATATACCAATATCCATATATGTATTATATACAGTGCTATGAAAAATGATGTACTAACAATTTAAAAGACAGGAAATCACATTTACGGAGATTATTTATTGTCTATAAAATTTGAAAGTGTCACCTTACAGAGTTACTGTTTGATAATGTCACCTTAATCAATCAGCAACACTGAAATGGTCACCCCATTTTAATATTTTTACAGATGTTAAAAGATACAACACTTTTAAGGGAGTGCACTAAATTCCCCACTGCATATACACATATATGTTCAAAGCTGCGTACTGATAGTATACAGATTTCAACAAATGCAAATGAAGTCTGTCCAAATTTCTATTTTCTAAAGTATAAATAACAACTCTTTAGGAAGAAACATGGGTGAAAAGACGGTTGGAGGAAAAATGCTGCCTTTTAGTTACACTTAACAAACCAGTTTAATACCTCGCCAGAACCACTAAACTCTCCATCAAAAACCTGAAAAAGTTCAAAATCATAGCAAATTAACAAAGAGGCAAAAGTATGAGTTAATAACACAATGATTAACAACATGTTACAGGAGAGAAAGTCTGTGTTTAAAAATGATTACATATATTGGGTATAAATTGATTTTTTTAAAGTATGACTTATTGTGTAATTGTTAATTTATGTAGTAATATACAGTAAATATTGCCAAGAATTTTTTTATTTGATTTTTTTGATTTGATACTTTGCTAAAACAGAAACCCATCTCATGAAAGCCTAATAATGACTTTTTGGTCACTAATTGTACAGTAATCCCTCGCTATATCGCGCTTCGACTTTCGCGGTTTCACTCTATTGTGGATTTTAAATGTTAGCACATCTAAATATATATCACAGATTTTTCGCTGGTTCGCGGATTTCTGCCGACAGTGGGTCTGGGGGAGTAAATGCGAACATTAATTTTATTTTAATTCTTTTCATTTTTATTACTATTTAATTTAATATTGTTTCTTTGTATCAGTATACTGCTGCTGGATTATGTGAATTTCCCCTTGGGATTAATAAAGTATCTATCTATCTTTTAATTTATGCTACACGCTTCCTCAGTTTGTTTGCCCTGTTGATTTCATACAAGGGACGCTATTGGCGGATGGCTTAGAAGCTACCCAATCAGAGCATGTATTACATATTAACTAAAACTCCTCAATGCTATAAGATATGCATCCCGCGCGGAGCTTGATTGTTTGCTTGTCTCTGCCTCTCTCTCACCCTCTCTGACATTCTCTGCGCCTGACGAAGGGGCTGTTTGCACAGAGGCTGTTTGCTTAAAAGATACTGACGCTCCTCTAAAAAAATGCCGCTTTATTGCGGTGGTCGGCATATTTAAAAGCACAAAAGCACACATATTGATTTTTTGATTGTTGCTTTAATCTCGCTCTCTCTCTGACGTTCTCTGCGCCTGACGGAGGAGATGTGAGCAGAGGGGCTGTTTGCACAGAGGCTGTTTGCTTAGAAGATACTAACGTACCTCTAAAAAATGCCGCGGCAAACTTAAAAGCACAAGTATTGATTTTTTGATTGTTTGCTTTTCTTTGCGAGCGCTCTCTCTCCGTCTGAAATTCTCTGCTCCTGAAGAGAAAAAGATCTATTTGCATTCTTTTAATTGTGAGAAAGAACTGTCATGTCTGTCTTGTCATGGAGCACAGTTTAAACTTTTGACTAAAGGGTGTTATTTCATGTCTAGACGGCTCTAATAATGTTAACAGTGTGGGAGAGTTTATAAGGGCTTAAAATATATAAAAATAACTACACAAACATATGGTTTCTACTTTGCGGATTTTCGTCTATCGCAGGGGGTTCTGGAACGCAACCCCCGCGATCGAGGAGGGATTACTGTATTTCAAACTGTGATTTTTTTCACTGATCACAGAGCTTGTATCCATGAGAATCTGAATGGAGTTTAAGATGGGTATACCAGTGGGAAAAAAATATGGATACATGATTTTGAGAGAAGCAAAGCAAATACAATGTAATTTCTGAGCACATACTACTCTTAGAATGTTACTTACTGGAAGACCAGGTTTACCGGGAGCGCCATCTTTTCCAGGGATTCCAGGTGGTCCTGGAGGTCCAGTGACTGCATCATTTAAACTTCCACCAGGGTTGCTAGGTCCTGGTGGCCCTGGCTTTCCTGGAGGACCAGGAGGTCCTGGTGGACCCTGTATAAAAAATTACTTTCAGTTAGTTGGGGATAACAAATTATGAAGAAAAAAGAAAAAGTGAGTTCTTTACATACCTTAGGTAAACCTGGGACTGGTTACCAATCCATGTACAAAGACTTTTTTAATTATTAATGAAAATATCAGGGAATGTTACAATATGTGGTAGAAGTGAGTACCTAAAATATAAGGTATTGGTGCAGTGAGGTTTGATAATGTTTGCCTTGTTGTTCTTCGTCAAAGATCATTGGAGACATATTTGATTGAAAAACCAACAAACAAGAAACTAAGTATAAGCTGGACAGCATGGAGTTTGTGATCACATTTACCTACTTATGCATGGAAAGTGCAGTTACTTATTTGCCTTAACAGGCCAGTGCTACAAGACTAGGTTAATAGTTAAGCACCTGCGGAAATGGGGTGTGATTCACTTCATAGTTTTCCTTTTTCACGTTTTGCTGGCAGAATTTTTTGTGCCTTGTCATTGTGAATTGTACTTCAGTTTTATTTGCAAAACTGCATCTACAAATATTATCAAGTCCTGCAGCATGTTGTTTTGATGTCTACAATGTTGTATTTATTTTTATATAATGGTGAACTTAGTTCATTACTGACCTTTCTGGCAAGTTTTTTTTCTAAAATAATTCAAAGGTCATAAGTAGAAATGGAAATGTCTAACATGTCCACACTAACACTTTATTACAAGTTTCTTATTGTACTGTGGAGTAAAACTGATTATGAAATGATAATTATGATTAGGGATTTTTCTAAACAGATAGCACTGTTGTCTGATGAAATAAAAGGTGACTAAAACTTTTAGGGGAAAAGAGAAATAAATACTAGGAAACACCAAATGTGCAGAGTGACCTGTAAAACTTCATACTAGGCCATGCTTCATTACCTTCCAGCATTAACACAACAATTAAATATCACTCCAAAAACAAAAGAACATCCATGGCTCAAAAATTAAGTCACAACATTAGCCATTCATGCCAATAATAGTGTATTATTGTTATCTTCTGCAATGTAACATCATCTGGGACATCTATTTGCACTTCAGTTAAATGCTCTACTAAGCAGTGGGTTTAATAACATATAGTAAAGGATGGACATTACATTTACAGTTATTAATTTCAGCCTATACACTTAGGTAAAAAAAAACTTACTGATACCAACTACATAGTACAACTTTTTTTATTAGTCATTAAGTGACCTGCTCAGGTCACGTAATGAGTCAATGTTGAAGGCAGAACCTGTACTTTTTGGTTTACAGTCCCATGGCTTAGCTAGTAGGCCGTACTGCATTACAATATTAAAAAAATGTAACTCTTCTTCAACATTAACCTGCAATAATAATTTACTATTGTTTGTGTGACAAATGTTGCATACACAGATTAAGAGTAACATTTTTCAGTGGTCTGTTAATATGTATACAACATATTGCTGTCACATTCTCACAGAATTCAGAAAACAAATTAAACATGATCTATGGTGTTTAAATACATGCTGGCTGCTCCTCATACAAAATTAAGGAATGGTGTCTTTAAAGATGTGTTCATTTATTAATCCTGTAAAACAGATTGCTCTTAAAGTGCATTCATTTCCTAGACTTAACTGATCTTCTTTTACAAAAAAGTACAACCGTGGCTTACCTCCATTATTAAACCTTTATAAGTGTTCAGATTGTATAAGTTATCTAGTGATGTAAGCTTCTTGGGGTACTGGGATTTTTGCTTTACCACTAGCTTTATTACTTGGGTAATCTAAAATGGCCCTGTACAAGTGAGTGTGGACTTGTAAGCAGAAGCAGAAAGATAATTATTGTGTTCATAAGAGTTACGTATGAATGCTTTGAAATCACTTCAGTTTTTTTTTTGTTTGGCACCTCCTGATGTATTGGTATGAGAAAACCCCACATATGATACAGTCTTGATGTCTAGTTAGGCAATATTTTGAGTTTTTTGTGGTTCTCTCCATTTTTTGGCCTTCTTGACTGGTGTTGGAATGTTACTAAAATTTTGGCTTAGTTCTTGATATCAACTTTCAGACCTTGGCATTGAAGCAAATAAAGAGAATTCCCTGTAACCCTGTTTGCCGTGGTTGCACAATGTGTGCTGCACTTGTTGTGCCACATAAATGGGTGCCTCCCTATTTTGCTAACATTTAAAGGTTCCCTTTGAATTTTCCAGTGTGTCTCTGCAGCACATCAAAGAGAGAAAGGGGGAGATATGGTGAATTGTCCACCGTAGTGTCTAAACCACATCAAACGAGATGGGGTAGCTTAGGGTGATTGTTCCAGACTGATTCTACAGTGCGTCTCGCTGCTTTTTTTTTTTACAAGCAATGGTTCCCCTTTGAATTCTGCAGTGCAGAGGTTCTTAAACTCTTTAATCTGAAGACCCAAATAAGAAAATCAGTACCGTAATGGGACTTAAGAAGAGTATTATTATCATAATAACAGAGGAGTCAAAAAGAGACAAATAACAATGGTCATATAACAAAATAAATAAAATATTTTTATTTCCTTTCAAGCTTATTTCTCACATGAATATTACTAAAACATGTATTGTTTAAACAATACCCCATTCAACCCTAACCTGTTTATCCTGAGAAGGGTTGTGGGGCAGTTGGTGCCTATCCCAACAAGCATAAGGTGCAAGGCAGGAAAAATCTCTGAACAGGATTTCCCATTGTTGGGTGAACACAAACAAACACACGCTAGGGCCAGTTTAGGATTGCCATTCAAACTAACTGGCATGTCTTTGAACTGAGGGAGGACACAGGAGCAGCTACAGAATGCAGGGAGAACAGGCATATTCCACAACTGGGGCATGAACCTAAAACAATTACATTCAAATTGAGGAACACATTCCTGAGGTATATCACTGCCAGCAAAAATGCTTAGTGCAATATTTAGTAAAGCTAAAATCCTTGGGGTACAGCACAAGGATATACGGCTTTTTGAAAGGACACTTAATGTGGTCATTTGACACTTAAATTATTTCTAAAAAATGTCAATACTATTTGTATTTTATGCGAGTGATGAAATAAATGTTGCTAAACATTTTGAGACCAGCTTGAAATGTTTAACTCTTATCTTTATCTCTTAACTGCTCATCTCAATATTTTGATATTTTCTGGTATTGTTACGGTTCACAGTGGTTTAACAAACACATCCTTCACAACACCAGTTGATGAACATTTATCAGACTACTTTTACTTTGCCACTGTGCTACAGATTTGGATTCAATGTATGCCATAACAGCGAACATGCAATGAGCCACAGAGGAGTTGTTCACTGCCAATGAAACTGCATTTTACGTACATTACTGGCATGGCACTACATACACTCCCACCCAATTGACTCATGCTTCATAAACACCCTGAAAATCATCACATTCTTGTCCTGCACCTGTTATTTTAAATTTTGACATTTCAATCTAGTGCTACAGTGCCTTCACCTCACGAGCGCATGTGTTAGTTCCTCCTCTGTGTATCTTTCTTTTATGTGTCTTTGTTGTTAGTCTTCTGAGACTGATTGTTTAATAGGTTGTAAGATGGGAATTGAGAAAATGTTCATTATAATATTTTCGTGAAACAGAAATGAAAGCTGTCTGTGATGCATTAACGACATTGTTTCACATACTGCCACAATAAAAAAAGATGTTTTTGGTACTTTTTCAGCACTAGTATACTGCACAACCCTACTCTCAACCCAAAAACTCATTTTTAGGACATATTTGGACCATATATTGTGTAGGAAATTACAGTATAACCTTGTGATAAAGAGTAAACTAATAGGTGTCTTTTACAAAAATAATCAGAAGGACTTGAAGATGTGCGTGCCACATCAGTCAACACCAGGGGCCTCATGTATAAACGGTGCGTACGCACAGAAATGTTGCGTAAGAACTTTTCCACGTTCAAATCGCGATGTATAAAACCTACACTTGGCGTAAAGCCACGCACTTTTCCACGGTACCTCATGCCTTGTCGTACGCAAGTTCTCCGCTCGGTTTTGCAGACTGGCGGCACCCAGCGTCAAAGCAATGGTACTGTTCTTGTGTGATTACTCATTATTTTCATGACGCGGCTTTATAAATACACAGAAACTAACCGCATATTGTTTATTAGTGTAACGCATCTGATTGTAATTAACTCGTAACAATATAATGGTCCAGGGAACAGCCATAGTATTCCAAATGCCATAACTGCTTTAGCGTTGTTACTCTCACTTCTCCTTCTTCTTCTCCTTCTTCTTCTTCTTCTTTCAGCTCCTCCCGTTAGGAGTTGCCACAGCGGATCATCTTTTTCCATATTTCTCTCACTGCACCACTCGGAGTATTTATATCACTGTATCTGAGTGTCAATCACAGCAGCAGCTGATCGGAAAGAGAATTATCGGTATACAGCTTCAAGGACACGCTGTCTCAGCCACTGCAAAACGTTTTAAAGCCTTTCCTGTACGGACCTCGCGGTTCAAAACAGTTTAATCCCAAGAACTTTAAATGCAGCCAATCAAGTGCTCCTTGTAGAACTGTTTGTACTTATAAGTACAATCACCCCACTGTAAACTTGCACTATAGTTATAATATCGCACAACCTGAGCCACTTTATAAAGCGCGTATTTACATATGATGACGATATCATTTTTAAGGTGAAATGCAGCAAAATATGTTTGTTAACGTCTATTACAGAGCTGATTGTATGGCGATCGGTTACTTGGGGAAAGAAAAGCACTGACTGCAGTGACGGCTACGCCAATATATATTGAATATAAAACAGAAAGATAAAATAACAACACAGCTAAAAGCAGCGACAAATTTCGCAAAAGTTAAATGCTTGTGTCATGAGCACGAGGCTAGTGTCTGCAACATACGTGGCCATCCACCGTGCATGACATTGGCGGGCGAAGGAGCCACCGATTCTTCCTCTGCCCAGTGCCACCACAAGCTTAGAGCCGCCCCTGAGTACTGCTGCAATAAATTATTTCATCGAAGTGAAACATGTTTAATAATGTGCTTTAACTCCTATCATCATGAAAATGACATCACATATACATCTCAGTATTTTAGTTATTCAGAGAGCTGTAATATCACGAATGTAATGGACTCTGTGTCCAGTTGGAGGAGGAGAGCCGGTTTAAGAAGCAAGTAGTGATTCACACACATAGAGCACATACGAGTAGAAGATCAAATACAAAACAAAGCATTTAACGTGCTACTTTAATTACGATGTGATTTTAGAAACTGGTTAATTAAACAATTTTAAGATGAATTTTATGATGTTCTACTTTAATGACAAAATAAACTACGTGATTAAAGTGGAAATGTCGAGGCTGAAGTGGACATTTCGTGCTTTTTCCCCACCGTGTGGCTTTTTTCTCTGTACCCTAATAAGCTTTCATATGACACTCGGACAGTGGGCTTACAACTCGGCTTTTCACGGCGACTTTGATATGTGACTTCTTTTTTATTTCCGGCACTGTGCGATTTGTGAGGTACTAGTGAGGTAATAGTATACGATATGGAAACTACAAATGTAAAAAAAAAGTTCTGAAATGTAATACCTACAGTATTATAAAAGTACAATTAAATTAGTTTAGTAAAAAGTTATGTAAATTAGTAAAAATCCATACTTAGAAAGCTTTAGCAGAATATACATAGGAATACTACAGATTAAATTTTTCAAAAATAGGACTGCACAATTAATACGACTCAGCATAAAAGGTTTTGCCATCACACAGCACGATCTTGAAATGTTTTAGTTAATAAAGCAAAGGCCACAAAGTTCTCTCTGGCTGTGCATGTGGGTGCATATCCTTTTATTGTAGTATGACAGCCCAGTGTACTTGGCAAGAACTGACTGCACACTGTAAAAGGTCTTGTCTTAGACCTACCATGCAATGACTTTATGTTTCTGAGATATCTGCGTGATGGAGTATGCAGACAAAAGCTCTTGGTATAGTAGCAGCAGCACTCTGCTTCTCATGAACTTTTGCTCACACACTTCTTATCAATTGTGTGTATGTTTGTCATATAACTATACACAGAGAGTAAAAAAAAAAAAAAAAACGTCAAATTCTTTGTGTGTGTGTATACTTGGCCAATAAATGTGATTGCGATTGCATTTTGTCAGTCTTGTAAATTTTGTGTCCATATTTAGCTGAAGTCCTCTTTTCCAATGATTCAGAAAAATCTAGCTAAGTTAGGAACAAAGAGACAAAAACTTTAACCAGGCTTGAAGGGGCTCAAAATTATTCCACAATGGACTGGAGTTTTGTCGCAGAAAACATAGATGCTGTTGTACTTGAACCTATGCAGATGTGGCTGTTAGTCAAGCTAGTGTGTTTGTTAGATTAGAATAAACCAAAAGTAATTAGCAAATATATACTGTACATTTGTACATTTAGGATTAAATTACTGTATATAACTATCTTCATAATACATATTAGATTCTACACTATCAGCTGCACATTAGAGCTAAAAAGATACGGTAAATTTAGAATGGAAAAACAAAAAAGGATGGATGATTTTCATTTATCTTAAATTACAATTTATCTAGATGAAGACAGCTACATTATTCGCACTGTTATTTCCAATAGATTAAACTTTTAAAACTTTTAAAACCATTTCACATCCTCTTTGACAATGAATAATGTATACTATACTGCATTCCATAGTATGGTTTAAAGGGTATCCACTAATCTGCTTCCTTAACCTTTTTTAATCCAGTGTTTACACAAGGAAGCAAGAATGTACCACTTTATAAGAAGCTTTAAGATTATCACTTTCTTCAATAAGGAATGACTTCCACAGCATATAAAACTATTGGTACTTACTCTCATTATTTCTGCATCACTGTCAATATCCCGTAGACCAGAGCCTTCAGCATCATTTTCATTCTAAGACAAACATGAAGTGTGAAAGAAAGAGTCAAAAAGTTCTTAGCAACTATCTGTATTTCTTAGTAAATCACAGTGGCATTAAAATTTACAAGTCACAGTTCAAGTAGAGGTTATGCTTACCATCAACCGATAAGAGAAAGCACGGCCAGGAGCGCCAGGAGGACCAGGTGGGCCTGGTAACCCAACTCCAGGATCTCCCTACAGGATAACAATAAGAGTTACTGGTAAATGGCCTTTGTAAAATTATTCACGCACAGTACGTAAAAACTATATACTCCAAAATTGTCTGAATCATAACTTGTACTTTGAAAATACTAGCAAATTGCAGCATCCCTGTAACAAAGAGAAAATAATACAATAAATGCATTACAGCATGCAATGGGTTAGCATTCCTCCCAGGAATGGTGTCTGGCAGGATAGGCTCTAGTCTCACATGGCCCTGAACTGGGTGCAGAAATCCTGAATGGCATGTTTTGTAGTACAATTCTGCATGAAACAGTATTATTAGTACTTGTTTAAAAAAACATATTGACAATATTCTTTTGCAATCTTGAAATTCATGAAATTTATAAAATATGTACGTTATAAACTATAATCGAATTTCTCTGCTTGCATTTTATACATGTCACTTTCTAAAATATTTTATTAACAACCAGCAACAAAGAAATGTACTTATTTAATAAAACACCAGATAGAGAAATAATTTCTTTTACCAAGTCAGTGCTATGGTTCAAGAGAAGACATCTTTAACACATTCAATACATCCCTTTAATTAGATTTAAATTTGAATCTTTTGTATTCTGTGAAGGAAGACGAACAATGCCTGTGATAAAGAGACATTTAACCTCCTAGAGGGTAATCCCAATAAAGTACAAGATCATAGCTATGGAGCAGATCGTTTTATTTTCAGGATTAATATTACGAGTGATCACTGCATCTGGAATACATTATATTATCATTATTGATTATTACTTTTTATAAATTGCAGGACTGTTAATGAGGGCTTAAGAGGCTACAGAATTATACTTCAAAGAATCTACTACTCCGAGGATGGCTCCCATGTTTTACTAAAATTCTCTGTAAATTTATTTCTCATGTACTTATCTCATTTAGGCTATTTGTCCTCTCACTAGTCTGTTACAGCAGAACATTCAGCATATAAAAAATAAGAAGAGCATTCCTGTATAGTTTTCCTTTCAGACTCTGCCATTATTTTTGAGGCACCTTTCTCACCTTATGTCCGGTGTTATACTCGACATAAATGAAGGAAAATCTCTCAACATGCCTCATATACCTTTACTCCTCCTCATGCATCTCACACTACAGCTTCCTCTTTCGTCGACTCACCAAAGCCAAACTGGCCAATCAGATTGCTGAGAATGACTGGACACACAAACCTTAGTGTTTTATTATACATACGATTCTATTTCTCCTTTCTGTTCTACTTTGCACTCTGCCTGGGAATTTATTAAGTGGGTTTGAGAATTTTATGTTACTTTAGTTGCTAAAATTCAAAAGTGAATTTAAAAAGCAACTACAATTTTTCCAAAATAATTTGCACAATATGGACAGTGTTTAAGATGCCTTGGTTATAAAGTATTTCTTTCCCTAATGTTTCTAAATTGTGAAATAATTTTGAAAAACAGCTATTGATGTGCAAAAGCTAGTGAATCTCACAGAAGAACAACTAATTCATTATCAAATGCACCCACACTTATTTATTGCAAATTACCAAAGTTCTGGGTTCAAATCCCCGCAAGGGTATGCCTATGTGGAGTTTACACGTTCTTCCTCAAGTTTATTTGTTTTTGGTAGATTAACTGGCAACATTAAATTGGCCTGGTGAGTGAGTATGTTTGAATGCATAAGTGGGTTCTGTGATGGATTGCCAGCACATTAATGGTTGGTTCTAGTCTTGTATGTCATGCTACTGGCTACCAGTAACACTGAACTCCAGGTGGGTTAAAAGTGGATGCAGGGATGAAAACCAGTTTAAATAACAAATGCAGTATAGCTCACTCCATTAACTGTATACAGTTTAAAGAAAGCAAACAATCAAATTAATCAAAATGTTTGGATCAAAGTAGGAATTAGCCTAATTACACTAATTAAAACATGTAAGAGACGGCCGTCAGCCCAAACTGGCCGCGACACCCAAGAAGAGGAAGGATGGGGGAAGGCAGACTCTTTAGGGCACTGCATCCCCCAGAACACTAGATGGTAGCTTCCCTTCCCACAGGGCACTATGGGACTTGGAGTTCTTTTTCTCAGCCCTGTTGGGTACCATGGATGCTGCCAGGGGGGTGCTGTTAAAATGGAAGAGCTATGTGGCATGGGGTTTAAGCCTAACCCGGAAGTGCTTACAGACCACATTCACAGAAGAACAGAACCACTTCCGGGTTTGACATTATAAAAGGACTTGCCAGCCTCACAAGGACGAGCCAGAGTCAGGAGGTGGAGGACAAAGCTTGTGAGGAGGAGTGGAGGCGACAGAGGAAGAGAGAGAGAGAGAGAAAGAAAAAGGACTATATTGTGTTGTTTTTGGTGCTTTCTGTACTGTACTGTGTAGTGGGGAGAAAAAGAAAAAACGCATCCCCACTTAAAAAAGTTGTGCTATTTGGCAAGACTTGTGTCTCAGCCTGTCTGTGTCGGGGTTTGGGGACAGGTATACTACTGTATATTACAATTGTGTTAGTTTCCAGATTTTTAAAGATATCCGGATTTGCCATCTTTGCGCTTTCATATCATCAGGAGGTACTGGTTGTTATATGATCATACACATCATGATAAGGTATTTGACATCAGTGTAGTAAATTCATATTTTATCTCTTGGGCCCAGATACTTTTTTTTTATTAAGACAGAAAAGAAAAAAAGATTTTTTATTAATAATTACATTTTCAAAACTGAAGGTAAGTAGTAAGTGAACCAATGATTTAGGTATAAGAGAACATTTCTTTAGGCAAACTAAAGAAAAATTACACTTCATATGTTATAAACAGCCTTCTGTGTAGAAACAATTAAACCCGTTTGTCTCTCGGGTTAAGGTGTTACGAGCCAACATCAAATGTTAATAATGCTCGGGCTGGTATTCCGTTGTCATCTAAAGGAAAAAAATAATGTCATGCTGCAAAAAAATCATGAATACTTTTATATGTTTTACCATTCCATGGTGACTCATCAATATTCATGAGTGGGGTGGAGCCTTCCACCAAAACACACAACGTTGTGTAAACAAAAAGCTGTAAAGCCAGTTTTAGAACACACTGAATGTGAACCATTAGTAGAAGCAAGCGATAGTGATGACAATGTGAATTGGTCATCAGCCATGGACACGCCATGACATTTCTGCTAACTTCAGTCATGTAAAGCTTTAGCGGGGTGTAGTATCTACATGGCAGAAATGCAAAATAATTGCAATCAAGAGGAAGGAGAGGAAAGACATTAGCACCCGAAACACTATTCACAATGAAGCAACATTTAATGTGGAAGTCATTAAGCCTTGTGCTGTGGTATGCTGTAATAACACAATGGACATGTCCATAGTGAGGATTAGACACTGACATTCTACCCTCTAATGCACAAACAACAGAAAAACATTATAAGAAAACTGCACAAAGAAACACGCTCTAACTGCACCCTATGCAATGTCGGGCTGTGTGTTTGTAACTGGATTAACACATATCACACAAAGAATTTGTACTAAATCTGCATCAGTACAGCAGTTGAACACCAGACATATGTTTTCTACTGCATTTATGTTGATGCTTTGATATTTACAAGCTTCTGTTACAAGTAATAACATTTTTCTTGTTTTAAAAAATGTAATGGTTTTGGCAAATTTTTCTGAGAGTAACATAACGCTTAAGAGGCTACATATTGAAATTCATATAGGTGCAGATTATACATACCTTTTCTCCTTTAATGCCAGATTCACCAGGTAATCCTGGAAAGCCCTGAGGTCCTTTTTCACCCTGCCGATACATAGTGAAAATTTATTTTACTTTAAACGGGGACAAACAAAAATCCACATAAAATGTATCATTTCTGGATAATAAAATTTCTAAACACACCCAAAACTTGTTTGGGTCAATACTTAATTTATGTTTAACTGCATGCAGTATATTACATTTATACTATTATGCTGCTTTCACATTATATGCCCTCTGACATGGGAATCCCATCTTTGAAATAAAAAAAAGTATTTGTAATATGTTACTCTATATTTTCTGAATTTGGTTATAGGTAAAATTCTGCTTATACATATTGTACTATACTGTATATGTGATTATTGTGTAAAAAATATAAAACATTAAACATTTTATAACCCAGTATGATTTTTTTAATCATAATTACTGTGTTTTATTTCATTGGTGTCAAATTTAACACATTAATTTAACATGCTTTTTGAAATAGTTTTTGGCTGTTACTTATCTGTCTCCCCTGTTCAATGTGATAGGTGTTACCCTAAGCTGCATTAAATGGGTTTTGAAATAAATATGGATGGATGAATAAATAATTCAATGCTTATTTCTTTCAAAGGTCCCATTTTACTAAACATGCAATTTGTGAACTGAATAAAAACTGCCACAAATGCTTTGGTCTAAAAATGTGGGGGGTTCTTTGAAAAAGTCATTTTTTTTGTATTAAAACTGAATTGAAACCAACTTGATCTAAAATTTCAAATGTTACAAAACTCTGTTTCTCAGCTAGTGCCACTGAAGCTATAGGTGGGGCTGTAGCTTCTTCATCTAGTCACAAAGACATGTTTCTTGGCATTTACTATAAATATGAGAATACCAGAAAAAGATAATTTTATGTGCAAAAAGTAAATTGTCAGCTTCTAAGCTGTTTCACTATTCTCACTCTGGGCAGAGTAAAAAGGCCAACTCTGTACGTTTTACAATAGCCTCTTTGTTACTAACTGCCTAGATCAGGCTGAAAACCTTTGTCCGATATGATGGAGAAGCAATTTGCACTGAATTTGGGACAGTAGAAGGATAAATGCGATCAGTCCTTTTGTGTGGAAAGAATGTTAGCGTTGAGGGAGCTTTATGTGGCAGCCAAGAGTTTTAAAGTTTTTTTTTTTTCTTGGTGAAATAATGAATTTCTTTTCCAGTAGTGGCAGCTGTGATACTTTTGTGTAAACTGAAGTTGACATATTTGGTAAAATTTACACAGATAGAATAACAATTAGAAATAAAAACAACGATAGGCTTCAAAGATGATTGCTGACCCTGGCATACTGGAAAAATAACTAATGCATAAATACATCTCCTAGTTTAAGGGCCTAATGTTCAGTTATTGGTTACAGATGCAAGGCACATGGAATATATACATTCTCCCTGTGTCCACTTGGGGATTCTCTGGGTACTTTGCTTTCTTAACACAACCCACACATTCAATGTCAGGTAATATTAAATAGGCCAGGTGTAGCTGTGTACATCAGTGTACCACATAATGGACTAGCATGCTGTATAGTATTAGCTCCATCCAAGCATTTGATTTAGATATGACAACACTTCGCAAATATGTGAAGTTGCTTATTCATTGCCTCTATTCATCAAGGACAAATACGCTTAAACAGCCAGAGTAGGTCTGCACCAGGCTACTAGGCCTTTCCATATCACTATACTTTTATAAACCTGCTTATTGAGAATATGGTCATGCATAGCAGAATCTAACACAGACAGCATCAAATGCAGATGCATCTCAGGAAATGTAGACTTGCCCTGGGCCAGTTTACAATTACAAATTTACCTGACCGAAATTCTTCATAAGTTTAGGATAAACTGGAGTCCCCAGAAGAAATTCAAGAAAGCAACAATCAAAAGAAGGTTCAGTGCTTCCCAATAGACCAGCATGGCACCCTTAGGATGAGGCAGTATAATTTAAAATTTGATTTATCAGGTATATTACTATCTGAGAAGTATTATGAAACATGGATTTTATGTACCTTTATTTTTGCAATGGAAAAAAGAAATTATGGTTTCATCCACTTTTGAGTTTTACTGATTTCATTTTATTTGAGGAGTCTGGGTAATAAAATGCAAATTTAAGAAAGTATAGGAAAAGATTCTTCTGCTTCAATGAGTTTCACTAAGATAACCCAAAGTTGGTAGTTCATCTTATATTTTTTCATTTGTTGATATTGCACAAGTTATACTGTACATTCTAAAGTTTAAAGCATTAATAAAACCCTTATTTGTGTTAAGTTAATGCACTTTAATGAAGAATGTGTACAGTTAATTATAAGAATGGTGTTTGGAAGATCAGGGTGCAATGTCATTAACACATACTGTAGTTTTAAATCAGAGTTTAAAGATTCTAATTAAAAGGTTTACTTAACATGAAATTTATTTGTATGGGCATGACTGAATCCATTCATTCATTATTACTTTATCACCCTATGTTGTGTATTAATTATGTGTAAAATGGTATAATAACATGGTAAGGCAAAAGTTTGCTTCTTGGTTCTTTTGGATAATTGTGGTCAGGAGAAACTACACTTCGAGCATCTTTCAGACCTACTGAATTCCTGAAAGAAAAACTTGATGACCACCAATTAATTTATAAAAATAATTTCACGCAGAAATCATACTGTGAATCACAGATACGTAAATGAAGTCATCAGAGAGCAGCATTTTATTGAACTAGGCATATTCAACAGCCGTGTACTCACCTGGGGTCTAATTTATAAAACACTGTGAATTAGCGCATGAAAAAATGTGCACATCAAAAAAACAGGAAAATAATTTAATTTATAAAACCTGGAATAAGAACACACCATTTAAAAAACTGAGGGTTCAGCCGGTTATCTTACTAATAAGCCATCCACCATGTTACAGTACCATCATGTCTGCCACAGCTTCTTTAACTCAAAATAAATTAATCACATGTTGATTCAGGCCACTGTGCCACGATGTTTGTCAGTCTCATCTTGGTATCATAGCTGACTTGTGCGTTAATGGAATGTCACTGCTCCCAGTTAACAAAAGCAGTTTCACTATCGCTTGGTAATCTTATTGCAATATGGTGCAGAAAATTGATCCAATTAGGTTAGGAGATCCAGACACTGTTGCAAATTGTCTTTTTATGTTGGTAAAAATATTATGTTTTACGTACGTACACCCAAACTATATAAAAACTGGATGTAGCAACTTACTGGTCGGTTAATGTTTTCCAACACAGCAGGCATGATGGAGTGAAGCTTGGCTGAGATACTCCTGACCTGCCAGCCAGTTACCAAAGAAGGGATAACAGGTAGTTGATATAAACTGATGAATAACCAAAAAAGTTTTTCAGTGCAAATACACTACATTAGACCTCGTAAAAGGAAACTAAAATATAGACTGCACATCATAGTCACCATTTTAAGGTGTAATATTTTTGTCATGACAATGCAAATTACAATAAAATCTTGATATGTACTGTTATGCGTGCAAGTCATCATTTAACTGTTTTTAATGCATTTCCTTTCTTGATCAATGTTAATTATTATTTTTCAGTTTCTCCAAAATACTGAGTTCAAATGGAGCAGAGTTGCCATAAATATATATATATATCCCCCTGTCAAGATTTATTTTATAAATCCATCGGTTTGCGTGCAAAGTTTTATAAATGAAGATCCTGCTTTTTGTACTATAGTGGTCAAAATTAGTCAGACAGAAAAGAAAATGCTTGATATATATAGCCAAATGAGAAACATTATTTAAATTTTTCAAATGATGCAGTTTAGTAAATATTACTTACTGGTAGTCCATCTTTCCCAGAAAGACCCTTAAAAACAAAAAAACACAACAAAAGTGATTTTAATTAAGCATCTGTATTTGTAAGCTTATATATGCTCTAAATTTCTATTTTGAATAATTTTCATGCCTGTTTAAATAGAATAATTATATAATATAACTAAACTGTATATACTGTACATTTTTTAATGAATATCGTTATAAGCAGGTATAAGCTATTTTTTAGGAAGTCAATATTAGGTCACTGCTATACATAAGTAATACTGTATGATATATTCAATTCATCACTATGACAGCTAATGTAAAATTATTTTTCTTGTCTTATTTGTTACCTAAAAAGCACAGTATATTTTACATTTTTCTCCTTAAGCTGATTTGCACTACTTCCAAAGTGATGGATGGTTAATGGCTTATTTTCTGAAAGTAAGTTTTTCAAAACAAGCCTTCAAAGAGCCACCAACAATCCTGTGGGCTGCAGACACAAAGTACAAACCATCCTTGAAATTAATTTTGATATTTTGCTGGCCACAATGACTTATCAAAAAGTGATAAAGATAAAGAAGTGCTTGAGTTAAATTTAATCTTTAAAATGAGAGTAATGACAGCAGTGCTCTGTCTCTTGTAATTATAATGCTCTAATGCTCTATGCTCTATGCTATAATGGGGAACTCATGAAAACAATTAAAACACATGACAAGAAAAGAAAAAAAAAATCTGCTTCATATAATAATAGAACATAACCTAATCTCATGTCCATTCACTCCAACTGAGGGGCAAGTCACTGGGTGCAAGGTAAGCCTGGGATGGGGTGCCAGTCTATCTCAGGGCCCCCTTGGGCATACACCCATTCTTGGGTCAGTTAACCTAACCTGCATGTCATTGGGGATATAGAAGTTGAACCTAGGATGCAGGATCTGTGAAACTGCAGGGTGTCCCATTGTGTTACCATGCACCCCATATTTATTTTGAAATGTGTGCATGCATGAGATAAACATATAGGATCTGTAACACTTCTGTCAAAGGAATTAGAATACAGAAAATTTTACAACAAAAAACATCAAATGGTTTGCTGACATGTTGAGTTATGTGGTAAACTGACATTTTTCAAAAAAGTCTATTTCTTTAAAATTACATATCTCAAAAATCTGACAGTTGGTCAATATATGATTGCTTAATCATTTTTATTATGCTCTGAATAATGCTGCAATTTAAAGGATGGGATGGACAAAACAATTTTGTGGATTAAATTTTAATTTCTTAGCTACAAATTCTCATTATATCATAAAGAGTGTGCAGGTGTCAAGGTTAATATTATGTATATAAGGCTTAAAGCTTTAAAACTATAGCTGCAAAAAGTCATTGAACACAAATGTGTTAAAATGTCCAAGTTTTACATATGTTAAATAAAGAAATTTCAATTGTTTGTCTAAAATTTAATGGTACGCGCTTCTAAAAATATAACAATGTTCGATTCGATAACTGAAGTGCTGTATTTCTTTATGTTAAATTAATGGATTTTTTTAATCACTGTGTGCAGACATGTCACAGTATGACCACTAGATGGCAATCTGTCCACAGGATTGAAAGCATGTTTCTGCTGTAACATTTGGGCAGATCCCAGGATAGATAGATAGATAGATAGATAGATAGATAGATAGATAGATAGATAGATAGATAGATAGATAGATAGATAGATAGATAGATAGATAGATAGATAATTAGTCCCAAGGGGAAATTCACATAATCCACAGGAGTGCCAAAAAGCTACAGAACTGAGACTTTACTATGTGTCTGTGCTTCATTACCAGCCTGCACTGCTAGAAGATATCAAGTCCTTCAAACCTCAGCTCACTCTGCTCTTTCATTCTTATCAATGTAGTGAGAAGTTAATCAAAATGACACCTTTTATTGGCTAACTAGAAAGATTACAATCTGCAAGCTTTCAAGACAACTCAGGCCCCTAACACGGTACAACACGGTAATACTACATTCCTAACAATACAGAATCTAGGAGATGAAATAAATCAGAGACAAGCTCAGGAAATAAGGAAGCAATACATCTAATTAAGATAAATAATACACACTAACATCTGGTTATAATGAAAACAGTGGCACCTTTGATTGACTTGAGTAGCAAGAGAGTAAATAGTTTTGATAGTAGAGTGTATGAGGAACATAAGACAAGCAGTTAGCATCTTTTATGCCTCTCGTCCAGAAAACTACAGACATGATTTGAAAAATGGACAGGGCACAACATTATGTGTTTGTACTTTTGAATGTTGAGGTGATAGGAGGTTTTTTAATAAAGCAAGAATTGAAGTTAAGGTACAAAGTTGTGGACGGCACGGTGGAGCAGCTGTAGCACTGCTGCCTTGCAGTAAAGAGACAGAGGTTTGCATCTTAGGAGTTCCCTGCATGGAGTTGGTATTTCTCCCCATGGCAGCATTAGTTTGCTTCAGTTGCACTGGTTTCCTCCCATAGTCCAAAGACTTGCAGGTTAGGTGGACTGACAATGCTAAATTGGTCTTAGTAAGTGGATGGGGGTTTGTGTGTATTTGTGTTTGCCCTGCAATGGGCTCGCACCCTGTCCAGGTGATGTTCCTGCCTTGTGCCCTATAGTTGTTGGGATAGACTTCAGCTTTCCTGTGACTCTGTCCTGGCTAACTGTGTTAGGAAAATGCATTGATGGATGGTATAAAGTTGTGTCTACAGTGTGGTAAATTTGTGAGTATCATTTAGTTTCCTTTAGATAAAGAACAGTATACTTTTAAATAAATGGGCACAACTGTTGAGGTTCCTAAATCTTATAGATATAAAACAAGAATTGCATTTGGTGTTTGCATATTCTCTTTGTGGAATTCTGAAAACACACCACTGTGTACAGTATGTGCATGTAGAACTGTTTGTATGGTTATTTTGGTGTTCCGTCAAGAGGAGGTTCCTGCTTTGTATCTGTTACTCTTGAAAAGGACTGTGGCTCCACCACAAACCAAAATGAGAAGGGACAAGCATTACAGCTGAAGAGGTGGACACACACATTGACAGTTCTTGAGAAGAGAAGACAGGACTTCATTTAACAAGGCAAGTGAATGATTTGTTTCATTTATTCTGAAGGAAGGTGGCCTTCATGTTTACTTTAGGATCTTTTGAACCTCCAATATGCTACAAATTAGGAGACCACAAATTTCAAACAATAGTCATATTTCAGACACAACTAAATACATTTTGTTTCCTTGCTTTTCCTATGAAGAGTCTCCATCTCCAATGGGTAGTATCACAATAACAGATTTTCAAACAGTGTCTTAGCTGATGCCGAATAAGTAGAATAAATGCCAATTATGGATACTTTTTTGAACAAAAGTCATAACTTAATTAACTTAGTTTTAGTCAAATTACAGACTGAAGTTTTTACTAGCAGAATAGACAACCCTACACAGTACAAGTAGTAGAGTAGTACAGTAGTCTGGTATACCTAGATCTGACCCACTCTTGCCTGCTATCTGAGCCTTACCCTTCATCTTGTAAGGCAGCTCCACAATGCTTTTTTTTGACCATGAATACTCGCTGTTAAATACCACTCATAGGCCTGGCTCCATGATTATGTCTTTGTATCCTTATTCCTACTGAAAATCTCTTTGATTTAATTAGAATGTTCATGGATACACACATCAGTCACTCTGTGAGCTTCTGAGTATCAGCCAGGAAGGTCAGGAGGAAGTTAACTTTTCTGGAACACTGCAAGTACCGTAATAAGTGTTGTTATCATTGATCTTTAATATAAATATATATAGTGCCTTCAGAAAGTATTCTGACCCTTCACTTTTTAGCATTTTGTTAAATTGCAGCCTTATGCTTAAAATCTTTAACATTTATTTTTTTTTTGACTTATTAAATAACACTTTTTAATAGTGTTTGCAAATCTATTAAAAATAAACTGAAAACTCACATTGACACAAACACTCAGACACTTTAGTCAGTACTTTGAACACGCTTTTCACCTTGAATCTTCTTGAGCATAAAGTGGCAAACTTCAATTGAGTTTAAATGTGTTCTCTGGATGGGCCACTTGATGATTATTAAAGCCTAAGTCACTCCTGTGTTGTCTTTGCTATGTGTTTAGTGTCATTGTCCAGTTGGAAGGTGAACCTTCGGCACATACTAAGGTTCAGTGTACTATGGAGCAGGTTTTCATTAAGGATATTTCTGTACTTTGCTCTGTTCCACTTTCCCTCAACCCAGACTAGTCCCTACGCCGAAACAAAATCCCACAGCATTGATGCTGCAACCAGCATGCTTCACTGTTAGCATTACACAGGTGATGAGCACTGCCAGATTTCCTCCAGATGGTACACTTAGAACTGAGGCCAAAAAGTTCAATCTTGGTTTCATCAGACCAGATAATCTTGTTGATTATAGCCTAAGTCCTTTAGGTTCCTTTTTCAAGCATCAAGCATGCTCTCACGTGTCATCTGGCCACTCTGCCATAAAACCCAGATCAGTGAAGTGTTGCAGTGGTGCTTCTCTTACTAAAAGTCTCTCCCATCTCTACACACGTTCTCTGGAGATCAGCCAGAGTGACCATCAGGTTCTTGGTTACCTCTCTTACCAAGGACTTTCTCCCCTGATTTTTCAGTTTGACTGGGTGGCCAGCACTATGAAGGAATTGTGTTTGTTTCAAATTTATTCCATTTAAGAATTATGAAATCCACTGTGCTCTTAGAAACCTTCAATGCTATAGGAATTTATGTAGCCTTCCCCAGTTTTATGCACCAATACAACCCTGTCTATAAGCTCTGCAGGCAATTCCTTTGACTTTATGGCTTGTTATTTGCTCTGAAACACATTGTCAGCTGTGGGACCTTACATAGACAGGTGCAGGGCTTTTTAAATCAAATCAATTGAATTGACCATAGGTGGACTTTAAACAAGCTGTAGAGTCATCTCTATAATGATCAATATAAAGTGTTACACCTGACCAGTTTTTATTTTTAATAAATTAAAAAAAAAAATCCTAATGTCCTGTTTTTTTGCTTTTTCATTCTAGAATATTTAGTGTTGCTTGATGTGGGGCAAATATAATTTAAAAGATTTTAGCACAAGGAATAGAAAAATCTGAAAAAAACTGATGGTGTCTGAATACATACATTCTGAAGCTACTGTATACTTTGGTCATTTTAAACAGCCAATACCAATCAGTATGTATTGCATACATCTACAGGTATTTAATTTTCTACTCTGTTATCCACATCTTGCATAGATAAGCTAAAGAAATGTGTTATGTTAAATGAAGAAAGCTAATGATATGTTATGTTTGTACTTAATGTGTCAATGTAAGCAACCATCAGATCAAATTGGCTAATAGCACGATTCTGTTCTATTCCAAATGAGCATCAAAACAGAACAACCTCTCCTCTCTGCTACAGAGCCAATCCAGAACCTAGTATCCTAGCTGGTGTTAATTTAAGATATGAACATAAAAGCATGCTAGAACTGTATCAGTTTGCTGCCTTTCTTGATTTTCACGTCATATCTGGACCAAAATGCCTTTAGCTTACTATGTTTGAGACACCAGGCCTATGCATTCATAATGTTAACAATCATGGAGAAATTTGAAAATGTACAGTTATATGTAATACAGAAAACTCTTTCAGCTTTTACGAAAGGAAGACAAGTATAAAATGAGAGTTTGACAAAGTTACATTTCTTTCCATAAGATGCAGGAATAGGTCACCACTCTCAAGTGACAGATTGTGAATGACACAGAATGTTTTGGAAGTGGCACACATTCATGACATGAAAGAGAAGAAAATTGGTTAATCTTACAAAAAAAAAAACAACAACATTTATGAACCAGTGAAATAATAGGCTATTTAAGACAAAAGAATAACATCCATTAGTTTAGCCATTTAAACACTTTGCTTAACTATGAATGAAACTACTTACAGGCTGTCCATCTCTACCAGGGGTTCCTGGCTGTCCAGGTGGTCCTGCTGGACCTGGAGGTCCTGCGAGTGGTGTGACTCCATTAGACTGACCGGGTTGGCCAGATGGTCCAGGTGGCCCAGGGGGACCTGGATCTCCCTTTTCACCTTTTGGACCAAATCTAAATGAACTCTAGAAGAAAAGATAAAGTGCTTATTGGACAACACCAACATACTGTATATATCAAAATAAATCAAAAGAATCTGGACCTCAATTCTAAATTGTTCCTATTGGGAAAGAATCACATAAGTCAAGAAAACCCTTAAAATGTCTTTTCTAGTTCTTTCAAAAAAAATCCATTCAGTATTAGACTAGCAGACAAATAAACTCCACACATAGTGGTTTTACAAGTGAACTTGTGCACTTACTAAACATAAGAAATTAACTATTTTCTTAGTGTTTATTAGTGTAAATTATTCCAAAGAGATGAAAAAAAATGAGAAGACAGCTTAAGGGCCATGGGAATGGTAATAACCTGTCGCTTTAGAAAATTAATACAATCGAAACAAGAAAAGGCCTTTCAGTCTAACAAAGTTTGCCAGTCCTATCTACTCAATTCTTCCAAGATAACATCAAGTCTAGTTTTGAAGTCCATAAAGTCCTACTGTCTACCACACACTTGGTAGCTTATTCCGTGTGCCTAAGGTTCTCTGTGTAAAGAAAAACACCCTAATGTTTGTGCAAAATTTACTTTTAAAAAGTTTCCAACTGTATTCCTGTGTTCTTGATGAATTAATTTTAAAGTAATAGTTTCAATCTACTGTACTATTTTCCTTCATAATTTTAAATGCCTTTAATCAGGTCTCCTGTTAATGTTCTTTTGCTTTAACTGAAATAGCTTAGTTCTTTTAATCTTTCCTCATAATTGATCCCCTATAGCCCTAAAATCAGCCTAGTCACTCTTCTCTGGACTTTTTCTAGCACTGCTATGTCTTTTTATATCCTGGAGACCAAAACTACATACAGTACTCAGGATGAGGACTAACCAGTACGTTATAAAGCATGAGCATAACCTCACTGGACTTGCACTCTACACATTGGGCTATATAACATAACATCCTGTTAGCCTTTTTAATGGCTTCTGAACACTGCATGGCAGTTGACAGTGACAAGTCCACTATGAAATACTTTCTCATAAGGTGTTCTTTCGATTTACAGACCTTCCTTTGTATATTCAAATATAACATTTTTATTTCCTACATGTAAAACTTTACATTTACTTATATTAAATTTCATCTGCCACAAATCTGCCCAAGCCTGTATGCTGTCCAAGTCCCTCTGTAATGCAATGGATTTTAGATTATCTTCCACAACACCTAGCTTGACATCATCATCAAACTTAACCAGCTTGTTCTGTATATTCCTATCCAAATCATTTGTATATATATATTAAAAATAGCAGCGTCCCTATCAATGTCCTCTGTGGAACATGACTCTTAGCATCAGCCAATTCTGACAGGGTTCCTCATAACATAATTCTCTGATTCCTGTGTCTGGGCCAGTTTTGCACCCATGTACACACAACACCCTGAGCTGCCATTTCTGTTGCCCAACCTCTCATGTGGCACCTTATCAAATGTTTTCTAAAAGACAAGATAAAAAATATCATAAGCTCCACTTTGATCTTATTCTTTTGTCACTTCATCATAGAATTCCAGCATGTTGGTAAAACATGGACTCCCTCTTCTGAACCCATGATGACTGTTCAATAAAATTCCTGTTCTTGCCATGTTTTGCTCAGTTTTTTCCTTATAATTCCTTACATTAACACTAGAATCCCTGAAGCTTACGATTTATTTCATTGTCCCTGACCTCCTTAAATTTTCCTGACATACACCAAGAAACTCATAGCTCCTTATCACTGCGCTATTAGCTTGCTTTTTTTTTAAATGTGTGGGTTAACAGAATGCAGTTTCCTACACCCTCACCCCCCATCATTCAGATGAAAGCATCACCCTGCTGCAATCCTCACAGTTCAAGTCTGTGCTGAAGTGTTTATCTGGTGATGTGTTTGGAAGGAATTATATATGTAATGAAATATTGTGGTTTGAAATACATTCATTTCATGTATGTTCCGAGTCTACAACTATCTGTGTGAATATAGAATGACAGAGGAAATGCTAGGCAACAAATGCTGAACACACGGCTAAACAAGAAAATGTTTTCATATGTTATAGTAATAAAGACATAATTCTGATGTGACGTGTAGGATGTGTGAAAACTGAAGCCTAAATATCCAAGAAACACTTTCACAAAAGGTGTAACAAAACAAGCATGCATTTATTCAAGAATAAAACCAAAGAAAAAGAAATTTGTCAATTAACTTGTTGCAGAAGCCCAATTATCAGTCAGTACAAAGTAAAGACATTCACATATGTGTGTTTGTATGTTTCATTTTCCAGTTCTCACAGTGGTAACACTACCCTATGATGGATCTGTGCAGATGGTGCAGTGGAAAAGCCACCATTCAGCAATGGCGAGGTAAGAGGTTCGAGTCCTGTGTTGTCTCTGCATTTAGTGCTTTGAGCAGTAGACTGTTGTTATTATTATTATCACATAATAAAAACATACATTTGATGTGAGTGTGTAACTAGTCTTAAATACCTTATACAACTATTTCTTTTTTCAAATCTTTATTAAGACCACTGTGGAGTTTTTTCATTACTTACTAATTCCAAATTTAGCTATGTACCTGTCCTGCATTGTATGTAAAAAATGTTTAAACCTGTTCCACTGCTCCTCGACTGTCTCCACACTTGAAGATTTATCCCTGTCTATTCTCCTTAGACTTTTCCACACATATTATGTGTTCTCTTTTTTGCTTTGTGTTTTGTGGCTGCCTTTCGTTGAGCCTCTTCTTGGTAGTTCAGTAAAGATCCTGGCCTGCTTTTGTGATTTATTTTGCAGGCCTCAACAACTTTCGCTATATCTGTGACTCCTAATCATAACAATGTCTTAGAGATGGTGGGAGAAATTTGGACTAATGGATTGCATTGTTGGAACTGGGTGAACAAAAGATGTACTATTGTGAAAGGTGGTGGTAAGTGTTACCTTTGTTTTTAAACAGGAGGCATTTAACATGCAGACGGAGATGAAGGTATGGAAGTAATGGCAAGAGTGAGGAGCAAGGAAGAAATTCTAGGAGCAGTTATTCTGACTTTTAAAGGAGGTTCTCGTACTGAAGGGAAAAGTTTATGAAAGCTGTTTGAGAAGTAGTGTACTCAGTGATTGAGACATGGCCCATGAAGACAGAGCCTGAAGTGATTCTGGAAATACACAGATGATGTATAGAGTGCCACAAAATATGACGATTATGAATGCTGAATTAGGAGAAAGACTTGTTGTCGAGATGGTAGGTCGTGTGCAGAAGAGAAACAGACAAAAGTGTTTGAGCATGTGGAGTAAAACAGTGAAGATGATTGGGAGAAAAGGTGAACCAACATGGAGGTGGAGAGGGACAAGGGGCAGAGGGAGTCTAACGAAGATGGTGTCGGATGATATGAAAATAATGGAACCCACATCTAAAACACTCAGGACCCTGGAGAGTGGAAAAAAAAAAGTTTTGAGAGGTAACTGGCTAACCTTGGAAAACCTTGATGATGATAAGTGAATGTGTGAATGCTCAATTTGAGCTAAGGTTTGTCTACTAATTAATCTTAAATAAAATGGTGCTCATAGAATTTAAGAAAACTTCATTTACTTTTTATATATTATAAAATTAAATGAAACAAAGGGTTCTCAGTAACCTGTAGAGTATAAGGTTTTATTGTTTCAATGTGTACAAATTACTAAGGTTTTTGACATTTATTTGTTTTTGTTGCTGTGAACAAAAAATCCTTCCTATTTATGTTAGGAATTAATGGTCACTGGTAAGCAATGTTTACATTACGTTAATTATGTCAAAGAGGGCAACAACACATACTGAACCCAGTGGTGCAGCTACATTTTCTGTCACAGAAATTGCATTTTTGATCACTAAATAATGGCAAATAACTGCACTCTCAGTTTTAAGCACTGGATTAAGTTACCTTACTTTTTTTTAACTGAAATGAGAATAAAATTTACACACATGTTAAAAGGTATAACACTCTTTAGTAAGTGTTCTTAAATTTGTCCGGCACTGTAAATAAATCAAATCAAAATTTGAATACTTCACCCTCATGTTTAATGAGTTCAATTTATTAATGTGTCGATTTTATTATTCATGCTTGTGTAATTCAGGGGATATACTTACACTTTCTGTTTTTTCTCCGTGTGATGCATCAACCCCATGACCTCTTTCTCTAGGAACTTCTTTTTGTGAAACAGATGACTCTACACAGAAAATGGAAAGAATTAACAATTAATCTTTTTACGTCCATGTAAAATCAATCCAGTACTGTTATATAGTACTCAAGAAAACTGCAACTTGTAACACTAGCCATTAATTCAGTTGGTGAACTCGATTCCTCCAGCAGTATTACATATACTGCAGAAACCAACAATGGCAAGGATGCCCATCCACCAAAGGACTCTCTCATACCAACATCAACAATCACAGAGACAATTTAGAGCTTTGATTGATCTAACATTTACAACTTTGAAAGTGAGATAAAACCTGTAGAAAACTCATGAACACTGAACTCATAGAGCAAACATTTCTCATGTGTAAAACTGGTCATAGGTGGAGAAAAACTGGCCTCAACACATTATACATTTACATCTTTTAATGTAAAAATATAAATATTCAGATTTTTTATGGATACATGGGAATAATGCAATTGGAGCAGTTTTGCTTCACCTAATTAATACTTTGTTCAGCTGCAATTAAATCACCCTTCCATGCACAACAGTGTCTTGAAGCAAGTACCTTCAAAGCCAATGGTCTTCAGCTCAGTTCCTTGAGGACTGACGTAGCTGCAGGTTTTCTTTTTAGCCACTTTCTTAATTAGTGGCCAAGTAGTGCTACTAATAAAACATACTTTTAACTGCCAAGCCATATAATTAAATAAAATATTTTTTACCAGAATGTATTTGCATCCCTTGAACTACCATGACAAAATTTTAATTCAATATTAAACCTACAACTTGTGAAAAGCCACTCACCCATCTTTCCTCACCTTACATGTACAGCATACCTATTCTTCAGTGCAGACATCATCTTTAGAGTATATCAACAAATTTTGAAGAATTTATGATCTCAGGTAATGATTGACAAGAGATCTTTCAATTTAAATTTTGGAAAAGGGCCAAGTATGCCATAATTTAACTAACTGTTCATCATTCACATATATCTCATCTAAAATTGTCTATATACACAGGATATGATGCCACTTTTGAGTGATGATGTCAAGCTCCTACATTGCTGGGTCATATATTTTGGGAATGCTCTACACTCAAATTATTTTTATTAAAAATTTGTATATATGTCTTGGATAGCCTTGAATCTAAAATCATACTAACATTTGGTGCAGTACCATATAACACTGTGCAATGAAAAATCTATTGTGTTATTCTATACTACAATGTTTTCATGAACATTTAGTTTGCACAACTGTATCTATATTCAATAACTCAATGAGAAAGTGATATACTAAATTATCTCAAATTGGAAAAAAACAAATTCTCTTTGTGAAGATCTATTCAAAATATTTTTAGAATCTGTCAGATATTTATAAGTCTTATTCTAAAGTAAGTGTGCTAGGCTTGTCTTGAACCTTAATATAACACTCTTTTGTGATACAGCACTCTGATTTGCGGGTAGGTGGTGGATTTCAGGGAGGGAGTCGAATGCTAAGCTTCATGTATTGTCTTTGGAACATATATTTTCAATTTTTTATTAGACAGCATTAATTGCATTTTGTTTTTAAATATAAACAAGTCAACAAAACAAGCTCCATTAGCAGCAGTAATTGGATACTAATTAAGAAAATGACTGGAATGAAAATATGTAGCCACTGCAGCCCTCCAGGACCTTAGTTGGAGAATCTATCCTACAGTAATTCTAGGACAATGAATGCATATTTAGTATAAACTACACATTTTATTCACTATTCGTTAGGACTGGTTTAGTCTAAGCTGTTCAGAAACAAAGACATCTCATCTAGTCTACATTTTCACTTTGCCCTGAATTTCAGCATTACTCTTTCATTAAAAATAGTTATTTTATAAGCACTGTTATACTGTAACAGTTATTGAAAGGACAGAAGTGAACCCAAAAAACTGAAAAAAGAAGTATTAAAATAAAATGAATTTGCAAGCATCAAGAAAAATTAAACTATAAATAAAAGGTGCAAATAGAACTTAGGAGAAATATTTTTAGAATACGGCACACCTAAAATCAATCCATGTGAAAAATAATAACAAAGGAATAACTTTTTGAAAACTGAGTAACTGTGCTTTCCTCTATTTAATTTATCCTAAAATATGCAATCTAATTTTTACAAGGAAACATTTAGGTGTCAGATTCCTTCAAAAGTAAATCGGTGTTGAATACTGATTATTTCACAGAAACCAAAAAATGTTACTGGTTTCATTGTTTACACTATCTGATTTGTCAAAAATACTTACAACCTTATGAAACAAAAACTATACTATACTGTACTGCAGGAAATATAAGCAAGTCGGCACTTCTACTAGTTGAGATTTTTTCAAACAAATGAACACGCGTCAAATTAAAACAGGATTCAGTCCAACAAGTGAAAAAAAGGTTTCACTACTAAGATGCAGGATGTCAAATGGTTGCATGGACTATCAATTCCAAATGCACATGTTCTTATTTTAAGTTATTATTCTGAGGCAGGGACAAATCCTGGTGCAATGTCAGTGCATTGCTGGGGATATTCACACATATTACACAGAGGTAGCTTGCTACTGACAGGTGATAGAAGAGCAAATCTTTTGACTGTTCTTAGAATAGATCTACAAAAACAGAGAATGAACATGCAAACGTAAGGCAACTGAAGCTTATTATTAGATAACAACTTTGAGTATTTACATAGGCAGCCACTGCATTTAGATTTAGATTTCAGAATTTCAGAACTAAATTACAAAATCATGAAACATATGTGCTACTTGCCACCAAACACAAATTCTGCCTCTCTCTCTGATTCATTGGTCAATAGTGTTGACTTCAATTCAAAATCGTGATTCCATATGAAGGGGCCTCTTGTTTGAGGACTACTTTGATTTTCCAGAAGTATTTATATAAGAATATTATTGCACAAAATACATGTGTTTTGCACATTGTGAGCATACAGTGGGATGACTTGACATGTGGATTATGTGACACACATGATGTAACATTTTTTAATGGACTTTTTATATTGTGTGATATTGTACATCATTGATCACCTGTTCTATTACAAATTTGCGTTCTACAAGAAAACATGAGATTAAATATTTTTCACGGCAATTAATACAAACTACATGAGATAATCTTTGGGTGGAGTATTCTTTTAATTCTGCCCACTGCATTTAATGTCATGGGGAGTAGTTTGTTATTCCAGGATGAGGGATATAATGTGAAGATGCTTCTATTAGCAAGATGTTTGAATGCATTCTTAATTTTTTTCTGCAAAACAGGTCCTTGAAATTTGGTCTGAGTGACATTATTCCTGATTTTAACAAATGAAAAAGATCCCAGATATTTCTACAATTCTAACTCATATACTTTATTTATTTTCAGATACATTTAATTGTATTTGGCATTGCAGGGAGCTGGAAACACTTTTTTCCACCTGAAGAACAAGGGAACTAATACAGGATGAGGCACGTTGTGAAGAGTGTTTTATAAAATATGATTGATTTTCTTTTAACTAAGTGGACTCATTAGCTGGGCTGACAGTTGTTCAGCAGAATATTTGCATAACAATAATGTACATACAACAACATTTATTTATATAGCACATTTTCATACAAAAAGTAGCTCAAAGTGCTTTACATAATAAAGAATAGAAAAATAAAAGACACAATAAGAAACAAAATAAATCAACATTAATTAACATCGAATAAAAGTAAGGTTCTTTGGCCAGGGGGGGGACAGAAAAAACAAAAAAACTCCAGGCGGCTGGAGAAAAAATAAAATATGTAGGGATTCCAGACCATGAGACCGCCCAGTCCTCTCTGAGCATTCTACCTCACATAAATGAAACAGTCCTCTTTGGATTTAGGGTTCTCACGGAAGGAGATACCATATATATTCGAGTTTAAGTTATCCCGCTGATAAGTCAGAGCTTAATTTTCCGTATAATTTCCGGTATTTTATAATGTCCGTTGTATAAGTCAAATGCGGAAAACTCACACTATTGATCCAAGAGATGATGATATGCCAACGCCCACCTGAGATGGTAACCACAGAGCCCACTGCCTTTTTTTTCTATGTATTGTGCCTATGTGACCACGTGGTAATACCAGAACTATTCCGAAGCGACGTTTGCACTGTTTTGTGTTTTTTGTATCTCACACCCTCATACATCTTTATTGTGACAGCATCCTTTATCTATGATGGAGCGTTCAATCAGAAGAAAATATGAAGCTGGTTTTAAATTACTGTAAATGTCATTGAAGTGGTTAAAGAAATTGGTAACTGCGCTGCTGCAACAAAATTCAATGTGTCTGAGAAACTGGTGCGAGATTGGAGGAAGCAAGAAGATGTAAAAAACAAAAAAAATAAGTGTTGCGTTTTTGAACGGGCGTATAAGTCGGGGTCTGATTTTATGATCAATTTTTCGGGTTTCAAGACCCAACGTAAACACGGGTATATACAGTAGGTGTTTACAATTTAAATAATCCAATTTATAGTCATAGTGATTTATAGAATATACACTATCCATGTATGAATTCTTAAAACAAATGTAATACTCATACAATTAATTGACTAGGCAAATTGTAAGTGACTGAAATACACAAATGTAAGTTGTGGGAAATTTAATTAAAAAGATTTATTTTTAATGAGTTCATTGGTATGTCTACTCACTTTTAGCTCATTAACAAAACATGTAGGTCTAGTACAATATTTCAGGGTATATTTGGCATATTTCCCCAATATGGACTAATTCTGAGTGTGATCTAAGATTAAGGCATCTTTATAAGAAATCAAAATAAACTGCACATTTTTTACCTAATCCAACTTCATCAGTGTGCTCTGGGATAGCTGAAGATATCAACAGCTGCTCAGTAGGAGTGGAAAGACCTCCAGAGAATTCATCTGTTTCCTTAATGATGGAGACTTCAGTAGGTGGTGCTGGCACAGGGACACTATGCTCTAGTTCAGACTGTAACAGGGATAGATTCAGTTAGTATCAGCTTAAGACTTTAAAACGTGATACACTGTGCTACCAATAATAGGACTAGACAGACTTAAAAAGGCCTATCATGGAGCCATTGATACATTGACACAACCCTTTATTCCAATACAGGATTGTAGCAGTTTGGAAAATAGTAAAAATAATTAAATATTCAACCATGCCTAATTTAAATTTAGAATCATGAGGTACAAGAGTCTATTTTGGTAGCACTGGACACAAGTCCACTACAGGATTCACTCACACACTCACTTGAAAAAAATCAATAAAAGTATATGAATGATGAGAACCTACACATCTTTGACATTCTATTTGGGAAACAAGACTGAGAGAAAACACATGCAGAAGCATGGCAAACAGTTAAACACCTCATATGTGGAAAAGAGCCCAGGCCTCTGGATTTGTGAGGCAGCACAGAAAGCTAATGAATCATCATTTACCCAGATTCAAAATACTGTATCATTACTATTGTCAGATACTTGACAGACACCATTATTCAAGGTGACTTGCAAGATCAGGATATATTACAATTGTTTATATCTAATTAGAGTACAGAAAGGTTAAATGACCTGCTAAAGTGTCACATAGTGAGGGAGAAGTGAGGATTCATCTGGGAACCTTGAGATTTAAACACTACTGCTTTAGCCACTACACTGCACTGAACTGAATTAAGCAAGTCTGTGAATGTAGGGTTATGCTACAAAATTACCATTATCAAAAGTTTTCACCTTTTTCAATTCAGAGCTGCAGCACTAGGAACAAGACAGGGCTCAGTCCAGGGTAGTGTGCCAGTCTGTCTTAAGGTATGCTCATGCACACAAATAAGCAATTGGAATAAACACATCTTTGAGATGTTAGAGGAAAAAATGGAGTACCTGGCAAAAACCAGAGATAGACATGCAACAAAATGATGAAAACTTCTCATAGATTGTGACCAGGTGTGGGCTTGGTACCTCTGTACTGCCCTTCAAATATATCATGTCTTTCAAACAAATTACTGTGACCCTCTTTAAAATAGTGACATTAACTTAAAAGAAAAATATAAATAAACTTACTGGCGAAGGGAAATATTCTACTTCTTCAACGTTTTTCTTAGCTTCATCAACATTAATTTCTTCTTGAGGACTGTCACCACTCTCATCTCCTGAAGCCTATAATGAAAATGTTGGTGTTATTTTCTGTTGGACAAGCTTAACCATTTTGACAGAATAAATGCCAGGTTTTAATTTCCTGATTTTAGCAAGTTATACTTAATGTTGACAGTTGCCTTCATTTGTCACACTAATTTAAACATTTAAACACAAAAAGTTGGCTAATGAAAAAATGTAACAGATGGGCTACTGGAAATCACAACTTTCCATCAAACAGAATGTTATCCATTTAAAACATAAACTAAACAGTGTACATTTACAGACATTATTACCTACAGCAATGAAGACCCAGTGCCCGATTTAAACCATTCAGGCCCTGATATATGTTAGGGTTACATTGGGCCAGATGCGGAGTATACTGTACTGTATTTTAACTATTCAGGCTGAGACATAGCACATGACAGTAGGATGTTTTAAAAGTTCCATCACACTGTATAGTAGGAGAGATTTATACAACTTTTCAGAAGATGTGAAATGATTATCTGTTTCAGTAATGAAATGCTCCAATTTAAACTGATATTTGGTGTCATGTTGACCCCTTTTAACACATAAACCTAAGCCTAAGCCTGATGGTAATTTTATAGGGCCACAGAGTCATCAATTCTTTAATTATTTAAGTATTTTCTCAAGTTGCAGAATATTTCATATGATGGCTGAAATATATAAAGCTCAAAAAAATTAAAGGAAAACTTTTTAATCAGAGTACAGCATCAAGTCAATGAAACTTTTGGGCTATTGATCTGGTCAGTTAAGTAGCAGAAGGGGTTGTTAATCAGCTTCAGCTGCTTTGGTGTTAATGAAATTAGCAACAGGTGCACTAGAAGGGCAACAATGGGATGACCCCCAAAACTGGAATGGTTTAACAGGTGGAGGCCACTGATATTTTTCTCTCCTCATCTGTTCTGACTGTTTTTTTCACTAGTTTTGTATTTGGCTATGGTTAGTGTCACTACTGGTAGCATTAAGTGATATTGCGCAGGTAGTCCAACTTCCCCAGGATGGCACATCAATACGTGCCATTGCCAGAAGGTTTCCTGTGCCACCCAGCACAGTCTCAAGGGCATGGAGGAGATCCCAGGAGACAGGCAGTTACTCTAGGAGAACTGGACAGGGCTGTAGAAGGTCCTTAACCCATCAGCATGACTGGTATCTGCTCCTTTGGGCATGAAGGAACAGGATGAGCACTTCCAGAGCCCTATAAAATGACCTCCCGCAGGCCACTGGTGTGAATGTCTCTGACCAAACAATCTGAAACAGACTTTGTGAGAGTGGCCTGAGGGCCCTACATCCTCTAGTGGACCCTGTGCTCACTGTCTGGCACCGTGGAGCTCGACTGGCATTTGCCATAGAATACCAGAATTGACAGCTCCACCACTGGCATCCTGTGGTTTTCACAGATTAGAGAAAGTTCACCTGAGCACATGTGACAGATGTGAAAGGCCCTGGAGAAGCCGTGTAGAACGTTATGCTGGCAGTAACATCGTTCAGCATGACCGGTTTGGTGGTGGGTCACTGATGGTCTGGGGAGGCACATCCGTGGAGGGACGCACAGACCTCTACAGGGTAGACAACAGCACCTTGACTGCCATTAGATATATTGGGATTAAATCCTTGGACCTATTGTCACACCCTATGCTGGTGCAGTGGGTCCTGGGTTCCTTCCTCCTCCAATAATGCCCGGCCTCATGTGGCGACAGTTTGCAGGTAGTTCCTGAAGGATGAAGGAATTGATACCATTAACTGGCCCCCACGCTAATCCAATTGAACACCTCTGGGACATGTTTCAGCCCATCCAACGCCACCAGGTTGCACTTCAGACTGTCCAGAAGCTCAGTGATTCCCTGGTTCAGATCTGGGAAGAGATCCCCCAGGACACCATCGGTTGTCTCATTAGAAGCATGCCCCGGCATTATCAGGCATACATACAAGCATTTGGGGCCATATCAACTACTAACTACGATTTTTGAGTTGATGCAATGAAATTTCGACAAAATGGACTAGCCTGCCGATTCATTTTTTAAATTTGATTGTTGCGGTGTCTTTGAATTCAGCCCTCTGTAGGTTAATAATCATCATTTCCATCAAACGATGTGGCATCCTTTCGTTTCTAACACATGACCATATCAGTCCATATCAGTATAGATATCCAGCATAATTTTTTTCCCATTGAGGTCTGATGTGTTTTCAAGTGTTTCTTAAATCTGTTTTGAGCAGTTAAGAGGCAAAATGTTAAACTCATTCAAGTAACTGGTGTAATAAATAGTAAAATATGTATTAGTATAAAACAAAGAAACTGGAAATCAAATCCAGGTCCTTGAAGGTACAAGGAAATTGCACTTAACATCTGGGGCAGTATTATTTCATCCCAAATCAATTTAAACTAATCTAAAAAAATGATTTTTTTTTAGACTGCTTGTCCCAGTGAAGGTCATGGAAACAACAAACTGATCAGGTCAAACTAGACGCCATTTTCCCAAGCAACAAATTTTAGCATTTCCTGAGAGATTCCCAAGCATTGCTAAGATAAATAATATACAGAATTCCTGAAGTGAAATCTTCTCGCAGCAGTCAGTGTTTAGTAAACCATGTAAGCTCCAAGATATTTTTTTGAGTACTCAAAAGTTAACAACTGATAGCAAACAGACTTTTCTTCACCTCTACTTACTAACATCAGTTCAGACTACTAGCCTCACTAAAATACACTGAATAAAAGCTCAGTGGATTATATCACTGTACGGTTAACAAGAAAAACTGGCATCCAAATCAATTTCTTGGTGTTTTTACTTTTCTCTGTTCTTTCAACTCATGGATTGAAACAAATCAAATGTTAAATGCCGACATAACTCAAGTAGCCACGGAACAATTGTGTCTGTAATTCTGTCCTCTCAATATGGTTGCCCTTGATGAAACAGTCTAAGGTAAGAAGATAAATATGGTACAGTATGTTAGACAGTTAGCACCCAGTGAAAAGCAGCACTAATACGAAGGCTGGGGGCTGAGAAAGATGCTAGTCAGGGGAGACCAAGAGAAAAAATGTGCATACTTAAACATAGCGAATGGAAAACATTTAACTGGCTCTCCCCAAAATAATTATGTTAAGTTGCTTTATTTTTAGTCTCATTTGAAAGACACGGTTTTGAATTATGTTTAAAAAGACGTGTTACTTTACAGTATTCCTTCTCTTTCAAATATATTACTTTTGATTAACATACTTCCTAAATACCTATATACAGATTTTCAATGCTGTATCAATTTTGGGTTCTATTTTTTTAAATTGTGTTGATTTATCTGATTATTTGACATTCCACAGTTTTGGCTTTTTAACTTGTTCATTAATTGTATTAATTTTGTTTGTTAATATCATGAATCTTAATAACATATTGTTATCATTTTTAAATAATTTAAGAGGAAATAAAAATAGACACAAGTGGACTTTTGAAAATTCAATAAATAGCAAACAGTATTGATCATGTTGTTATTGGTTGTAAATGTCAATGTTGTTTAACTGACTCATTTCTGATGTTTCAGGTTAAGAATATGTACAAATTTTCTTAATTGGGTGTACTTACATAAGGATCGTCATCTTCACATTGCTCTTCCGCAGCTCTTGGATCTGGTTTTATCAACAGCTGCTGAATAGAACCCTATGAGCAGAAAAAGAAAAGACCAATTTTAAATATGAAAATGACGCACAATAAGCTGAGGTGCAATAATTTTAATATCTTAGCTCATAACAGTTTCATTAAAATGTGATCAGATTTACTGAGAGACAACACTATTCTTTAGTACAACGGATGGTGCTCAGGAGTTAATTACTCATAGATGTGGACAGAAGATAACGGGAGAAGACAGTATAAATACTGAGTCCCCAGAATATTAGGTGACTGCACGGAGACCTAATACCTAAAAAGTGTCTCCACGCTCCACTTCATGATGGTGATATAGGGTTTAGGATTCCTGGTACCCAGTTTCACACTACTTCATAATTGAGTTGACCCCCACTGAATTGTAAGCACTTTGTTATACTTTGACTTTGGTGTTTCTACCACAGATAGATAAATATAATATTGAAAAGTGGGGCACAGGAAGAGGTCCCCCATAATGCTTTCAGCAGGCAGAGGGATGATTATATCATCAAGAGCGAGGGGTGCAACTGATGTATATACTATCAAAACTCAGGAAAGATGGAGGGTATTGAAAGATTTACAGAATATTGAAGAATGTAAAACAGAGCCTTTGGGACAGTGCAAGAGACTAGCTGGCAACCCATCCTGAGCTTAATGTGACCTACTTTTGAGAACCACTGCTCTGTACAGCAATATGGCTAGTGAGTGTGGATTTGGGATCAGATTGGATGACAAGCACTTGACTGGAGGGAGGGAGACAGCAGAGGGAGACATATTACAAGGCCAGAAAGAGACAGCCTCCATACTAAAGAAGAACGAGCTCAAACCCTTGTTTACTCAGAAGCAGTATGGCTATAAATATATTATTTTTCCCCTTGATGTTTTGAATTGTAGTCTCTAATATCCTAAATCATCTGTTGTTATTATTTTTTATTAAATATTGTGACTTTACATACTTTGGTTTACTTAGCATCATCTGGGCTTGGGCCAGATCAAAAATGCCCACCCAAATATATTTCATTAGTCAAAAATACACCATCGAAGTTCAGCAACGCAAAACAAAAAATAAGCAAATTCAATTTCATACTACACAGGTATATAAATGACATTCCTTTTATCTGAAGGCAGCATGTTTTAAGAGGTTGAGGAGGAGCATTTTTGCAGGTTAAGCAGTGGTGAAAGAGAATGCAAAGCTAAAGAATTGTTCCTCAAGGAATTCTGTTATCTCCCAATATTGTAAAGATGTACATTTTAAGGTAACTGGCAACTCTAAATTGGTCCCTGTCTACTTTGTAGTTGAAGTGCTTCAATAAAACCTTCTCCCATACCTTGTTAGCTACATTCTGTTGCCATCACTACCAAAGTAGTGAGGGTTCGATTTCAGAACTTTTCTATAATCCATGATGTTGTTTTTCAGAAATGATGCTGTCTGTTTTTGTAATTATTAACAATCTACATTAACAATGTTGGACTATGCACAAGCACCCACCTAACACTGTTAACGCCTGTGTCGATAGACCAATATGGTTTATAAATTATCTTTCTCACTAGAAGGGTATCTGTCATACAAAAAAATCACCTATTTAATTCTTTTTTGTTGTGAGCGGGATTTTTCTTGCTTTGAAACACCCAATTCTGGCATTTATTTTTGGGTTGGACATCATTTTCAGAGAGTTCAGTATATTTCAGTACACCTTTAAGTTTGTGTGTGCTTTGTATCTCTACTTGGATTCATGGTAAAGAACTCTATGACTAATTTTAAAGACTATGGTTTAGTGTTGCTATTTCTGGCTTGGCCAAACATAAGGCAAACATTTGATAACTGATTCTTGGAGAGTTTACTGGTGTTTCTCCTGGTCACCTCCATACAGTTTTGTTTGCCTATTTCAATCTCAGGCATAACATTTGTGAATTATCAGGTATATAACTTTTTTATGTATATAGTAACTATTTTCTCTCATTAAAAAAACAGACTCATTCTTAATGATGGTTATGTATAGAAACACGATCCATTTTACTGAAATTCCCATTATAATTAAATTGTTTCATCAAGCAAAATTCTTTTAACAATTTGAATAGTGCACAAGCAAATTACGAATGGCACACCTCCAACAGTCTCTACTATATAGAGGTAATGTAAATAAAATAAGCAAGAAAAAAAGTACAATTATTATACGGTTCTATGGTCTCGCAAAAAAGGTTGCTTTCAAAAATTCAGTTCTAGTAAAAAGCAAGGAGTTTAATTTTACAAGACTACCCTCTTTGAAGGATAGTTTATTTTTTGCTTTTTTATCTGAACAGGAGTTCTTTTTGTTATAAACATGAGTGCATGTGAAATACTAATTGTGCATGACTCATACTAAACAAATAACAACTTATAACCATCACTTCATTATTAAAGTCTCAAGCTGCTGACAACAACAAATATTTTGCAATTGATACTCCAGCACTGTCCAAACTGCCTATTGATTGGCTTTGTAAAAGATTAATTACAAGAAAATGTCACCTGCTTCTCCCGCATTTCTCACATGACTATATCCTGAAACAGGAAGGCTTAAACCATAAAAAGTCTTACAAATCTAAAAATGTATTTTATTAAATACAAAGTAAATTAAAATTGATAAACAACTGTGTACCCTGGCCATTATATTCTTTGTACATCAGCTCCTACTCAAAGACAAGGTGCTTTTTATTATAACATTTGCACAAAAGTATACAATGTGCACTTAAATGTACATTGTAAACATTGAATAAATTATTTTGTGTCTTACACTTCTGTATTAGATAACACTTTGTGGTCACGCATTTGAACCGTGAGTTCTCTCTATAACCTTTGCCCGCAGACTCAAGTTTGCATTATGCCAAATGGCAAAAATCAGTGCTGCATAGAGTTTAAGTACATTCATGCACACATCCGCTCCCCCTCACACTAAGCAAATTAACCCAACATACACATCTTTGAAATATTTAAAGAAAACCAGCGTTCCTAAAGTAAAGGCGATGTAGGCATGGGAAAAACATTCATACTCTACACCAGTGGTTTTCAACCTTTTCGCTGGAGTGGAACCCTGCGCGAATGGTTACCTTGCTCACAGAACCCTGTGCAATTGTCCTATATCATGGGACTTTTTCGGCGGAACCCTTGGATAGGTTCTGTGGAACCCCGGTTGAAAAACACTGCTCTACACAGACAGTGACTGGGTCCCTTAATTAATACTCATTCTGCCAGAGCTGTCAGGCATTAACTTTTTAAGTTCAGCCCTGTTTCAGGTCCCCCATCAAGACCAACCTATAAGTCTACATAAAAAATGCATATAATCATTCATTCAATTAGTGCTATAATTAAAAGGCAGTATTTTGCTATATTGCATGTCTCTGTACAATGCTGCAGTTCTTTTCTTTCTTCTTTCAGAGTTGGCCAAACTGCTATATCATAGAAAACTCCCCCTGTACCAAACCCAGGTATTCTCAAATGCCCGGACTGAATTGGGTTCACTTCATCTTTCTATGTATTGTTGATCCCTGGATTGATCAATCTGAATGTCTTGCTTCATTTGTCACCTACTGGATAGCTTATCTGTAAATCAAAATGACAGGCTGGTTATTCAGCAGTCAGCTTTCTGAATTCTTCAGGTTCTTCCTATTCAAACAAGGAAAAGTGTGCCTTTCTGCTGATTGCCTTCTTCTTTTGTAACTATTCCAATTTTTATATAGAATCACTATTTCTTTTTGACTAGACTGCTCCAACAGAGGTTTTTATGGCTTGGTTTACCTGATGCCGAATGCAAGATATTGATAAAAAAGCTACAGTAAAGACAGTGACTGATAGACAAATAACGGTAATGGCGCAATTCAAAAAGAGTACATATGTTAATTGTAGACTTTTTTTTACTTGTTTCTGACACCTTTCATGATACTTTATAACATTTGGAAGCTTATTCCAACATTTACAGTTTGCAACTTATACTGCTGTAATATATGTGTACAACATTACTAATTCACTAGTTGTTAAAATTCAGAAAGAGAAATGTCTACCCTTTACTTTGATGGGTAAAACTTGATTATTAAGTAAAGTATAATGAAGTTATAGAAATTTATACCACAACTACTTGCAATCTGACTCTCAGAAGCCAGTATTAAGAATGATAAAGACCAGGAGATATGCAAAGTCAAAAAGAAACAAGCTGAGGTCAGAACCAAAAAACAAAGCCTGACCAGCAGCAAGCCATAAAAGGGATGATAATGATCAGGAATATGTAAAGTCAAAAAGAAACAAGCCACTATTAAAAATCAATAGTATAAAGATCTTTTAATAAGTAACAAAGGTTGTAAGGTTTTAACTGCAAAATCTGGTTGCTTGGAAATGTCTGGGGCCAACTTTGATACTGTTGTTTCTTTAATGTCAGAGAAATTTTGCTCCCACAGGCATTCTGGGTTAGCTGCTGTGGGAATAGGCAATGCTAGAGGTCCAAAAATGGCAGTACCCAAATTAAAACAAAAAAGGACAGAATATTAAAATATTATTACTTTGTCAGCTGGACACCAGGTTCAAGTAGAAGAAAATTTAAAAAGTGATCAGCTTAAAATAATGAAAGGTTGCATAAATGTGTGGCAGGTGAAAATAAATCAGTGACTGGAATCTAATGCTTATGCAAAAGAAGGAAGAATATGTACTTGTGGAAAACCTTCAAATGATTGTGTTTTGCTGGGAAAAACAATGGCACAAGCAGTACAGAACAGTCTCAGTTATGTACGTACCACTGAGATTTCTTAAAGTGTGATCTTCTTGCAGGTACAAGGTTTATTTTTAATAAAATTGCCACATTTAAATATGAAAATAGAATATTTTTATATTTACACCTCCCTTTATTGCTTGAAATTAATGTCAAAGCTTCAAGCAATTCCACTTGGCTTTGTGTTATTGCAGTCGACAATCTGTGCCATTTGCAGGAGGACTACCCTGTATGAAGGATGCAGCCAAATATTATGCAGAGAAGCCAAGAGAAGGGTTCACAGATTTTCTGCTGTTGCATTAGTAATGGTCATGTAAATTCTCCTCTATTGAAGAAGTGACCACTGAGTGCATAGTTATTGTATATTTATACCAAAATTTAAAAAAATGAAATTAAAAAATATGGATAGATTCAATTTTCTAATCTCAACATACCAATAATTGTCTACCTGTGAACTTCTTACACCTGTCTATGCCTTAGTGAAGAGTGCTATAAGCAAACAACTGACATGACAGAACTATGAAAACTTCCATTGTGAAAGGATTATTGACAATTCCTTAAATGTATGAGTTTTCCTGCCACTTAACATATAATAACATACAATACAGTCATATGAAAAAGTGTGGGAACCCCTCTTAATTCTTTGGATTTTTGTTTATCATTGGCTAAGCTTTCAAAGTAGCAACTTCCTTTTAATATATGACATGTCTTATGGAAACAGTAGTATTTCTGCAGTAACATTAAGTTTATTGGATTAACAGAAAATATGCAATATGCATCATAACAAAATTAGACAGGTGCATACATTTGGGGACCACAACAGAAACATTAAATCAATACTTAGTTGAGCTTCCTTTTGCAAATATAACAGCCTCTAGATGCCTCCTATAGCCTTTGATGAGTGTCTGGATTCTGGATGGAGGTATTTTTGACCATTCTTCCATACAAAATCTTTCCAGTTCAGTTATATCTGATGGCAGCCAAGCAAGGACAGCCTGCTTCAAATCATCCCATAGATTTTCGATGATATTCAAGTCAGGGGACTGTGACGGTCATTCCAGAACGTTGTACTTTTCCCTCTGCATGAATGCCTTTGTAGATTTCGAACTGTTTTGGGTCATTGTCTTGTTGGAATATCCAACCCCTGCGTAACTTCAACTTTGTGACTGATGCTTGAACATTAACCTGAAGAATTTGTTCATATTGGGTTGAATTCATTTGACCTTCGACTTTAACAAGGGCCCCAGTCCCTGAACTAGCCACACAGCCCCACAGCATGATGGAATCTCCACCAAATTTGACAGCAGGTAGCAGGGGTTTTTCTTGCAATGCAGTGTTCTTCTTCTGCCATACAAAGTTCTTTTTGCTATGACCAAATAGCTCAATTTTTGTCTCATCAGACCAAAGCACTTTGTTCCAAAATGAATCTGGCTTGACTAAATGAGCAGTTGCATACAACAAGCGACTCTGTTTCTTCTCTGTTGCTTCTCTCTCATCACCCTGCCATACAGATGATCTTTGTGCAAATTGAGCTGAATTGTAGAACAATGTACAGATACACCATCTGCAGCAAGATGTTCTTGCAGGTCTTTGGAGGTGATCTGTGGGTTGTCTGTAACCATTCTCACAATCCTGCACATATGCCGCTCCTGTATTTTTCTTGGCCTGCCAGGCCTGGGCTTAAGAGCAACTGTGCCTGTGGCCTTCCATTTCCTGATTACATTCCTTACAGTTGAAACTGACAGGTAAACCTCTGAGGTAGCTTTTTGTAGCCTTTCCCCTAAACCATGATACTGAACAATCTTTGTTTTCAGATCTTTTGAGAGTTGCTTTGAGGATCCCATGCTGTGACTCTTCAGAGGAGAGTCAAAGTGAAGCACAACTTGCAATTGACCATCTTAAATACCTTTTCTCATGATTGGACACACCTCTCTATGAAGTTCAAGGTTTAACAAGCTGATTCCAACTAATCTGGAGTTGCAAGTAATCAGTATTGAGCAGTTACATGCATTCAAATCAGCAAAATTACAAGGGGACCCACATTTTTGCACAGCCAGTTTTTCACATTTGATTTAATTTCATACAACTAAATACTGCTTCACTAAAAATGGTTGTTCAGAAAACACCCCAGTACTCTGATGTTCATAGGAAATGAAAGACATACCACTGTTATCTTTTTTGTTGAAAGTAGAGTAAATTATTACGCGGGCTGAGAGGGTTTCCCAAACTTTTTCATATGACTGTATATATGTGCTGCTGCCTAAATTTTACGCACGTCACCTCTTGCATGCACAGTATTTATTTCATCTGCTGGTTGCACTTCAGATACTCATTACATTTGATATTTGGAAGATTTTCAGATTATAAAAACAAATCAAACAGCATCAGCATCACAAAAACATCTGAAGATGTCACTTCAAGATTAAACTTGTTCATATTTTTGAATAGCTAGCTTGTCATTGATAAAACGTACAGGCTTCCACTTTTTAAACACAGCCAAATGCTCAATGTGCAGTAGGCTCCTTAGGAGACATGCCGTTTCACTTAAATACACTGTGTACAATGATGCGGCTAATTAAAAAAATTACAGTCAGCCATAATTAATTTCAGATTCAACTTTAAAAAGAAAAAACAGAGACCAAGATTAGTTTAGTTCTGTCAGTTATTCCTTTACCGCCTATACCTGACTGCCACTCTAAACTGGCATCCCATACACACTGTCTATCGTTTATCAGATGCATTGTTTTTGTTTCAAGTGCTATTGTTCATCTAGCCACCAAACTAAACTAAATATAACCACACTTCTTTTTACCTATTTTAAAATTTTGCTGTGTATCTTTATTAACTTTCAAATATGTATTCAGTTTTTTAACAGATAAATAATTAGAATTAGGAAGACAAACCATCACAACTCAAAGTTTGGGTAAACTCAGTAATTTCATTTTTTAAAAGACTCACAGCAACTCAATTTATATAAAAGAGTAATGGATAAAGAAATGAGGTCTTCTACCCTAAGACCAAATAGAAGCAAAGCTGGGAAACAAAAAATTAAAAGGACATGTTTTAGCAATCACAAGGATTTTCTATATGTGTTTCTTATGTGTATTACAAATATAAAGAGGAAGCGTGACAGTAAAGCAGGTATGCAGACTATGGTGCTTGCATTTAAAATGTGGCTCTTGAACTAACCAAATATCTGTTATTTATTTCTAATAAGGGATAAGAGATCTTATATTAGATAAGGTATTGTTAGTGATAAAACAGTACTTTTTTATTTGCTGTCAGCTACAGCTGGCATTTGCTATCGGCTACAATATAATGAAAAGATAATCCACAAAATCCCACCGACTTTTTTGATGTAATATTAGGCCTGTGCTTTTGCATGTTGTAATACGAATGCTTAATTAATATCCTATAAAATAATGAAATCAATATGCACACAGATATTAATGTTGTAAACAATTTCACCTCCATTTTTGTAACTCTTGCTTCCACTTTACAGATATACAGTACAGGCCAAAAGTTTGGACACACCTCCTCATTCAATGTGTTTTCTTTATTTTCATGACCATTTACATTGGTAGATTTTCACTGAAGGCATCAAAACTATGAATGAACACATGTGGAGTTATGTACTTAACAAAAAAAGGTGAAATAACTGAAAACATGTTTTATATTCTAGTTTCTTCAAAATAGCCACCCTTTGCTCTGATTACTGCTTTGCACACTCTTGGCATTCTCTCGATGAGTTTCAACAGTTAGTCACCTGAAATGGTTTTATAAGAAAAGAAGCAAACTGATCTGAAATGTTATAGTTTAAAAAAAAAATCATGTGCCTGGTACATAGTAGATATCTAGATATTTATTTCTATGGTAAAAATCTCAGGACGAAGTTTTTTTAATTTCAATTTATTAAAAGTTTGTTTCTAGGTTTGGAAAAATATCACAAACATTTAAAAGAGCTATTATTAATTTTAATAAATGTTATTAAAAATAACAAATGTTCATTCAGCATTAAACAAAAAACAAACCTCATTCATAATAGTTTATTAAAATTGTCTTTATTTATTTGTTGTTGAAAATTTAACATCAGTGTTTTCTAATAAGAGCACTTCTATCAGTACTGGATATCTGCCCATAAAGTTCATTAAGTACTCAGTATCAGTATCAGCTGACAAAAAATGGCATTAGACATAAATGTAAAGATTATTATTATTATTATCCCTACAGACTTGTAAATGTTGTTGTTAATGTAATGTCTTTTTTTTATGCGGCATACCAATGTATTCTTTTAAATTTAGATAAAAGTCCCAGCCACAGCACCATCCATTTATAACATCATTTTTAGGTGTATAATAAGTCAACACAAACTATTACACTGACATTAAAGCTGCAATGAGAATACTGAAATATTCTATTAATCTTTATTTCTGTTATTTGCTTAAAAGATATTTGCACTTCAGTAGTGAAAGATATTGTTTATTAAATATCAGAACAGATTTTTTAAAATAGTTTCCTGAAACAATTGGGCTTATCCTATATTTTGCACACTTAAAAAAAAGAAATTATACATATCGTAAATGCCATGCAAGATTGTCTGGCATCCTGTCCAGAAGGAAAGGTGCCTCCTTGCCTGGAAGGGAAGTCAGAGTTGAAGGACAGTTGATGGACTGGCGTCCTGACCAGATTGCGAATGGAGGCCAGAAAAATGGAAGGTCTGAGGGAGTTAGCCTTTTCATAGTATATACTCTACCAATATGCTAGAGGGCAGCGTTCTTGTGATGCCACTCTCATTTTCCAGATCCTGCAACATGTTGGGGATTGTAGTACCATGGAACAGCCCTGCTGTATGCCAAGGGTAACACCAGGGAAGCTGCAGGGATGAGCTCTCTCCATTCCATAAAACTTTTTTCTGACCCAAAAGTGAATTCTTTGGACTTGGACTGAACACCGGAAGTACTTCCAGAATCAAGTTTAAAAGCAGCCCTCTTCCTCCCTTTGGGTAGTTGGATTTAGGAGGTAGCGGACAACACTTGCGTGGAGGAAGAAAAGTAGGAAGGAAGAGGAAAGATTCACTGTCCCTGTGCATACTGTGCTGTTCAAAGGTATTTGAAAGAAATAAAATAATTGTATTTTGATCTGTGATTGTATTTGTGTCAGTAGTGTACGGGGTTTAGGGCTCACTAATGCCCCCTGCCATCCACAATACATACATATATTTTCTCAGCACCTTATCCAGTTCAAGGTTGTGAGGTGCTACTGGCTATCCAGCCACCATTGGGCACAGACCACAGACCAACTTTAGACAGGACTCCAGTCAGAAATAATGCTCAAATCAAATGCAAGTTTGATTCAATATTACAAGTTAAGGCACTCACCTCAGCATATTCTGAAGTGCTTTAGCAATACTAAAGCTTTAAAAGTTTCTGAATACCACTATTGATGCCATCAAAGCACTAAAAACCAAAGCCATTTTATAAATACTGAACTAAAATAAAACATAATTTAATGACTGAAAAAATAGCAAGAAGTAATAAATCTGAAACCAGCTGTTCTTAAGAGCCATTCTTAATGTTACAATCACAACAGTACTTGTTTAGTTATGATACAAATGTTTGGCTGCACATTCTGAAGCTACACAGAAAACATAGTTAAAAAGCTAATGGAAGGTTCTGTCTTATTCTACAAGCTAGAATGTAAATAGAACTTTCGGGTCATCTTGATACAAATCTGATATGTTCTAAAATAGATTCTGTTTGTTTGTGAATGGCAAGATTTAAGTGTATACAGTTTTCTGTGACATAATAAAACCTTACATCTTGCCTGAAGAAGGGGCCTGAGTTGCCTCAAAAGCTTGCATATTGTAATCTTTTTAGTTAGCCAATAAAATTTGTCATTTTGCTTGACTATAGAAACCTGAGAATGCACCATCAAATGTGTTTTGTGTTTGTGTGTGTCAATGTGTGCTTGACTATTCTTTTAAATTTTATCAAACATTTGAAAACAAACATACTTGGACTGGAATTTCTTGTGTTAAGTATTATACTCACCACTTGAACTGATACCATCTCAGAAGCTGTGCAATTTTTGAAAAACAAAAATCAAGAAACACTGCTAAACTTATTAAACCAAAAATAATGACATATCATCTACCTAGCTGATACTCAAATAAAATACTAACTTGACTAACCTTGATCAAGAGACTTAAATAGCAAATGCACTTGAGCAGAAAATGGCCGCACAATCAAAAGTGAAAAGTGCTTCGCTTGCTTTTGTAATCATATTATTGAAATAATTATTGCTTGCTGCTGATCTTTTTTAATCTAAATCAATATTATTTTCATTATTATTTTATTAATCAATCGGCTCAGTACTTGATGAATTAATTTCCCATCTGCTTTGGGTGTAATCTAACATCATGACATAACAATACACATTTATGGTGAGACTTGTGGGTGGTCCTGTTTTGCGTTAATTTTCTGTAGTCACCAAGAATTATTAGATAAGCACAGGGTCTGAAAATAGCTGGCTGGATGAACACATACAGCTAATGAAAGCTTTTCATTATAGCTGTTCATCACGGTCCACAAAATTCAGAAGATTGATGTAGCTACTTTGAATGAAACTAATGGACTAAATGGATGCTGAAGTTGACAGGCTGTTGATACACAAATTCTTTGAAAATACCTTGTAAATAACATTTGTTAAAAACATCACTGCATTGTATTAATCAAAATCAATGTAAAAATGTATACATATCACTATATTCTTTTTTATTTTGTGCACAGTTAAGTTTAAAGCACAAAGTGGCTGCGGTACTTACAATAAACTTTGGTCGACCAGTCCCTCCGGCATTTCCAACGAAAATTCCTGAGCTTGATTCAAATTGCAGTTGTTGGGAAGTGCGCTCAAACAAAATACGATGATACTCTTCACAGTCCATGAACAGTGTAATTTTATTATCTTGTACGGCCAGTGTAAAGCGATTCCATTTGTTTGTCATTTCTTGAACTTTGAAGGAAGCTACCTGCTGTGACTTTGATGTCGAGGATTCCGTGTAGTACATTATAATCCTTTGTGTATCATCTTCCACAGGTGTTAATTCAATGCCCAAATAGATGATTTTCTGGAAGGCATCAGTAATGGCAAAGAGCACTCCACCTCGGTTAGTGGTTGGCTTTATGGTTACAATGACAGCAAAATCTCTGTAGAAAGGTTGAGGTATGAATGTTTTGGTTAATCTGCCTATATTGGCATCTTGTCCAAAACTGTACGCAGGAAATCCTTCATATCCAGTGATAAAAGAAACTGAAGGAGGAAGTGGAACACCTATCAATTCAGTAAGATCAAGATGTCCCCTGGAACCCCTCTCTGTAAAGACACAAGAAGAAAAGCAAAGTGTGACTTAAGGTTACATTGTTTTTCTTTTAAGTACTGCTATAGTTTAAGAGTAGCTAGAAATTTTTGATATTAATTTGATCAGTTAAAGCAGTTTGTCTCTAATGTGTGTTATGGTTATTTGTGACTTAACACAGCAAAACAACAGATACAAAGCAACAACTTAACTGCGCCAGCTGGACTGTCTGAGGAGGCTCATGAAAACGCAAGCAAATACAGATACATCAGAAACTCCACATAAAAGGAGTACCATAGGTCTGCAGTTTTAAAATTGCCATACTCTTTCAGAATACAGATAAAAGCACATCTTTTTTAGGGCTAGGCTGCTGCTGAAAAAAAATTAACAATGTATTATCCTCTCCTTTTTCATAATTAAAAATTACAGAATACAAAAGATAGTTCATCTTAACCCACGCCACAAATGTATACCATAATTTGTAAGCAGGAGTTCATATCAGGAAATTTCAATAAAGTTAATTGATAGATTGTTTAAGGGAGGAGAAATTTGGTGGGTGGAGTAGAGAGATAAAGAAAAAAAAAAAACATAGAAGTGGTTTTTGTGTAGCTCAGTGCGGTATGTCCACAGTTGTGTTCTTAAAGAAATAAATATAACTGGCAAATAGTCCACAAAACTGGGGTGACCATCTATTTGTGCCTTTCCACACATCGAAGACTCAGTCGGCTACGCTACCGAGGTCGCCCGCAAGACAAGAAGAACCGACGCCGAATTCTGGTAAGGAGAGTAGCGGATGCTTAGCACCTGCTCTTACAATTATTTAATTTCCCCTTTGGTTTAATTTACCTAAAATCTAAATATTTGTTGGGATGCTGCCTGACTAGCTAACACTCCTTTTTATTTTGTGCACCGGGCTGCATGTCTGCAGCATTGTGAGACTCAATGGCTGAGACACCAGGCTTTAAATCACGAAGTTGCTACAGTAGTTCAACCCCAACTCTACTCACTGAATGACACTGTGGAAGCCGTCCAACCATGCAATGCTCCTATTCTTAAAAATATGAAAGCAATTGTACCATAGGTCTATATTTGATGAAGTGCTATAAGATATAGTTCATTTTAGAAAGGCACTACATGAAGTAAAGTATGACTCTATGGCTTTACTTTAGATAAAAAGACAGACAATGAAAACTTCCATTTCAAGCAAGCACTGCATCTGGGTTGCTCATGATACTTTGTTAGCCCTCCCATCTTAGCAAATGGAAGCATTTTTACCAAAAGCAGAAGTGGTGTGCATGGGCCAATAGTCTTCAGGCTAATTTTACTGGCTTTGTATGTGGAGCCAAAAAATAAAGAAACTACTTAAATAATTTTCTTTTGGTGTATTTCACTGTATCTTCAGAATGTCTTTTCTAAAATTCAAAAACTAATCCCTGGTCAAAGGTTTTCCATGAGTGACTGGCTACTGTTACACCATACCATCTTGTTATCTTGTAAAACTGTGTGACTGGAAAAATAAACTGTATGGATTTTTTGATTGTATTTCATCTTTTGATTAACAATGGTGAGAAAGTGATAAAACAGTCTTGAAAAATCACATCCAAGTGAATACTAATAAAATTGTATCTGGACAAAACCAGCAAGTATAAGCTTTCCAAAATGTAACATTGATGTCATTCTTACATTCTCAGCTGCGTCCAATGCAGCTCAAGTTTGCAGAAGCATTGGATAAACAGCAGCTACTCTAATGCAGACACAGTACAAATAGGAAAGCTACACAAAAGGAATGAACTATGATACATGTGTAAACTTTGTACTGTGCATATGGCAATACGCTTAACTTAATAATTTCCTGTATGCATATTGTATGTTATGTGTGATACTGTTTGCACAAGCATTGTATATACAGTATACCTGTAGTTTTGTAGTGTGTATATATGTGTGTTGTGTGTTAAAGTCAAAGTACAATGAATTGTCTTTCTGTGGTCTGTTGTAGTCTCGTCAGTGGGAGACATTCAAGTAAGAATTACTTGTATGCATGGCACTACATTTGAACTTGAACTACATGCATAAACTTTCAACATAAGCATTTCATATGGTGCACAGGTTCTTAAAACACAACAGTAACTAATGATTTTAGTCTGGGGAGACCCCACCCATTTTCTTTTGCTTATTTTATAATGCAAGCTAGTGTTTACTTAAAACCGCGCAGGCTCACATTAATTAATTAATAATCAAGTCAAATTGCCAGACGTTCATTAATCAGTGCTCTTTGTCACAAATGACACAATCTCAAAAGCTCCCTTTCAGGCATTCCTGGCCAAACACTTTGCATCACCATTAAACAAAGATCAGCACAGAACTGAGAAAAAATATTCAGGCCGAGCTCCCATTTACTAAAGTAAACTCAATCCTCTACTAATGCTACTTTCTAATCCTATTACCAGAAAATCATATGATACTGCTTATCTATTAAATGCACTTGTTTAACTCTCTGAATGCCATTCCATTTTTTAACACGTATACATTAACTACAGACTATTTCCCACTTATTTAATTCTCTACAACTTAACTTAAAGTAAAACACCATTCGGAATCGTATCAAATTATTTGTCATATTATAATAACAATTTCAGTTCCATAGCAGTTACTTTGAAACAGTGCAATTTGCATATTTGCAAAGTTCTACAAAAATCCTACTAAAGAAAGTTGAAGAGTTCAAAGAGTTTACAAATTACTTGATAATATTTTGTTAAACACATTTAAACTATTAAATCATATATGTATTTGTCTATTTTTACAACTCTTTGTATGTATTATGTTCATATTACATTGATTTGTCAATTTAACTTGAAGAAGGACAGTAAATGGCACAATATAGTTAATTCCAGTATACACTCCAGCATATGTCTACACTTAATCATTCTAGGCCAGTTTACATCTTCAGTTAACTAAGGGATGTGAGCTACCCATTGACATAAAATTTATTTTATAAAGTTAATTTATAGAGTTATTAAACTATTAATAACAAAACAAACATTCGTGTATATTATTTTCCTCCTACCATGAGAAAACACAAACAAATCATGCTTCAATTAATGACAAAAAAAAAAGATAAAAAGTCAATTGTGAAAAAAGTCCAAATCTGCTGATGCTTTTCATGCACATTTCCCTTCCTTACCTGTCTTCCATTTTCTCAGATGTTTTTTAGAACTCTTGGGATTCTTAGTTATTGCCATAGTGTCTTCTGACCTGACAGTCCCTCTAACGGGAAGAGGAAAGTCTGACGAGCCAATGGATTCCTCTGAGGGACTAAGAAATTTGTCTGTGATCCATGTCGCACTGCTCTGTGTTCCCTCCAAGATTTCTTCTACCTGAATCAGGGTTGTGCTAGTGCCTGACTCAGTGGTTTCTGCAGGGGCTGCTGTTGTTCCACTGCCCCAAAGACTGGCCCACCAAGACCACTGTCCACAAACTGGATTAAGAAGAATCAGCAGGCTATATACACTGTGAATTTGATGTCCCATCCCAACAAATTAAAAATCTCTGCTGCAGTCACAGAGCCTAGGTTGCTTTTCACCGTCTAAAATCGCTTCAGCTTTTCTGTACAGATTTCAAGTTGTTACTAAGAGGTTAAACATCCCTGTCAGCATTTCAGCATCATGCAGACTTAGGTATTTAAAAAGCTGCTAAAACGCTGACTTACATGACAAGGGTTGCCTGTTAAGTGACTTGGTAAAAGTTTCTCTGACAACCTCCTCTCTCCCTCCCCCTTTTATAATGGAAATAGAGTTGTGCTCTGACTCAAATGAATAGGGGGCAGCTGTATTCTGACTAGCCATGGGTCTTACTTAGCTCAGTGTACGCCACCAGCCTGCAAAGAAACTGATTACAACAGAGATCTCACAATTTAGATACCACTCCTTCTCTCTCTCTTTTTTCCAAAACTAAAGGTTCTGCCGTGCATACAAATTGGCTGCTTCTCACAGAAAAAATTAAGGTGACAAGGCCTGCCTTTATGCCCCCCGGTCCAAAAAAGTTTTACTCTTGCTGCAAGAAGACAAATGGTGAAAAACTGCTTCTGATCACTTTTTGTCATCCTAAGTGGAACTAGCAAAAAACACAGAACTGCTGTACATTATTTAAGAAAATGAGCAACAAGAGAAATGCAGTACAGTTATTTGTTGGAAATTATTTAATCTTTTTAAAAAAAATAAGTACCGTTATGCAAAGTAGGAATAACTGATACCTCTCTTTACTAAATTCAATTTCAGTCAGTCACTATAAATTAAGGCTGCAATGCAGGTACAAAAAAGTCTTTTATACACGTGTCACAAGATATAAGGAGCTTTTTCTAAATGTAGAGGAGGTGAAGCCAATACTGGGCTTGCTGGCAATTCAAGCAGTACTGAATAAGAGTCAGCTTATAATATGCCCTGACATGATTTTACTGGCATGAATAACTGCCATACCTATGCCAGTGCAGAAGGGCATTCACTAATGGGAACCTCAGTGGTAGATCCTTGTATTCTAATAATGAATAAAAGGAAACTCTTGGACACTAGAGTTTCACAGTCTAAGAGGTTATAACAGGAAGGTCCAGTGGATTATACTTGGCCTCCTGCTGTTTGTTATGGTGATAAGCCTGCCAGGGAACTGTCTGACACTTGAAGTGTCAGCTGGAGATCAGCACTGCAAGGACACATTAGACCCCTAGGTGAAATTCCAGATAGTTCCCAAGTGTTCTAAATGGCATTCCTACCCTAACAGTAGTTGCCAGGATGTTCCCAGATGTAGTTCCTGGCCGGGGTTTAAAAGCCCATTCTATCCAAAGGATAACTGAACTTGATGAGGGGTGCGAATCAAAAAAGGCTTTGGCTAGCAGGTGGAAGAGAGGCCAGAGAGGAAAATAACGTATGGAGAATGGTGGTAGAGAAGGAATACTGGTGTGCATAAACTAAGTAGGCAAATCCCACAAGGGTACAAATTTTGTATTAGCTAGGCCCAAGAAGGGAAGCAGGATTTTGTTTCCATTTATTTATCTTGGAACTGTATTCCTTCTCTTGTGTTTATCCACTTTCCTGTGTTATTTTATTAATATAAACATCCTTTTTGGAGTGCTATAGTTTACGTAACATCCATCCTGGGTTCAGCTACAGCTCAAGGGTACTCTCTATAATCCAGAATAAATTAAAGTAAACTCCAGTTGTCACTGACGCAGACAAAGTGATGTTTATCATGATCTGCTACTGACATGACTACATGTAAGAAAGTGATCCTGAAAATTGGAAGTGCTACACTTTGTAGCTTGAAACCATATAATTATAAACTGATATCCCACTAGGCACTTCTACAGATGGAACTGCAAATTAATACAAAAGCAAGTGTTCCTGAAATAAGATCTACTGTGACACTGTGGTTTCTACTTTTCAGGTTAACCTTTTCCTATTCAATCCCTTTCCTTTAAATGATGTGATTGTTTAATTAGTTGACATGTTTCTACACTCTTCCTACAATGTAAGGAAAATGCCTCTACATGATAACCAACTGTATCATTGAAAAGTGTTTATTGTTAGGGTGGCACAGTGGTTTAGTGTTTAGTACTGCCACTCTCTGGATATAGCAACTTTATCGGTTCAGCTTCATGGGTTCAGACTGGATGGGAAACGTCTGTAAACTACCATATTCAGGTCTCTCAACAGATGTTCTATAGGATTCAAGTCCAGGCTTTGTTTGGGTCACTCAAGGACAGTCAGAGATTTGTCCCAAAGGAACTCCAGCATTGTACTGGATGTATGCTTTGGGTTATTCTCGTACTGATCAGTGAATTGGCACCCCAGTCTTTAATTACCTGTACTCTGCAGCAGATTATCTTCTAAGACCTCTCTGTATTTGGCTGCATTCATCCTTTCCTCAATTCTGAACTGTTTCTGCTGCTGATAAAGATGGTATTTTCAGGTGATGAGTAGTGCCTGGAATTCACTAGACAAAGTGCTTGGAGTTCTCACTAAAGATTATTTCATCAGACCACAGCAACTTATTCCTCTTGCTCTCAGAATCCCGTTTAGAAAACTTTTACTCAAGAGCAGCTTCTGTTTAGCCACTCTACCATAAATGACAGATTCTCCCATCACAGCAGAAGACTTTTAAAGTTATGTTAGATGGACCACTGGGTTTTTGGTCGCCTCCCTGACCAAGGCCTATTTGGTTTGGCCAACTCCAGAAACAGCCATGTTGGTTCCATTTGCCTTCCATTTCACAATTATTGAGGCAAAGGTCTAAAGTGAGTTTTTGGACTTAATGGTTTATTTTCTGTTCCTGCATTGCAGTGTGAATTGTTGTAACCTATATACACATGTTTGTGTCTTTCTAAACGATGTCTAGTCAATTTCTAGACTGATCTCAAGGAGAATTAAAGAAAACAGGATACACCTGACCACACTTTGGAGTGCCACAGGAAATGGTGTGAATACTTATATAAATTAGAGATTTCAGTTTTTTTATTATTAATACCTTACCACACAAAATTTCTAAATGTGGCCAACGCTCAGGGGCTGAAGAAGGCCACTGTAGCTGATTGGCTTAGGGAGCTAGATTGACCCAGTGCTCGCTCCCGCATAAGCCCGGGGAAGGCAGTGGGGGATGAAGGACTGAGGCGGGGTTCAGATTGGGAGCTGTACTGGGAGCCATGGACAGCAGAAACCCAGGCCTGTAACGGAAGGTTGGCTGTGCTTGTCGGCAGGATGACTTCTGCAGGATCCCATGAGGGGAGAGCAGAAGGCATGTCGATTTTAAAGGGATGCATTGTGGATTAAGGTTTAGAAAAGAGCTTCCTGCATAATTTTAACCTCATTTTATGAAACATTTATTGAACTTTTATCATCCACTGAATACTTCATTTATATTGGATTATTTGTTGAACTTTGGAAGCAATGCACTTTGAATACTGTTTGGATGTATTTTTGATTATTTTTATAATAAAAGGACTTGAACATTTATGTACTTACCCCTTGTCTGCAACGCATGTGTCATCGTCTTGGTTACAGTATCAATGACTGTGGGCTCAAGAGGCTCCTAAAGAAGAGAGGGATTATGGAGCCAATTCGCACCATCACACTGCTTAATCCTCAGCAGGGTCGTAAGGGGCTGGGGTCTATACCAGAAAGCATTGGGTGTATGTCAGGAACAATCCCTGGACAAAGCCCCGGTCCATTGCAGGCTGAACTCACATACAGGCCAATTTGGCATTGCCAATCCACCTAACCTACATGATTTTGAACTTTGGGAGGAAACTGGTGCAGATATAGAAACCATGCAAACAATATGCACGGAGGACCCGGGATATGAAACTTAGTCTCCTTACAGCGACAAAGCAGCACTACTACAACGTCACCGTGCTGCACATGATTTTTATTTATTTTGTAAATTTTCTGAAAACATGTTTTCACATAGTCATTATGGGTTATTAAGTGCAGTTTGGTCGGAAAAAATGGCAAATTTATCCATTTAAAATTAAATTCACCACACAATAAAGTTTATAGAATCCATTGTACTCATTCAGAAATGGCACAATAAAATGTAGACAATTAAAAGAACGTTTAATTACCCCTTGTAGTCAAACATGTACATTTTTAACTTTGACGGAAGTTAAGATATACTGTATGCTGCCAATACGCATTGTATTGTGAAATGTTTGTTGACCCATTCTTGGAATTCAGCTCTGTATGTAGATTGACCTTTATGGCATTTGCTTTAGAGCAGTGTTTCCCAAACTCGGTCCTGGTGGACCCCCTGTGGCTACAGGTTTTTGTTCCAACCAGATTCCTAATCAGTGACAACACCTGATAACACTGAGCTCATTTAATTAGCTGCAATTCTTTTTTCTTTTATTGTACATTCAGAAAAAGCACAACAGCATGATTTTTACATTAATAAGGATGTTTATATATATTTCTTCTATTGCTATAGATTTAAACACTTAACTCTCTTCTGTTGATTTCATTATATTTTGCCCTTTCTCTGTGCGGTTTTTCCCCTTTGTTGTATCTTAATAATGACAATTAAAAACGACACAGAATAATCAAAGGCTGCAACTACTTTAGCATCAGACCCACTAATTAGTAAATAATGGATTAATTAAACAATTAGAACATCTTGAAAAGAAGAATGAAGATCAAGATTAAAATACTGTTACAAAGAAAAAAATACATTATTCCTATATAACTGCTTGGTACATTGTAATATTTTTTTTGGCAAACTTAGTTTTCTAATTTCTATATTGTTCCCAAAACACGGAACTTGGGAAATATCAGGCACTTAATTAGCCCAGGAGTTCAATTAAAAACAGAAGCTGCTTGGAACAAAAACCCGCAGCCACAGGGGATCCCCAGGACCGAGTTTGGGAAACACCGCTTTAGAGAAATAAGCCCAGCTTCTCCAAATATAGTTCTGTTTCTCCAGCTGTGCTATTCCATAGTAGGCCCAACTAATCCTCAGACAGCATAAGAAATATTAGCATGTTTGCAGTTCATTAATCTAATCAGTCACTATTTTATGTCCAAATGTCAAAGGTAGTTTAATATATTCAAAAATGTCTCTTCAAAATAACATTGATGCAGCAGATCAACTAATGAAAACATCTTAAGTATAACTGACACATATTTCAATATACAATATAATACGCGGAGTAACAGAGACTGGTACCCACCAGATCACGTCCCACATTTCTGACCAAACCCTAGCCTTGATGCTCAAAGTTTCACTGCAGATGGCCTAACAAGCAAAACAACTGCCTGAAGTGAACAACATCTTACGTTTTGGCAGATAACATCACTGTTATATATAGAGGAGTAGTCAAGGTTCTGCCACTACAGGAAAAGGGTGTGGGGTGAAAGAGAGAAGATGTGCCTATCCCGACAGAGACACAGCTTAGAACTTAGAAAGCCTCCTAAAAATGAATAACTTGGAAAGCCACCCTTATGCATGCAGCTGACCCTTTAGGGTTTTATCCTTTGAAAGCCTCACTGGATATAAAAGCAGGTTGTGCTCAAATAAGATTGTCCACCAGGACATTGGGTGACAGTTAGAAATAGGAAAAGAAAATTAAACCACAATGTTTATCAGGGTATAGTGTTTATCAATGTCACTCTAAGATCTCTGTATACTAATGTGGATAAAAGGCGATGCTGGGGGTTTGAGTGCAACCCCAAAAGTGATACATCTGAGGGCAACTCCAATGTGATCTATTTTAATTAGCTCTGTTCTATAACAAGTCATTGTCTGCTTGCAGCAGCTTTCAATATGAGGATGTGATGCAGTTAGAAATAAAAGGAAAAAACTTTCAAACTAATACATGAAATTAAGTTTGAAAATTAAACTTTCAAAATAAAAAATCAAACAAAAAAAATTATTCATAATTTTAAACAGAAGAGAAAGAATTCCACAAATCAAAGAGCATTTAAAGGACCTAAAGTGTTATTTTCACCCTTTTACTGTGATAAAGCCAAATTTATTTAAAAGATAAATTCTTTTTTACTTATTTTTGATTAATTAACTGATTAGCAACAGAAAGGGATTAACATTTCAGCTGTATAGTTAATAAGAAAAGTAGACAGAACCTAACAGTAAAAAAACAAAAAACTGCTTGCATTCCAAATAAGATTTTGCACACACAATAAGAGCTGTGTATTCTTTTGATTTATTGTCATTTTTTTAGATTACATTATAAATGCAAGAGAAAAACAAGACAACTGTGCACACACCTTATAACTATTTACAATGTTGTATTAAGTTTAATCACTCATCACATCAGTTCGGTTCAATATAGGGTTTTCTATGAGTCTGAACTCAGAGGCGGGGATATAAATGTTACACGACGCATGAGCTTGAGGATGCTGCTGCTATGTAAGCAGTGTACTGTCTATAGTTGTGCACATATTTTAAGTAAATCTGGAGGACTGCACCAGGTGGCAGTGCAAGAAATCATTATGGTGAAAAAACGTCCAGTTTCGATATGTTCTGAGTTAAGGGAAGAAAGACATTAAAAATAAAAATTCTTTGAATTCTGATGCTTTTGCAAAGGTGAAAAACAGCACAGCAGACAGACAGCACACAGAAGACGGTATGTGGGACCTTAAAATGTATCGTGTTACAATGGAGAATATGCAACTCTTTGATTGCCTATGAGAAATAGATGAAGAAAAGCACCATGAAGACATTTGCACGTCAGCATTTAAGTTTGATGATTTGCTTCACTGCAACGCACCATCAAACATCAAAGCACACACATTAATCCTGTTGGAGCTGCAAGCCTGCTGTCATATGTTGCTAGTAAACAACAATGCTGACGTCATGTACCAAAACCTGAACTCACATATTTTTGCTGGTACTACAATTTGCACACGTCACATTAATTTCTGACATTGTGCTCAGTGAACGTGTAAAAAGAAAGCAGGAATGTGTGGCAGCCATTATGTATTCTGAGCGTGAAGTATAAACCAACCCTTAGTCAACACAACAAGTGAGTAGCAAAGTACATTTGATGAGGATAGAATTAATACTATAGAAAACAAGTACAGGTATTAAACCTGTTTAAAAATTTCAGAATCGACCTGACACGATATTTTTGACTTCACTAATTCAAAACATGTTCAGATGTTCGTTAGTGATAAAGCTTACACTATTGTATCTCAAAGCATATGGAGGCCAACTGACTTTCTCTGTCCACATAATTACACAGCAAACGATCACCTCAAGTGAAAAATACTCCCCTTGGACAGAAAAACCCAAAACACACCTCGTAGGACAACATTTTTGAGCTCAGTCGTTGTAAAGTATAGCTCAACTGTCAGTGATGCTGTCAGTAACATCGCTGACTTGTATAAGATATAAGATTTTGGAGTTTATGGTTTATGTTTGCATGCTTTTCCTTTTCTTTGTTGTCATTGTTGGTTTAATGTGCAAAAAACACATTGTCCACAATGCACAAGTAACCTACACGATCTGAGTGGCTGTGTAGGGATTCTTTCTAGTTATGTAGGGCTGTTCTTTGTAGAAGAAGACATGTGCATGTTCTAATACTGGCATGATAACAGTGAATTTGAAATGAAAACCAAGAATACATGAATGCATCATCATAAGGCTCAGAAGAAGAAATACCCACTCATTCTCACACCCTATTCCTTGAAATTCTAAATATCCCTGTAATAGTAAGTGTAAATACTTGTTTCTTTTACAACAGCCAGTCTTTGGGCATATTAAACTCTTGATTCTCTCCATGGCAACACTGCTAGAAAAAAAATGTCAGGCCTGTGTCTGGTCTGTGCAGTAGGACTATAGTATTCTAAACATTGGGGATGCTGTTTTTATATATTACCTAGTCAATTAAACATTTGCACAGTGAAATTCTGTAATGCATGTTTTGCTTTACGGACTCAGACTCTGTAACTCTGACCTGCATAAACAGATTAAATGAAAGGATGATGATGATGGAAAGATCTTTTGCTCTTACAAAGTAAAATAACTGATTTTTAAAATAGCTTGTTTAAAAGATTTTTTACTCTCATATCCTTTCGATACATTTGTTAACTAAAAGTCAGAACTTAAAAATGCAGAAACAATACAGCAAAATGTTTTTGGAAGGCTTCCATTTTATGGTGTAGGTATAAAACAAGACCACTAGATGGCATCAGTGTCACACATACACACATTACTATACTGTACAATAATTCCAAAGACCACAAAGGTTTGCTCGAGAATACTGGAAGAGCAAGCATACAAATGTGCAGACTATGTAATATTATGACACCTTGTAACTCTGAGCCCCTGAAAAAGTTCAAGGGGTCAAAAGTGTGAAATTACTAAGATCAAATATTTGTATTGTAACGTTTACTCATCCTCTCACATTTACGGATGGCTGACATTGAAAGAAGTATAGAAGTAACAAATCTTGAAATCTGCTGGCTAAGTTGCCTAAGTTGCACGTCTTCTCTTTGGCTCAGTCTCTGAGGCATTTGCAAGCATGTGCCGAGTTTAAGGAATTTAAATAATCTTGCCAGTTCCTACTATTTGTGTTGACAAAATGCTCTGAATGGATTGTGCACCAACCTGTCAAATGCTTGCAAGAATATCAGACGGTTGTTGGGTCCCACTGACAAAGCAGGATCACCAATTCATTATACAAATACTAGGAATTTGATGACTCTACAACTCAGGACAAGATTCCAACATGTAGAGTCAAGGGTTCAAATTACTATACTGCATGCCAGCCTTGGATAATCCTGAGTGTTTGTGGAGTGTGCATGCATGTAGGGTTTATTCCTGTCTTACAAACAATGCTAATGGGACATACTCTGGCCTGATGTGAATTAGGCAGATTCAAAAATAGATACACTCACTGAAAAAATTATTAGGAAATCTATACTAATACTGAATAGGGCCTCCTTTTGCTCTCAAAATATTTTGAGGCATGGATTCTACAAGATGTTGGAAACATCCCATTGAGATTTTTGTTCATGTTGACATGATTGAATCATATAATTTCCGCAGATTTGACAACTGAACATTCACACTGTAAATCTTCCTTTCTATCACATCTCCAGTGGCCTTCAACAAAGAACTCATTGTCAAATTCATGAAACCAGTTTAAGACAACTTTTGCTTTATTACATGGTGCATTATCATGCTGGAAGTCGTCATTAAAAGATAGATAAATTGTGGCTATGCACATGGTGAGCAGCAATACTCAGGCTGTGGCATTTAAGCAAAGACTGATTCGAGTTAAAGGGCCAAAAGTATGCTAAGAAAACATTCCCCACACCATTATGCCACCACCGACACCAGATAGATAGATAGATAGATAGATAGATAGATACTTTATTAATCCCAAGGGGAAATTCACATAATCTAGCAGCAGTATACTGATAAGCCTGGACTGTTGGCACATTTTACACTGGGTGCCTAGATTCATGCTATTAGTATCAACTCATGACTCTACCACCTGTGTGCCTCAGTAGAAATCATGATTCATTATACCAGAATTTGTTTTTCCAGTCTTCAGTGGTTCAGTTTCTGTTGTTTTCTGACAGGAGTGGAACCCGACATAGCCTTTTGCTGTTGTAGACCCTCCGCCTAAAGGCATGTTGACAGGTTGTAAATTCTGAGATGTTTTTTTTTTTTTGCTCACCACAGTTGTACAAAGCGGTTACAGTCTGTCACCTTGAGCCAGTCTGGCCATTCGCCACTGACCTCTCACCACTGATCACTCACAGGCACATTATCATCTGCAGAACCGATGCATGCTTTTTTCGTTTATTGCACCATTCTGAGTAAACTTTAGAGACTGTTTTATGAGAAAATCTCAGGAGATCAGCAGTTCCAGAAATACTCAAACTACTCCATCTGGCACCAACAATCATGCCAGGGTCAAAATCATTGAATAATATTTTCCCCATTTTCGTGCTTGATGTGAACATTTACTGAAACTCGTGACCTGAACCTACAAGATTTTATGCATAGTGCTGATGTCACCTGATTGGCTGATTAGATAACTGAATGGATAAGCAGGTGTACAGGTGTTCCTAATAATTTTCTCAGTGAGTTATTATGGAGTGGATTAACTCTGTCCAGATTACTACCGAAGTAAGTTGGCATAGCAGGCATGAAGTGATTACTGTGCATATTGGAGGCAATTCTCTCCAGTAAACAGGTTGGTATTCATGATTGCAGGAGTATTATTTTAATTAATACAAGCTGACAATTATCGGTAATTCAACAACTCATCCAGAATTTCAGAAGCTTGCATGCTGTATTGACTGCATGATGGTGAACACAGAGAAGAAAAATGTATGGGGCAGCAAGCCTTCAAACTGCACACTTGAGGGCAACCATTCTATGATGCTTCAAATATCACCACTCTAAGATCTTTCTAATATACAGTATTTGGTCATACCTTCATTTCCTATAGTGTCTTTACAAGGTTACAGTCATTTTTAATACATATAAAGTATTTGCCTAGGATAAACTGCTGTAAGTTTTTAATGTGAAAATTTTTACTTTTCAAAAATCCATCTTTTGCATTAGACTCTGCGAGTAAACTTCAAGAAATAAAGGAAGACACCAGGTTTTATAAGGTCTGCTTCATATAAACTGTCTTACAATGTTATCTGACTCACAAAGAACATATGAAAACACTGTTTTTAATTATATAATTAATTTAACAAAAAAACACAGCTTTCAACTACATTTGGCAATCTGCTTATGACCTTGTGAGCAAGTCAGTGTTTTAGTGGACAGCTCAATGTATCATTTTTAATGTAGATCATTGGTGAGGATCTTCAATGTGGTGGTCCAGACTCTAAAGAGACAGCTATTCTGCGGTACTTGGGAATGTGAGGTTTGGTCCAGCTTGTTGCAAAGAAAACACATGGCTCAGGAAAAAAAAGAAAAAGAAAAGTTCTACTCTCAGGCAGTCCAATGCAAGGATTTGCTGAGTCTCAGGGGTAAAACGGATGAGTGCTTGCTTGCTTGCTGAGGTTCCTGAAGCCATTTAATTTCTGGCAGTGAGAGACAAGAAAGAATGAGGCAACAAGCTGTGCCAAATTCACAAAGAGGATTGGGTTGGAGGAGTGGGGGTTGCAGAAAATCAAATAGCACACCAAGAAAAAGCATATGCATTTAAGAAAACGCATTTCCTCAATTACGTCAATCCAAACAAGAATTTCTAAATGGACTGTTTGTGCAGTGAAGTAAAAAGAGAAAACCTACAGATTGATGACTTTATTCAGACAGAGTTCAAACATGCTCTTTTCAGATCAGAGTCAGTCAGCAACCCTGAACAATTAATTGTCTCAGTGGGGATCAAAGATAAAGCAGGAAGAGGCAACCAACTTAATGTTGAGGACATTCCTAACATTCCCACCGTTACAGACTTAATTAGCAAAATGCCATATTACGGGAAATTTTTTAAATTAATTACTTATAATTAAAATTTTAAATGAGAAGAATTTTATGTGGGGGCCACAACTCCAAAATCCTGGGTCCAAATAATTGCCTTGCCACTGCCTGTATGGAATTCTGCAAGTTCTTCCCTCCTCTGTGTACTTTTCTTGAATTCTCTGATTTACACTCAAATTCCAAATATATATTTGGTTATTGGTTGAATGTACAGTGGCCAACAGTAAATAACAGCAAGAGTGTATGCAGGTGCAGAGATTGTTCCTGCATTTTGACAGTTTCTTTAGACAAGCAGACTTGGGTGGCATACTAAAAATGAAAATGAAAGGATATACATTGTCACAGATGAGCGGGGACACTGCCCGGCCGGGACGCCTGGATAGTCCCCGACGTGGACAATTTTACTCCTTGGCCTATTTGGGGGCCACAAGGAGGGAGCTGGGACGCTTGTGAGAGGACGTGGCCACCGCCAGGGGGGCGCCCGAACAGTGAGGGAATCCTGGAAGTGCTGCCAGAAATAATTCCAAGAAGAGTGCTTCCAGGTGCTTTTCTGACACTTTCACCACACCAGGAAGTGACGTCAGGGAGAGGACCTGGGGCTCATCTGGGTCATAATAAAAGGGGCCGCCTCCTTCCAATAGACGAGCCAGAGTTGGGTGGAAGGAGACGAAGCTTGTGAGGAGGAAGAAGGAGGTCAAGAGAGAGAGAGAGAGAGAAAAAATGAAAGAGAAAGAAGAAGAAGAAGATGACAGTGGAGAGAGTTGGTGTGAGGACATCGTGGTGTAGAAACAGTTAGAAAATAAAGAAGTGTCTTTTGGACATCCTGGAAGTACTTCTGGAGACACTTGGCAATTTATGTGACTGTTATTGGTGACATTTTCCACTTGACAAAACCTGCTTAATCCATGATAGGGTCATAGAACCAAGTTGAAGACATTTTGTAATATTTAAATGTCGATTTGTGAGAGTTTTATGAATGGAAATCTGACTGCCATCTCAAGACTGAGTATCTGGTTCTCACTCAAAAAAAGCATACTTTGACGGAGAGTGCATCTACGAATTAAAGATGATAAAACTGAAAGAGGAATAGTGCTGAAGATGGTATGTCTTTTCAAAAATAAACCCACCTCAACCTTTTACATTTGGGCAGGATGCAAGAATACAAGTAAGTAAAAACGTAATTAGCAAACTAAAATAAATCAGCTAGCATGTTTATTATTACTGGATACAAATATTTATATATTTAGTTATAGAATATGGGAAACCACATAGGAGCATGTTCACTGTACAATCCAGACCAATGAAACTCTTTCAAATCCTGACTGACACAAACCCAAACTAATCTCCCAGCTCAAAAGATAATAGCACAGTGTTAAAGTATGATGGACAAATGTCACTTCAAATCCAAATGTATATACAAATGAAACTTTGAAATAATTTTTACTCAAAATGTTTTGCTTTAAATACAGTCTTTATATTAGATGATTTATGTTTTCTAATAAATAAAATAAACATGAATTTTAATATATTTTTGTTTATCATGGCACCAGAGAATAACTGCATTTTGCCTGTTAGTCAAATATGCATATGTACTATGTACAAATGACAAATACCACTTGAACTACTACCACTAATAATGCTAGTAATAACGCCACACCTTTAACTAGACTTTGTTAGAAAATGTGATTTGAAAATGGGCATGGAAACGCCAAGATAATAGCAATCCTAGTAGCTAGTCCAGGTATTGCTTGCAGGTTCTTGGACACTAAACATTTTTTAAGACAAGGAATCAACCTAGTAAAGCACTTGATCCTACCAATTGCAGGCCATATCTAGAAAAAATTACTCCATCTCATTACAAAAAAAATGCCCAATAATTAGTTCTATATCAACAAACACAGTGTCCTTAATTTTCAATTTGTTTTAGTTTGATTACTAGCCTCTCATGTGGTACCTCATTAAAAGTCCTCTGAAAATTAAGATGAACAATATCATGCTTTCATGATTCCTCACAGAATTTAAAGATATTAGAGAAAAATTACCTTTACACCCTGAACCCATAGTCACTAATTGCTCATACACTTGTTCATAGCATGTGATGCTCTATCTTAGGGGTGTCCAACTCTGATCCTGGAGAGCTACAGTGGCTGCAAATTTTCATTCTAACCATTTACTAATTAGCAACCAGTTTTTGCTGCTAATCGGCTTCTTTTGCCTTAATGTTAATTGACTTTGTATTGAAGTCTCAGGCCCCTTATTTATGTCTTTTTAAATTAATCAGCAACTAAACAAGATACAAAACAAATCAACACATGACCTGTTAAACCTGTGTTCATCATACAATATCAAACAATAGAAAGGTGACGGTCCCAGTTGATCAGCTCTGTTCCACAAAACATTTTGATGGTGTTATTAATAAGAGGAGAAATAAAATAGTTTTGTAAATAATGAATGTACTAATAAGCCAAGTAATTAAATAACTGTTTTAATTAACAGCAATAATCAACTTCTGATTAAGAAACTGGTTGGAATGAAACTGGAATTCGAGGCCCCACTAAACTGGTCATCTGTTGGCTCACGTCACATCTCATTTTTGTTTGTCTGTCATTTAAGGAAAAAAGAAGTTCACAGGACTGAGTCTTAAGAAACAGGGCAACTGAAACAAAGGCAAAAGAAGTCACTTAACAGCAGAAATTGGTCACTGACTAAGAAAGTGGTAGGAAGGAAAGCCTGTAGCCACTGCCACCCTCCAGGATAACAGTTGGACACCCCTGCTCTCTCTTTGTCTTAATAACTGCTTCAATTAATTTAGCCATTAACTTTATTACTAAAAAATTATTAGTACATAAGAAGAACATAGTACAATTTTAATGAGAATGTGCCGTTTAGGCCAAGTAGACAGAAAATGACTACTACACACAAGTTCAGACCATTACGTGTTCAAAGAAAACAGTAAAAAATTATCTCTTTAAGTTGGATACTTAGAAGACATTTAAGCTATTACCTCTAAGTGTACATGTTGTCTGTCTTTAAAATGATCTACATCTTCAACTGAGAATCAACTGTTTAGTTTGCTCCGAGCATTTAACACAATCTGCACTATTATATTACTTGTTTGCTTTGCTCATGATCTGTTAGATTAAAATTGGTAATCAATTTGGGATTAGAAAAAATTTTGTCTAGTTAGGCCCAATTTGGACAGTACTGATTTTCAAGGAAACACTCGAAACTGAGACATGAAAACAAAGGGTTTGATACAGTATATTTCAAGTATGAGTTGCAAGCAGAGTTTAAGGCTAAGCAATGACTGTTTCAAATATACTTCCATAGCTATTAGACATAATCAGGAAACCAGAAGACAAAAGTCATTACGTTGAATTCCAGACAGTACAACAAAAACAAGTCAGAGCGTGGTACCAGGCTGTCTGAAGTGAGTATCCTGCTCAGCGCACCTACTGACGTGATTTGCAATACTGCTTTCATGTTCACACTCTGTGGGGCATCTCTGAGATGATAACAGAGATGGGTGGAGATATTGGTCCTCCTTCAAACTTTTTGTCAAAAAACTTACATTTTCTCGTTTCAACTTGACTTTTCTTTATATAATTTCAGCCATAAACACTGAAGGTGTTGAATCACAGTTGCAAATTGGTCATGCTGGTGCCTCATACCTTCAGAGTTAAAGTCTAGTCTGTGCAATATGGTATGTTTTAAGCAATGGTCTCCAGTGCGTAAAAAACAGTTACATTACAGAATACTCATTGAATTAGGTTAACTAGTGTCTCTAGAGTGGCTTGGCACGAATACGTGTGCAATGAAATACACTGACACCCCATCCAGATTTGGTTTCTGCCTTGTGCCCATGGTCACAGGCATAGACTAACATTCACAACCCTGTATTGGAATGAATCAACGAACAAATGAATGTTGATGCAGGGCCATTCATGTTGCTTACTTTCCATGCCTCTCATTTACAGTCTTGGAGAAAAGTGATATTCCTAGCAATGCTACTGCACAATATGTAGAAAAAATCACTGACCCAATTTCACAGGTTAAAGTGAGACTGTATATAAATATAACAACTACCTACCTTGTGATGGTGTGCTTAGTGCAAGTATTGCATAAAATAAGCTCTGATTTGGTTGACTTGAAAACACACGCGCACACACAATGTAAAAAAGCAAGAGCTATCAGAATGGAGATAAATATCTATGCATACTTAATTCAGTTCAATGATAACATAAAAATAGTTAACACAAAAGCTGAACTGAATTTGTTAAGTGCAGTTATCAGTTTCTCTTTATAATACATCCCACTGATCTAAACATCTTTGCCATGGTGGGATATTTAAAAAAAAAATAGGTCCCATTGTTTATTGCATTACAACTTACCAAAAAAGTGAGTCCTCTATGTGTTAATAGATATACAGTAGGTTCATTCAGACAACAGCAGGAACACTAACTATACGGCTGATTGACTTTTAAAAAATCTTCAGAAAAAGCAGGTGTCTAAGAAAGGCCTAATGATATTTTTATTACTTAGCTTTTCCTTTTTAAGATGACACCCTGTGGAGAAAGTAGTGCTTTTTTTTGGTTAATTCACAATAAATTAGGAATATTTGCTATCAAAATCTGACTCAGCAGTGCAAGTTCAGTGAGTCCGGAAAAGTGAGGCAGGTGAGCAGCCTCTCCTTGGTGGCCCTGTTGGGTTCAATGATAAAGGGACTTTGTTCTTTTTCTGGGTCAACACAGAAGCCACCCACAGCTACACAGCTAAGCGTGTACATTAGTTAGAACGTCACTGAAAGCAGCAAGCTCCACCTTTTTACTTCTGCCAATAATAATAATACTGTACTGGTTAGGAGGCCTCATAAAGTAGATCAGCTTGTAAACTGGCAAGTTTTTACAGTAACTAAATCAAACTTTATTTTACTGCTAATTGTTGCATAGGGCCCATACTAATGGATACTTGCAAAAAGGAAAAGTTTCAGCATTAACATTATGTAGTGACTTTCACAAAGTATCCAGCAACAAACTTACATTGGTGCATTTCCTATGATAAAAGTGCAGGCAGTTTAACTAACCTGCCAGACTAAAAGAATAAGGCAGTATTCTAGTGACTGAAACTCATCATAGATTAAAGTGTTATCATCCCAAAAGACATTCTCCTTAACAAGCTGGCAGACTCCACAAAATCAGTCACAGAGAGCTTCAGTTACATAGATCACTGAAACCACTTTGGCTCCTGAAAGTATAGTTACATCAAGAGACCATGAAATAAAATGAGCCAACTCTTAAAAAATACACTGCAGCTAAATTGAATCTCTGAAATTGGCTGCATATTTCAGAATAATAAAAAAAAAGTTCCATTACAACACCACCTTTGTAAGCCTTCAATTATCTAAACGTGACAAACTATAAACAAATGTCTTCATGTAGTTAACAGCGTTCCTGTTTTCTAGTCTTTTAAGACAAACATCAGGCAGTAAAGAAACAAGTGATCAAATTGGCTAAAAAATATTTCACTGTAAGAGGTGTGTTTTTCCTAAACTTAAAGCTGTGCCACGGATTCCTTAACACACCTCCCAAGACGGCCACAGTTAGCATGGACCATAAGTTTTTAGGCCAAGAACCAAACACTGAACAACTGTTCTCTTCTTGTGAGTACGTGATTAACCTTTTTTTAAATTTCTGTCAGTGCTATACTCCAAGGGGAATTATTTTTCCGTTACACTAGTGAAAGAAGCCAGTATTTCAGAAAGAGCATGAGGGCTCCTAAAATGGGGTGTGTTTTTCCCTGTTAAAATGTGCCATATTGAAAGAATAATTTGTATGAAACAAGTAGAAAGTAACATGCTGAAACATCCTAGTTTTATAAAGGACAAACAGGATTATGATTTTTTTCTTTTATTTTGTAATCTTAGTAAGTGATTACATTTGTGAAGGGCACAAACATCTGTATTTCAGCAGTAATAGGAAACTTCAGAACTTAATGCAGGAAATTTAACAAGAGAATGTCTGAATACTATAGATCAGATAACAAAAGGACTTGCATGTTAACTGTAGCATGTATAGAGGCCTTCAGCACATGAAATGCTGCATATCACATATAGTGAATGTATAAAGTGTTCAGACCCTTTCAATTTCTGCATATAATTGAGTGGCTTTGAAACGAGTCTCTGACTGTTCTTGAGTGGCCTAGACAAAGCCCATAGAACATATGTGGAGAGACCTGAAGATGGCAATTTACACACACTTCCAATCCAATCCAGAGTTTAAGAATATCTGCCCAAATCCAGGTATGCAAAGCATGTAGAAGGTTACCCAAGAAGACTCGAAGTTATAATTATTGCCAAAGGGGCTTCTACAAAGTACTGAATGGAGGGCCCGACTACTTACATGAATGGGAGATTTTAGTTTTTGATTTTTAATAAATCTGAAGACCTTTCTAAAAACATTGTCATTATGGCTTACTGAGTATAGATTGGAGAGCACAAATGGCAAATTTGATTATTTTCACGTACTACTTTATGGTAATAGTAATGTAACAGGTTTGCATTAAGTCTGCCACTGGTTGTTCCAATATAGAACTTACGGCCTTGCTCTGTAATTCACAGCCCAGGTGTGGAATTCAAAACTGAACACTTGGCTTACTAAAAAAAAAAAAAAAGACCTGCTTGATATATCTCCCTAAGTAGGTCCATTTTACTGTTTTTGGACCTGCTGAAGTTGGTCAAATGATTTAGTGAAATTCTAGCATTAGTTTATGATTAATAGCTACATTTACTTATTTTGTATCTGCATTTACTTATTTAGCTGAAGGCTATATCCAGGGTAACTTACAACATTTATCATACGATTGGTTACATGTCTTCTGATTTTGCAGTTGCAGCACAGGCAGGTCAAGTGACATGCTCACGTTCACACATGTGTCAGTAGTGGGATCTGAACCCACAACATCAGGCTTTGAAGTCCAAAGCCTTAACCACTACACCACACCACTGTTTATGAGTGAAACCAACCACTGCTGTCACTTGGAAACAGGCCGCCTGGAGATATGTCACATCTACAGTATAATACTCTGAATAAAGTGGTCAGTTATCCTTCCCTCTCCTACTGATTATCCTACCGTGTCCTACAGATATACAACAATTATTTCTCCACATTAACCAAAACATTTTAATATAGTCTTAAAAATAAAAATGACTGAATATGGTCTGTTGTTGTTTTGGTTACTGCAATCAATAAACTATTAAATAAAGCATGGCCCAAAAAACAAGAACAATGAAAATGTATATAATAATTTATATAATATAAATTATTTTATGGATCCACAAATGTCTGACAAAATAAATGAAATACTTGAGTGAATGTGTAATACAAATTAAATTAAAATTAGATGAGGCTTCAACTCTGGTTTGGTCATTTAGGTAATTAAGCAATTAGAGTGCCATTACGGTTAAAGAGTGTGGCTATACAACTTATTAAATTGAAAAAGACAAAGCAGCAGCAGTGGACAGCCTCAAATACTAAATGGTGCCAAAGAGCCCCAAGTAAAGTGATTACATTTAATGCATGTCTACACCAAAACAAAGGATTGTTATTTTACTGCCTGTTAACATAAGCTCACTCCTGCTTAAACATTTGATTTCACAAAGTTAACATCAGGCTAGCTTTGATTAAAAAAAAATAAAAATTAATAATAATAATAATACATTTGTCGAAACTTAGCCATTATTCAGAATAGATTGGGTGATCTAAGATGGAAAAAATAAATGTATATAATGTACAACAATGTAGACATTTGTACACTGGATCCTGTTCACATATTTAGCTAGTTTGATACATATGATCTGTGCCAGGAAAAAAGAAAACATTAATAAAATTAACAAGGTTGGCCTGCACATCTTATTGATTATAATTTGCTTTTCCATCTCTTTAATTACTTAAAGTATCTGGTAAACGTGAAGTGATATCTCAAATACTTTTGACAGTTTAATGGAAAATAAGAAGAAGGAAACCGACAATGTATGCACAACATCTAATAACTAACCAAAAGTATTTTGCCACCTAATAATAAAAATAAACTACACTACCTCCCAATCGATCCCTTCCAACAGCTAACAACAGTTTAAAACAAAATAACTTTTTTGCACTCAGAAAGCTAGGTAATATAAATTGACAGTGAATATTACATACATACTGTAAAATAATAATAATTTAACACTACTTAATCCAGTTAAGGACTCAAGGAGGACTGGAGCCTATCCCTGCAGCAAATGGGGTCGATTGCTAATTTGGCCAAATGAAATGAGTCATACCCCAGTAGGAAAAGCAGTTTAGGAAAGGCAAAAGCACAAGTAAGATAATAATGTTTTACCAAGACTAGGCAAAAGGATTGCCGCTGAAAAGATTTATTTTGTTCCCAGGATTAACAGAACACACAAAAAGCTAAATAGGAGAAAAAAGACAATGTCAAATAAACAGGAAATATCTTTTCCCTAATTAACCACTTATTTCACAAATTGCTGTTTGTTTTTGTTTGCATCCAAAAATATTGGGCATTGGCTTCGCCTAACTAAATAAATACAAATATTAACCAAAGCAGAGTTGTCCAAAATTGTGACAATTGAAAAGCCCCACCATCATTCACATTGGGTCAATATGGAATCAATCTAACAAACATGTCTTTGGGATATGAGAAGTAAACTGACACAGACATGGGAATAAAGCACAAACTCAACACAGATAACAACCGGCCTTGAGGTACAAACTGAGGACACGGGATCTGTGATACTTATTATATAATGTCAATTGGCTAGTGAAACAGAGAATACAAATCCTCAAATACAATGGTTTAAATGACTGTATTGACACCTGGGTAGCTAGGATATAGTCTCTTTGCACTTATCTTTTAGTGAAAGTCCATTTTGAGCAGGTACAAAAGTACAACAAACTGAATATTTGAATTTGGCTACTGATTTTTTGTACTTGAAAAATGTAAAAAAAACTCTTTTATCTGTTCCTTATAAAAAGAGGGAAACAATTAGATACACCAAAGACATTTCTTCCACTTAAGTAGGTCAGAACTTCTGTGGGGATTTCCTTCTTTGTTTTTTTTTATCATTTTTGGTAATGATTTTGAGAAAATGCAGCTGCCTTAGAATCTAAGTCATGTGGGAATCCTTGAGTAGGAGAAAGGCACATTAAAAACCAAACAGATGATGTCCAGAGAGATTTCCACTGGACTTTTGCACCTGGAGCAGAAGTTACACTTCCCATGACCATAACATGCTGACAAGCAGATAAAAAAGCAGCAGCTGCAGAGTCTGATCAAGGATGTGAATTGTCTCCAAACAGAATTTTTACCTTATATTTTCGTTGGCAATATGTACAGTAAATGATTCCTAAAAATGATGATAACTTAAAGCTCTGCTATTGCTTTGTTACTTGATTAATGCAAGAAGCCTGAGTTTCTCTTAAATTGTATCAAATGTAAGAAACACTTAATAGAAAAAATGGCAATCTTTTATCAGGTACACCATGCAACCAGCAGACTGTTCTTTTGACTGCGTGTTACTTCAGTGTGTTCTTGCTGCTTAGTATCAAATGAAATGTGATTTTGATGGACATTGTTTTATGAAAATAAAGAGATTTTTGAATGACACAGAGATTCATAAAAGTGATTTTGAAATCCTATGTAAACACTAGGGGTATTGCATCTGGAGCTCAGATGCACCATGGGGTTGTTTTCTTTGACGCAAAATTAGAGCAGCAAGGTTTGAATGAAGACTACTTTAAATGACATGTTAAGTGCTTAACCTGTAAGAAAGTTTACTTTAACAGAAAAATAAAACCATAAAGAAGAGAATAACCAGCCCCAACATATTAGCTAAAAAATAATATTTTTCAATTCTGGTTTCCTAATTTAAGGTGCAGCTGTCAGTGATGTTGTCAGTAACTTTGCTGACAGACATGTTATAAAATTCTATGATTAGTGGTTTGCGTCCTATGATATTCTGTGGGGAGATTCACTCGAAAGACGCCCCAAATATTCAGTAATAACTCTCGCTAGGACGAAGCAATCTGTAAAATAACACGGTACAATGTGTTCCTCAGTATATGGAGCTTTGAACAAGCCGGGATGCCCCTGCATCGGATTGATGAGGTAGGCACCGGAGAGCCGTTGCGACATTTAACCTGGATTTGCAACTTCTGGGTGCAGACCGCCCATACCCCTTCACTCAGTCACTCGACTTCAGATTGGTGCTGTTACAATATTGAGTGGCACGTCTTCATGGTGTAAACCTATTGGGTCACCAATTCGTTTAAGCAATATCAGAATTAAGTGGATGATCATGAGTTAACAGAAGATTACTTCCAGCAAGATGGAGCAATGTATCACACATCAGCAAGGAGCATAGCAGAAATTGAGTCCTTCTTCAGCAACAGGGTTTACAATTTCAAAGGGGCTTTGCTTTGGATCTGACATCACCAGACTTCTTCCTTTGGGGTATGGTCAAAGGAAAAGTCCATCGGAACAAGCCTTGTACTGTGGAAGATTTGAAGGAAAGCATCTAGTGTGAAATTGCTACTATTCCCCCTGAGTCGCTTGACGATACGTTCAGGAACATGGAGCGCCGCGTCGAAATGTGTCTAGCAGAAAACGGAAACCACTTCCAGCATCGCATGTAATGCAATCGATTATATATGTCAAGGTATATAGCGTATTTTTTTGGTTCAGATTGCTTCATCCTTGTGGGAGTTACAAAATAATATTCGGGGCGTCTTTCGAATTGATCTGCCTGTATACTTATTTTTTGTTGTCACTGTAGCTTTGACATATGTAATGTGTTATCTATGGAGTACTAACAACATAGTCAAAAGTTAATGATGTGTTTAAGGCCTCTTTTTACTTCAATGGAGTGGTAATTTGTTTGTTTAGTTCTCATTTGTGCATTCTTATATTAACAAGGAAACTGAAAATATGGAAAAATATAATTATATCCTAGAACTCTCATAAACCACCCAACTGAGCACAAACCCTACCTCTCCCAATCCTGTACTATTTCAGGAAGAACCTGGTCACTGAATTCATTCATTCATGTGAGTGACTGTGGTTGTGAATGAGCTTGAAATGTACTGGCATTCTGTCCAGGACTCATTCCTGATTTTATGCCAATGCCACTCTAATAGGCTGTAATTCACTGAATAGATGGATGTACTGATACATGGATAAATCTCACTCATGTTTGCAGACTACGTACTGATTTCTAAGAGATCAAAACATTTTCCAAATGGAAGAAAGAACTTTAATAACCACAAATCTAAAAGAGTAAACACTAACAAAACAAAAAAAGTTCAGCAGGGATTTATTTTTGTTATCCACATAAGGCAAGCTAGAATGCAGTACATATAAAGCCAAGATAAATTACACTACATACAAATTATCATCACTTTAGCAGCTTTAGTCGTACCACTCAATTGTGCTAAGAAAATCAAAGGGCGAAAGAAAGAAGGTAATAGGAATATAATGGAGCTTCAATGATTTGCTATTTGTTTTAAATTGACTTTTTTTCTGGCAAAGGCAAAACCTGAGTTTCTAGGAGCAAAGGGGCACAGATGTGAGTTCTAGTGGGAAACACATTTCTACTATACAGCATATGCGCCTGACTCTTTTTTTTCTAGGAAACCCTTGTCAAATTGCAAACAAAATTAATTAATATATGGCAACAGTAAGTGTAAAAAATCATGCAATCAGAAAACTAGAAAGAAAGCATGCACAATTCTGTCCTGTTCAGACTTACTGTATCTGCATTTTGAAAGATTAACCTTTTATTGCTGCTCATATTGTGTTTAATCCACTTTTGTAAAGAATATTAGATAGACCATTCTTTTAGTTGCTAAATACTGTATAGAAAGTCCAAGCAGAATGCCAGTTTTTGGTAAAAAAAAAAATTCTTCCTGTAAGCAGCATTATTAGCAAAGGAAACCTTAAATATGCAAATGTGACATAATATAGTTGTTTCTCAGTTTGTTGTATTACATTTCTTCAGGATTTTACATTTTCCCTAAAACACTAAATAAAATCAATCAAAAGAATGCTTGCCACTGAACTGTAAACAGACATTCAGTATGTGCAAGTAACATAAGAATAAAGCAATATTCCTTGTCTGCACTACATAAGTATTATGGTTGCCTCCAAGGTTAATAAAAGAAAGTAGTTCTATTTTTATCCTTTTTCAAATAAAAATGATTTGGTTATGGTGTATTTATTGCTTTGTGTTATCATTTAAACGTACTGTATAGTCTGTATATCGCCAACCACAGTAATATCAGGTGCCAGTCAGAAGCTAACCCTGGACAAGGTGCTAGTCTATTGTATGCTGAAAAATGCAAATAAATTCAGACGAATGAATACTGCCTCATTCTATTAACTCAATCTTTTTAATATGTTTTATTTTTCTGTACTTGTCATCTGAAAGCATTTTCCAGTAATATAAGGCACAAGGTGACTGTTTTCATTAAAAATGTTCCCAGAGGGCAGCAACAGACTGAATGTTCTGCTTTAAAATACCGTATATATAGAAGTTCATCAGGAATGTAAGCCTTTCTCATGTTCTAGTGCTAATAATCAAAACACAGCATAATGGCTTGAAGAAGTAAAAACTGAAGAATAATTTAGGCCTAATATACACCATAAAAATTGCCCAACTGCAAGTCCTGTTTAATAAAACAGAATCTTCTATTTAAAAGTTAAATGCACAAAGCAAACTATTGATAGGTAAAGACTAATTTTAAAATAAAACCACTTTTTGATTGGCTGCTTATTAAGCCTGTCATTGGTTAGAACAGTTACAAAATTCTCTTTGAAGGCCATGCAGAGTCCTGAAAATAATTTATGCCAGGAATGGCACTGTCTGCTTTCCTCCACAACATCTCCTATGGTATTCTAAATTAAATGAACTGGGAGAACATTAGCCTTTTAAAAACTATCTTGATGGTGAAAATGAACTTTGATTTTAAAATGAAAACCCTAAACAACTACAAGTGCCAATACAGTACCTTTCAATATATTCTCTTCCAAAAACACAGTCTTCAGCTATCAAAAAATGTGACACCCAAAGCTTAACAGATTAACAGATATAACACTAATGTCCTATAAACTAAGACTGGTGAACGGCACATTTATCCTCCCACATTACTAGAAAAGAAACCTTAACCTTTCTCAGGGTTATTATACCAAGAGGGCAATGTATAGGCATGGAAAAGAAGTAAAAATGTTGGGTCAAGGCCATGACTTTGCAAATATTGGATTTCATTCAGCTAAATATTTATACAAAGAGATGCGTGTACCAGTTACACTGACACCACAAGGAAAGCTTCACCTTTGTCCTTCTAACCACATACTTCAAGCTTCATTTCATCATGCAAAAAGATATCTGATATATAAGGCTGTGGGTGTGGGTTGGTATTCATTTGTCTCTGCATCTATATATCTGTCTGCCTGCCTGCCTGTCTGGTTTTCATACTCATTAACCTAAGAGAACATTTTTTTTTTAAATTTGTTTAGACAGATGTTTATTAAGATGCGTTTAAAATATTATTGTTAATTCTGGAGCCATTTAAAAGGTCACAGCAAACCTCAACACCACCAAGGCACAATTCCTAAAAAAAAAACTTGGCCTGTCTCTTCATAGGTTGTAGGGATCTTCCTGGCCTTCTTAACCCTTTTAAGCGCATATACATTCCTCCCTCCTTCATAAGTATGACATCTCCCGGCTCCCCTGAACACATGGCCTACTCCCTCTGACATTCTTACAAATCTCCTGTCTGTTCAGAATGTTTCCACGTGACTCTGGAAACACAGTATGCAGCTGCCACCCTCTAGTGTCACCAGAGTCAGATAAATACTAGAGACAAATATCTTTCCCAATTCAGTTCAATCTATAAATGCATTTGTGACTTTAAAAGTATTACGGACTTGTTTGCCATGTTTGCATGGGTAGACTCACCATGACTTTCCTACAAGGGCGACTACTTGCGTAGTTTCCCTGGTTCTACCAAAATAGTAGATCAGTGATCTCAAAAGCCTTTCTAGTCATCCTTCCATCCTCCTCTTATAGCACTTGCTCCACATTTTGTTCTGAGGTTATTACTTGAATTGCCTACACAGCCCACTTTACAGTTTACTCCATAGCAATTAAATAACCACTTACGGTAATACCCAATGGTCATACCTCTTTAAATGGTTAAAAAAATTAGTTCAATGACTTTGAGGTCCATTCTTTCTCAGAGAGGCTACTGCATCCTAACAGATGTATGTTTCCTATCGTGACTATGGAAAGCTTCTCCTCGTGTCACCACTCATGCTTAATGAGAGAAGACCAGACATGGCCCAAAATATGAGTGAATGTTGGATGGAAGATTTATAAAGGGATCCTAATACTGGCAAAAAAGTGAACATTACCCATACTGTTTTTGTATAAAAAATGAGGCTTATATGTAGCAAAAGAAGAGAAGAGCACTTTGCTGGTCATTTTTTATTTCATATGACAAAAGACATGAAATTTCCTTCTTTCAATAAAAACAGACATGTGTGCATATTCTGAAGAGTGAGGATGGTCTTCTGCACTATCCATGGGAAGGATTTATTTTTAAACTACACTGTTTTGCAAATAAGAAATGTTACAGGCAACAAATCTTTCCAAAATGTCTTTTAAAAATCCAAATTAACTATTGCATATATTTAACTGTACTATATAAATAGGATTACAAACAGAATATGCCTTTTTAAGTTGGTAAAAAATAATGTCCCTCAAATAAGTATTAAATGCATTTTTGCAGTAACAATTGCACAAGATTTGATTTTGTTAAACTACAAAAAACTTAAAACTACTTAAAATACAAAAATATAAAATAAATAACACAAACATGACAACAGGAAACAACGACTTTAACCTAAAACAAATCTGACATATCCAATAAATTATTGGAATCTCTTTAGGTCAAAATGTAAAGTTCATGTATCTTGCACGTTGTGTGTGAGTAATAGGGATGCTCTGATTGTTCAGCAGCCGATATAAATCAGCACATTTCCACTAAAAAAAGCTCGATCGTAATCGGTACAATGGCCGATTATAAATCCAATCTTTTCAGCCCCTGCTTTACTAAGCTTTATGGAAGTTTAGTTGCAGTGCTACATTTTGTTTTGCATTAAACTTCCTGCAGTGTAAACAAAGAGCAGTCAAGACTTATTTTATCAAAGAGTTTATCTTTTTTGTTAAGGAAAGTGAAGTAATAAACTGAGGAAATGGAATCAGAGAAGTCATCTTGTGCTTTTAGACAAATGACAAGCAAAACTACTTTAATAAATTAAGACCTTTCTACGTTGTCCTTTAAATTAAAACAAGCATTGTTTCAGTTTGGACAGTGAGATTGTTTGAAATGCAGCAACATACATTTTTAATTGAAAAAGTAAAAGAAATTGCTGCTTAGTAAACAATAGGCATGTTAGCTTAACACTAGATCGTATCCTTTACTTATAAATGTGGTAAGCATGTTAATCTGAAGTCTTCTTGATAAACAACTTATGAACATTTGATACATTTGTTGCTTTTTTAAAGACTTGTACTGTGTTTATTATTTATTTCTGTGTGTCATACAGTATAAGTTTTGGTAAGAAACAAGTACTACATAATTAAAATGGTAATACATATTTTATACTTATATCTCAAGAATTATGAATGTCTAGCTGATCCACTGCAGAGTATGTATACCTACATTTTATCAGCATTAATTGCCAATATTAATTAATTGATTGTGTAAGAATCTCTTTCTCTCTCATATATATATACACATACACTCTATATATATATAATTTTATGTGACTTTTTTGTCACACTTTAAATCGGGCTTATTTTAAAACCTACATAACTGTATATATGTTTGATATCATTCTTTTCAGAAATTATCAAACTTTAATTCTTATCTTATTTTTAAATTATAAACTAAAAAATATCAAGAACTCATATCCTGCAAGACGAGACTTTGTGCCAAGAGATTTAACCACACCCGGGGCTGGAAATTAAAGACAAAGAGTAGGACAGCTGCTGTAAAGTTTCTAAGCACCGAGCGAGATGCAGATCACGCGGCACAGTGAGCAGCAGAAATCTAGCAGCTGATTGAGCAAAGAGGAGGTAAAAAAACTGTATTTGTTTTCCATTGTAGCAGCATTTAAGATGGGGTTTCGGAGAAGCCATCACCTTGGTTGCGTTCTGCCCCACTCTTCACAACATAAGCGGTGAGTAAAGCGAGCAAGGGATAAGCTCCCTAGGGTATATATATATATATATATATATATATATATATATATATATATATATATATATATATATATATATATATATATATATATATATATATATATACACTCACCTAAAGGATTATTAGGAACACCATACTAATACGGTGTTTGACCCCCTTTCGCCTTTAGAACTGCTTTAATTCTTTGATGAAAGCATTCTTTAGAAATGTTGGCCCATATTGATAGCATAGCATCTTGCAGTTGATGGAGATTTGTGGGATGCACATCCAGGGCACGAAGCCCCCATTCCACCACATCCCAAAGATGCTCTGTTGGGTTGATGGTGTTGGGCCATTTTAGTACAGTGAACTCATTTTCATGTTCAAGAAACCAATTTGAAATTATTCGAGCTTTGTGACATGGTGCATTATCCTGTTGGAAGTAGCCATCAGAGGATGGGTACATGGTGGTCATGAAGGGATGGACATGGTCAGAAACAATGCTCAGGTAGCCCGTGGCATTTAAACGATGCCCAATTGGCACTAAGGGGCCTAAAGTGTGCCAAGAAAACATCCCCCACACCATTACACCACCACCACCAGCCTGCACAGTGGTAACAAGGCATGATGGATCCATGTTCTCATTCTGTTTACGCCAAATTCTGACTCTACCATTTGAATGTCTCAACAGAAATCGAGACTCATCACACCAGGCAACATTTTTCCAGTCTTCAACTGTCCAATTTTGGTGAGCTTGTGCAAATTGTAGCCTCTTTTTCCTATTTGTAGTGGAGATGAGTGGTACCCGGTGGGGTCTTCTGCTGTTGTAGCCCATCCGCCTCAAGGTTGTGCGTGTTGTGGCTTCACAAATGCTTTGCTGCATACCTCGGTTGTAACGAGTGGTTATTTCAGTTAAAGTTGCTCTTCTATCAGCTTGAATCAGTCGGCCCATTCTCCTCTGACCTCTATCACAAACAAGGCATTTTCACCCACAGGACTGCCGCATACTGGATGTTTTTCCCTTTTCACACCATTCTTTGTAAACCCTAGAAATGGTTGTGCGTGAAAATCCCAGTAACTGAGCAGATTGTGAAATACTCAGACCGGCCTGTCTGGCACCAACAACCATGCCACGTTTAAAATTGCTTAAATCACCTTTCTTTCCCATTCTGACATTCAGTTTGGAGTTCAGGAGATTGTCTTGACCAGGACCACACCCCTAAATGCATTAAAGCAACTGCCATGTGATTGGTTGATTAGATAATTGCATTAATGAGAAATTGAACAGGTGTTCCTAATAATCCTTTAGGTGAGTGTGTATATATATATATATATATAATTGGTCTCCAGAATCTGCTGATACTGAGTGGAATCCATGCGTCCCTCAACTTTGACAAGATTCCCAGTCCCTGCACTGGCCACACAGCCCCACAGCATGACGGAACCACCACCATATTTTACTGTAGGTAGCATGGGTTTTTCTTGGAATGCTGTGTTCTTTTTCCTCCATGCATAACGCCCCTTGTTATGCCTAAATAACTCAATTTTAGTTTCATCAGTCCACAGCACCTTATTCCAAAATGAAGCTGGCTTGTCCAAGTGTGCTTGAGCATACCTCAAGCGGCTCTGTTTGTGCTGTGGGCGGAGAAAAGGCTTCCTCTGCATCACTCTCGCATACAGCATCTCCTTGTGTAAAGTGCGCCGAATGGTTGAACGATGCACAATGACTCCATCTGCTGCAAGATGATGTTGTAGGTCTTTGGTGCTGGTCTGTGGGTTGACTCTGACTGTTCTCACCATTCGCTTCTGTCTATCCGAAATCTTTCTTGGTCTGCCACTTCGAGCCTTAACTTGAACTGAGCCAGTGGTCTTCAATTTCCTCAATATGTTCCTAACTGTGGAAAGAGACAGCTTAAATCTCTGGGACAGCTTTCTGTATCCTTCCCCTAAACCATGATGGTGAACAATCTTTGTCTTCAGGTCATTTGAGAGTTGTTTTGTGACCCCCATGTTGCTACTCTTCAGAGAAAATTAAAGGAGGAAGGAAACTTAAAATTGACCCCCTCTTTCTCATTATAGGATTCACCTGTGTATGTAGGTCAGGGGTCACTGAGCTTACCAAGCCAATTTGAGATCCAATAATTAGTTCTAAAAGTTTTGGAATCAATAAAATGACAACGGTGCCCAAATTTATGCACCTGCCTGATTTTGTTTGAACAATTATTGCACACTTTCTGTAAATCCAATAAACTTCATTTCACTTCTCAAATATCACTGTTTGTGTCTCCTATATGATATATTTAACTGACATTTTTTATCGTAACAACCAACGATTTATACAGGAAAATAATGACTATTAACAAGGTTGCCCAAACTTTTGCATCCCACTATATATATATATATATATATATATATATATATATATATATATATATATATATATATATATATATATTTTTGGGGGAAATGGTGAAAACTACTTTTTAATTAAGCCTTGCTTCAGATAGGTACATCACAGAAAAAATAAACAATATAACATCTTATAATTATAAAAAGGATTTTATTTTCTTTTATGCCATATGGATTATGGATGGATATTTCTGTACATATTTTATTAGTTAAAGTATGTATTTTAGGAATATTTTAGTGTTTTTATGGTCATTGAACAGTAAGCCTACAGAAATCCTGCAGAATTTAATTTTGTTAATAAAAACTAAACAGTTAACACCTGTAGTCTAGAGTTTAAATATAAAAATACCAAAGGTAACACTTTAATATAGAACATAAGGCTTCTATGCAAAGATTTATGCAGAAGTTTAGTGTAAAATGTTTTTTAAAGGGATAAAAAAAAAAGTAAATAAATAAAATTTTAATAGATATGGAATCAGACAATCAAGCCACATGACATTGGTGATCAGTGTTGGCCTTAAAAAAAACTGATTGGAGAATCCCTAGTCAGTAGTGTTATAAATTCTGTTAATTCTAAACCTCAATGACCTAAGCCGTTTATCAGACTGCAGTTTAGTAAACCGAACATGGAGATATGACAACCCAGATCAGATTTTAATGACTTTAACATTTCACTCTGGAATAGTACAGTGAATCTCCTGGGTGAAGGCAGCAGATAATAACTGTAAAAGTGGTAGACACAACTCTTTTTATAAGTGCTTCTTGTCCTTAGAAGAACTGTTGCCATCTAAAACTGTGCTAGAGAAGGAAAAAACACTCAGTAATGAACAGAAACATCTACCCGTGACACCCCAAATACCCTTAACTAACTTCAACACATCCTGGCCATGGAAGTATAAATTACAATTGACAAGAATAAAATACACTATTTAAATATTTCATTTTTTTAGAAGTTATGCATCAATCACCACTATTTTGCCCATAGTTAATTACATAAAGTGCATTATGTTTACAATGTTTTATTTTCTATCATCTTTCAGCTTTAGAAATTAAAACAACGTAATATTCCACTTGCCTTAGACCACTTTTTTTCCCTGGCACTGTGTGAAAAAGCAGAACTAGAACAATCCAATTTTGTTGCAACATATGAAATGCATTAAAGATATCTGATGAAAACATTATAATAAAAATCGCTATCACTGAAATGATGACAGCCTTCTGTTCCCAGCTGTTTAAGCTGTTCCAGTTGTCAAGACTTGGAGCCACCCCCAGTTTTCCCTCAATACACGACAGATCTTTCAGTGTATTCACTTTTACGTCATGGGGACAATCTTAGAATTTTCTCTCATGAAATCCAATGTTTAGACCATTCACCCGCAATTAAAATGCTTAATGCTGTGGTGTAACAGATCGTTTGGGCAAATGCAGAGAGCTGTTCCATTTGACACACTTTGTTCACAGCATGTAAAGCTCTGTTTTAGTCCATTATGTACATTTGTGAAATAACCAATAAAAATACCAACAGATTTGACATATTTCTTAAGAGAAATAGCCTGAAGAATTTTTTGAATATTGACGTAGGGCTCACAAAGCACTATGAAACAAAATCAAAATCTATTACTGTTACCATGTCATTTTTACTCTTTAAAACATATTTTGATAATTCTATAATAACAGGACAATATATATACCGTAATTTACAGAATTAGATGAAACAGTACAATCCTGCCTCTTTTTCTGATTTTTAATTTTTATGCCTAAGATGTATGTATCCATTTATTTCGGGTCATTTCTAAATACATTTCTAACTGTGTTATATCTTTGGGTGTCAAAAAAAATATAGAACTGAGTGTTATCAAATTCTTTGACATTTTGAGGTCAATGCTGAAATTGTACACATAAGCTTTACATCTACAAGAAGCTCTTGTGATTTCTCTTGCATCTATTTATTTTTTGATTTCTTGTCCTTCAGCCATCTAGATGTTCTACAGTAAAACAAAAGCTTGTGTTAACCCCAAAAAACGTTTAGCTTCAAAGGGTTCCACTTTCATACCCAGCTATGGTGTCACATGATACAAACAGTTACTGCTAATTGCCTAAAATACTTCAGGTTGATACAAACAACAATACCAATTCCATGATAAACTTCCCAATGGCATTTAGGTTACAAAATGAAAAAATTACAGTAGAACTGAAATCTAGTTGTCACAATGTGTTTTATGCAATTACTAACAACTCTCTTTACACAATAAATTGAGATATTTTAGTTTATTTTGGGATATGTTAAGATTCTGATTGGATATGCTGTGAATATGTTTAAGTCAACTCACAAGAAAACTAATTAATATCAAAGAATTTTATAATAACTAACTGATTTTTTTTAGAATAATGTATTCGTAACTCTAGTGTGATGTGACATCTGCCTTATCTGACATCTTTAGTGACATCTGCCTTATGTGTTATGTTGCTGGGATATGCGACCATCCCTGTGACAATTGGCCATATTAAAAGAGTTTGATAAAGGATCGATGAATGCTTTAGTAACCACACTGTTGTCTTAACTAATTCACACTTAACTTTAACCCTCCTTCCCAACCCTCCATTTACCCATTCTGTGTAACTGTATGTCAGAACAGCTCTCAGTTTTACATTCCTAGTTTGTTATTAAGTGTTTAATCATTTTCAGTTTAAGCAAACTTCTAGCTCAGATCACATGGTTAGTCTGAACAATATTTCTAGATAGAATGATGAGGTCAGTGCTGGATACCTCTACAGCAGGGGCCTTCTGCAACAGATTTTGATAAGATGTTGTTATAGCAAGATAGAGGGGGCCTATTAGAAATGAAATGGCCAATGCAATATATTAGTGAGATGGGTACAGGTTTGAATCTGTGAAGTGTCAGAAAGCTGGTCGAACACCTCAACATAAGGGATATAATCACAATGATCAAGCAAAAACAAAAACCACAAAGCAAGCAAATACAGAGTCAGGTGCAAACAAAAAGGTTAAAAAACAAATTGGGCCTCAACCATTAAGAAACTGATCACAATAATAAGCAAAAGTATAAAAAAAGGACGAAAACATCAAAGCTGAACAGCAATAAACCAATAATGCAGCCTAGTAGGTGAAAGATGGGTCAGTGTAGCTTGAAATACTTTTATAATTATGGATAAGACATCCCACATGAGCTCTGAATCTGACTTCTTTCATTTCTTTCATTCAATCTGCATTAACATTTTCGTAAATAGTCTATGGGGATTCAGTCTCATTCATAAGCATTATGTCTACACATGGAAGAACTCAAAATAAATTGATTTGCTACATTTATGAGAAATAAAAAAACATAAACTGTAAAAAGGTCATTCAGTCTCTGTGTTAGAAGTCCACACATTGACTCTGCAGTGCAGGGCAGTGTTCAAAACACGAAGCCCAACTATATACCTTTAACAAATAAGACTGAGCATAATAAATGAAACTGGCCCTTTCAGCTATGTGGTAAATTTAATACAAGAAGCCTCTGTTTAAACAGCTGTAAGTATGTCAGACTGCTAAGGAGGTGAAGGGGGAACAGGCATGTGCAACCAAGTGTAGCAGTTTGTCGCAAGAATGTAACTTTTAGATACCATCCTCTCACCAAATAATGTGTAAGAATGATAGGTTTGCTAATGAATACTGGAGGAGCAAACCGTAATCAAAACAGTCACTGTACATTCACACAAAAGGGGGAAACTAAATACCCACTCTAAAATAAAATAAACAGTTCTTAGTACTACCAAGAAAACAGAAATTGTAAAACTTTTCAGAGAAGGTTAATAAATTATGTTCCAAGCACACCAAGTCCTACAAAACTAATGATTGTCACAGAAGGTTAAAAAAAGTAGACAAACTGTTCTTGACAAAACTTAAGCTGCCTCACTGTAAAAGACACCAGCTGATCACAAAAAAAGTACTTTGAAAACAACAGATAGATTTTATAAGAAGTAGGTCAAGTCTGAAGACAAACTGCTACAGTTTTTCTAGTAATATACAGCTGAAAATAAACTGAAAGTAGTTTATCAGCCTCCAGTTTATCTGACAGCAATTGTGGAAGAACACCAGAGTCCCAACATGAGCCACAGAAAAACATTCAGATTCCACATTAAGTGTCATTAGCACTCTTTAGTGCTTTTGTTAACTAAACTCTTCCTAATATAATAATTCAATTTAATTAATATATATAATATATAATTTAATTCCTAATATGTTTTGCTACATGCAGTGGTAATATTTGAAATCTAGGGAAAGATGTACTACGTCCTTAATTAATTTAACATGTAAATTGCAGGTTACTATGATGGTGCACTGGTTGGTACTACTGCCTTGCTGACGAAAGACCTGGATTTGATTCCCAACCTATTCACTCTCTGTTTTGAGATTCTAGAGACTGCATGTTTATTTTCAGACCACATACGTTTTCACAAGGAACTCAAGTTTAATATAACAACCCAAAGACACACATGAATATATTATGATAAATATTATGATGACTTAAAATCTGGTATTTTTGGGTACAGATGTATGACTAGAGTCAAGTTCAAGGTCGGTTCCTGTTTTGCATCTGATGCTAAAGGAAGGTTACAAAACATATTGGTTTTTTTTATCGCTTTTCATGTTATGGTTGCAGCAGAATAAAAATTAATCACATTAAATGTAGATGTACATCGAATTGCTTTAGTAAGTAGTATGCTTTAAGTAGGCTAGAAGATTTGGTGTCTGTTTTCATATTGAGGCTACAATCTAAATCACTGAACCAAATTATGCACAATGACAAGGGAAACAAAAGAACTTTGTCAAAGGCTATTCAGATAGTGAAATGGGCAAATGAAAGATTTCTATGTACTCTGAAGTGCAGCTCCACATGTAGCAGCACACCCTTGGCATATGTCCTTTACTGCTTTATTTCCAGTAGTCTGGGGTGAGCTTCCCAAATTCGATTGGTGTAATCAAGCAACTTTACAAGGGATATAAGTAATACACAAACCTGTCTTAATCGACCACTTTACTAGTGAGTATAAAGTACTATTTTCTTAACCACACCCCTGGAGCCACCTACAAAAAACCATCATAAGTAGATTGGAAAAACAGTGTCTCACCTCTCTTAAATGAAAAGAGAAGCGAACTTTAAAAAATAACAACAAATCAGTGTGACCATAATGTCATATGTGTGTCAGCTGCCCCATCTGGTAAAAGTACATTTAGGCTGTTGGATCTAAGAACACGCAAAAATGTCACAACCAGGTGGAACTTCTCTTCACCACACTAGACATGTTAGTGCTACAATTAAACAAATAAACAGATTCAAAAGAACAGTGAAAGAAGATAATCCTCCAAATGACTTGTCAACCAAGTGTTTTGAAAAAAATAAATAAATAGAGAAACATATGTTTATAGTATGCATTTTGCAATCTACTTTAACACCCACTTCTTCTCAGTGGGGGTCTCAATATGCTACAGCTTGTCCTAGTAAAATGGGATGAAAACATGAAAAACATATAAGATGATGAATAAGATGCCCATCTGTTTCTGGGCACACATTCAGACTAGCAACCAATCTGAAGAAGGCTGTCAACCTTACAAGACAGGATTTTAATAGTATCTTTAATTTAATCTAATAGTAGTTCAATACATCACCACTCTCTGGCACCAAGAATGTATTAAAACATAACTTCATTTTAATTAATAGAAAATATCCTTATATGATGTACTCCATACTCCAGTGCATATGCTCTCTTTACCAAACATATTAACGCCTTCTATAATACTAAATGGGATATAAATCGTTGGATACAAGGATGAATGTCTACTTTTTTATTTGAACAATATCATCCATTAACTTTTAACTTTCATTTATCATTAATTTTGTTTTTAATATTGTCTAATTATGTCAGTATTGTGATTACAGTGCTTATTTGTTTATTTGTAGTTTTTTTTACCATTACAATGGTAACATCAAGAATAGCACCATTGTGTTTACTTGTTATTCATGAGCACCACCTTCTTCAGACATTTAGGTCACTATGACACTGCATATTGCTAGGTAAGTCATGCATGCACTGTATCTCAACTTAATCCTCAACAATTTTTTGTTAAGTCTGGCTACAATGTATCTTTCTCTAAAGACTCAGAGTTTAGTATTGCCCAATTTCAGTTTCTGCTGCACTGACCTCTGCCACATCTGAGGATTCTCCTCATATGGTAGAAAAAGAAAAAGAAAGAAGACCTTTATGGAAGGGTCTCAACACTCACAACAGTGATATTATAGCCACTCTTGTCTTTAGCTAAAAGAAGCCATGGGATATCAACTGACTGATATCTTTCCTGCCACAACAGAATAATTGGGAAGTTCAGGAAAAGTCACCAGGACCATGAGGTGGAGTAAACATAGTTAGGAACAAGTGGGGATTTAAAGAAATGAATGCTCCAAAACACTAAAGCCCAATACACAAACCAAACATCAAAGTATTACCAAACCAAACTATTACAGATTAAGTAAAAAATAACGTGAAAGTTCTAACTCCCTGAGTTGATTTAAAAATAACTAAAAACACAGTGGGAATTCACTATGTACTGTATAACGAAACTTGGACAATGAGGTATTTGTGCTACCATCTTAGGTGTTATCAGGATCAGTTATCACATTTCTGCCCATCTCTTGTTAGCAATGAGGAGAGGTAACTATCAAGAATATGGTCACAACTTATAAAAATACATACAATCACAATCCTTTCACCCAAAATAACAGGCAAATGGTGAAACAAACGCAAAAAATATAATTACAACAACATAACAACAACAACAAAATAAGAAGACATCTCATTCTCCATTTCTCAGACTTTTAGAATTAGGACAATACCTCTAAATTGAAACTGGGGCATAGCAGTTTGCTTGAGTCCTTTGATAGAATGTGTTCCCACCTTTGCTGACCCCCCTCCATTTTTTCTAGCACAGGTTTTAACACTTTTTTCAACTCCAAACCTAAACATTTCATAATGTATTGTTAGATTACATCTATACAAAAACAACCTAGTACATTCAGAAACCAACTGAAATGCAGTGTTGGTCTTAGCTGAAAATAATGAGGCTTCCAACTTACATACTCCATCCAGCTTAAGAAAAAATGGGCAGGGAAATGTTTTGGCAACTTTCAGTCACAGCCATAAGTGAGCCTTTAGTTTTCACTATAAATGTAAACTGATGAAAATAATATTTTTAAGAAGATGAAAACCATCTTACAGTGGCATGAAAAACTATTTGCCCCCTTCCTGATTTCTTATTCTTTTGCATGTTTGTCACACAAAATGTTTCTGATCATCAAACACATTTAACCATTAGTCAAATATAACACAAGTAAACACAAAATGCAGTTTTAAATGATGGTTTTTATTATTTAGGGAGAAAAAAAATCCAAACCTACATGGCCCTGTGTGAAAAAGTAATTGCCCCTTGTTAAAAATAACCTAACTGTGGTGTATCACACCTGAGTTCAATTTCAGTAGCCACCCCCAGGCCTGATTACTGCCACACCTGTTTCAATCAAGAAATCACTTAAATAGGAGCTGCCTGACACAGAGAAGTAGACCAAAAGCACCTCAAAAGCTAGACATCATGCCAAGATCCAAAGAAATTCAGGAACAAATGAGAACAGAAGTAATTGAGATCTATCAGTCTGGTAAAGGTTATAAAGCCATTTCTAAAGCTTTGGGACTCCAGCGAACCACAGTGACAGCCATTATCCACAAATGGCAAAAACATGGAACAGTGGTGAAGGAGGAGTGGCCGGCCGACCAAAATTACCCCAAGAGCGCAGAGACGACTCATCCGAGAGGTCACAAAAGACCCCAGGACAACGTCTAAAGAACTGCAGGCCTCACTTGCCTCAATTAAGGTCAGTGTTCACGACTCCACCATAAGCAAGAGACTGGGCAAAAACGGCCTGCGTGGCAGATTTCCAAGACGCAAACCACTGTTAAGCAAAAAGAACATTAGGGCTCGTCTCAATTTTGCTAAGAAACATCTCAATGATTGCCAAGACTTTTGGGAAAATACCTTGTGGACTGATGAGACAAAAGTTGAACTTTTTGGAAGGCAAATGTCCCGTTACATCTGGCGTAAAAGGAACACAGCATTTCAGAAAAAGAACATCATACCAACAGTAAAATATGGTGGTGGTAGTGTGATGGTCTGGGGTTGTTTTGCTGCTTCAGGACCTGGAGGGCTTGCTGTGATAGATGGAACCATGAATTCTACTGTCTACCAAAAAATCCTGAAGGAGAATGTCCGGCCATCTGTTCGTCAACTCAAGCTGAAGCGATCTTGGGTGCTGCAACAGGACAATGACCCAAAACACACCAGCAAATCCACCTCTGAATGGCTGAAGAAAAACAAAATGAAGACTTTGGAGGGGCCTAGTCAAAGTCCTGCTATGGCATGACCTTAAAAAGGCGGTTCATGCTAGAAAATCCTCAAATAAAGCTCAATTATAACAATTCTGCAAAGATGAGTGGGCCAAAATTCCTCCAGAGCGCTGTAAAAGACTCATTGCAAGTTATCGCAAACACTTGATTGCAGTTATTGCTGCTAAGGGTGGCCCAACCAGTTATTAGGTTCAGGGGGCAATTACTTTTTCACACAGGGCCATGTAGATTTGGATTTTTTTTCTCTCTAAATAATAAAAACCATCATTTAAAACTGCATTTTGTGTTTACTTGTGTTATATTTGACTAATGGTTAAATGTGTTTGATGATCAGAAACATTTTGTGTGACAAACATGCAAAAGAATAAGAAATCAGGACGGGGGCAAATAGTTTTTCACACCACTGTATAACTCACACCAAATCTACATGAAGTATATGTGCTGTTTGATTTTCAGGTTGAGTTAAGTGCAGAGGAGAAGCCTGGAAGTTTGTTCATCTCCATGGTACAGCTGCAGGTAAATACTGGTACTGTGATATAAACAATCTACAGTACAAAATAAACATAATTTACAAACTACATGGCCTATAACATTTTTATTTTAATTTTGTTTGGGTACATATGCACAAGCTGTATAAAACTGTAGTAATTTTAATTTTTGTTATGATTCTGGTTATCAATAGACTATGCTGAAACAGTTGGTTGCTATCATGCAGAAGATAAAACAACTTACAATATCACAAAGAATATCTACAACCATTAATGACGTCCAGTCTTACAACGCACAAATTACTGTAGAATGATGGATGTATCCAAGAAAGCTAATGTAGTACATCTTCCGCGGATAACATTAGACAATAAAGGAGATCTTGATATACCATTTGTATTAAAATGTTTACAGTTTCCTGTTAGAATAGCTTTTGCAAAGGCAATTAACAAATCTCAGAGCCAAACATTCAAAAAAGTTCTTTTATTTAATAGAGAGAAAGAAACAAAATTAAATCACGGGCAGTTATATGTTGCTTTGGTGCATACTGTATGTAACAATTCCCATGAAAATGAAAATCTGTTAAAATTTTACAACCGCATTCCCATATGCGAGTGGCAGAACCACAAAAAGGCTAGCACGTAGTGCAGGCTGGGGGGTTGGCGAGCGAAGCAAGCAGGGGGCAAAGCCCCCTAGTATTACACATTTGTAAATTTATTAAAAACAATTAAGTCTAAGACAGTTATGACCTGGATGTGACTTGGTTACTTAATTCGTTAATTCATCAGCTCATGACGACAAGAAAAACAAACAGCAAAAAATTTAAAGTTTTTACTTTGAGGTTAAATATCACTACTACAGTATATCCGTACACAAAAACATGTGAACACAATAAACAAGAGACAAGATTGGTTAGGGCAAGATGTTGGGGGTCAATATGAAACAGTGGTTTAACAGTTTCACAATTTCAAAGGAGACATTTAATTATTTATGTCATCGACTTTCAAAAATAAGCACTTGACTTAGTGTACCTTTTCCACCAGAAAACAAGTAGCAATTTGGCTCTACAGGATTGATAAAGTTTTCCCAAATGCTTATTAAGACCATCCATCTTTATTTTCAGCGTAGACATAAGGAAACAATCACATGAACAATAGCAATAAAATTAGTTGGGTACTGTAAATTTCCAGACGACTTTGATTTAAACATTAACGCTCAGGCCGTATTCATGTCATATATACCTGTATGAAATTTAGTATCTCATATGGAAGTGGTCTAAATATGATCTGAACAGTTTGGATTCAATGTGAGTCTTTGCTATTCACACTTCAGTAAAAAAGATGAGTGTTAACCTAACACGTGTATTCTTCATATCTCTTCTTATTTTAAAAATTAACTTTTTAATATTACTACCAAATTATATTTTACCAATGCACTCTGATTTATTGTTTAAATTTTGCCAGCCAAAAAATAAATAAACAAAGGCCAATGCTAAATCAGGTTTACACAAAAATTGTTTGTTAATGTAGTGAACTATCTACCAGCACATTGGGTATTGTTAAGGGTTCCAGTACTGGTATGGCTTTGGTCAAAATTGAACAATTTGTCTTTAATAAGCATCTAAATATAATAGTTTTACTAAAGTTACAAATAAAGTGGTCTTGTTTGTGGTCCTGATACTCTGTATGTTCAATTTCCTTATAATAACTACTCATGGTGGCTCTGAAATCGGTACTGACCCCTACTCTCTTTTCTGTTTCTTTTTCTGGTTTCTTTGTGGTGGTGGCCTGCGCCACCTCCACCTACTCAAAGCTTCATGATGCTCCAACAATGATGGATGGATTTAAAGGCAGAAGTCTACGTGACCATCATCATCATCAAGCCCTTCCGTGAGAATCCTAAATCCAAAGAGGACTGTTTCATTTATGTTAGGTAAAATGACCAGAGGGGACTGGGCGGTCTCATGGTCTGGAATCCCTACAGATTTTATTTTTTCTCCAGCCGTCTGGAGTTTTTTTGTTTTTTCTGTCCCCCCTGACCATTGGACCTTACTCTTATTCGATGTTAATTAATGTTGATTTATTTTGTTTTCTTATTGTGTCTTTTATTTTTCTATTCTTTATTATGTAAAGCACTTTGAGCTACTGTTTGTATGAAAATGTGCTATATAAATAAATGTTGTTGTTGTTGTTGTTTGACCCATTACTTATTTTCAGTGGATCCTTGTCTAAGCACACTGGGCTTAAATTGTCAACTGAAATGTTTCTGTATTAAAAAGTCAATGTAAACTCACACACTTTGCTTGTTATAGTATATTTACTTTATGAGCTGTATATTGGATATTAAAATATTTCTTTCAAAAGGTGATAAATATAATCTTGATGAGAAGGTAATGTTGAGGAAGAAAACGTTAAATGATTAATGCTGAATAAGACTATTAAATAATAAATGGACATAAGTAATAGACAATATTAAAAATACTATAGACAAATAATAAGACCTGGTAGGAGAGATCTTTCTTTCTTTTTTTCAAAGACAGATGAAGTGACAAAAATCCTTAAGGAGTTCAAGCTGGCCTGGGAAAGACAAATGGCATCTCCATGTGTGGGCGCCTTCCGGGTTGTTTTGGGAGCCACGGGTCAAGGGCTTGGAAGCTCTTCCCTGTAGGGGCCCGTGGCCACCGCCAGATTTGTTTCCCCAGCACTCCTGCCACACCAGGAAGTGCTGGGGAAGACTTGAAGCAGCCGGGAGGACAGCCGACACTTCCGCCACGCTGGGGCGTGGCCAGAAGATTGCCGGGAACACCTGGGGCTTTAAAGTAAGCTGTTTATAATGTGCAACCAGCTTCATGTATGACCACATGGGATAGGCATTTAAGGTTCATGCTTATTTTACCATGTTGCAAAGAAGCTGCTCTTTGTTACGCTCAATCATTTGGATTAAGCAAGAATGCCTTAGAGGGAGTTTTGCTTTCCAGCTGGAAATGCTCATCAGTTAATGTTAATTTTAGAAAACACTTTATACAATTATTAACATTACAAATACTGTACAAAACCAACAAAAAGAATATTATTACATAGTGCAAGGTTCCCGGGGCAAGCACACAATTAAGTTAGCAAAAGGCAAATCTAGATCCAGTAGACAGCATCCAGGTAAAACAAAGAGAGACACACACTAGCAGCAGGAGGTATCCCACACAAGAGTCAAGGAGTTCCTAAGTGATGTATATATTTTATATATATGTATATGTGTGTGCCAGGGTTATCTGACCTTTGTCCATAAGTGAGCATTAGGCCAAAAAGAGAATGCCACTTTCTGTCAGCTTGAAGGCAGATGGTCTAAGGAGGATTTCAAACTGGATGTCCTGAATCAGCTTGAATGCTGTCTTTAATTACTCGGGCAGAAGTAATGCACCATGCCAGCAGAGGCAAGATGAGTGCTAAGTATGGCTAGGAGTTGGTACACATTTAACTGCCAAAAAGAGGAAAGACTATAGTCGGAGAGAGAGATAGTTAGAGAGAAGGATGGCAAAATGAGAGTGTTTGGGTTTGGTAGTGTTATAAGCAAGTACTTGATAGATATGTTGCATGGCCCATGAGTTACGCTCATAGAGACAATCGTTTCTTTGCACTGACAGTATTTATACTTCAGAATTCCTTTCCATTCACCATTTTGAGAGCACCATAATCCTGAATGGGAATGAAATAGGCCAGGGTAAAATAATAGTTTTAATTATGTCTGTCTTTTTAAAGTATAGTATAACCTTTATACTGTATGTGTTCTATAAATTTTGCATTTATAAACTGGTGCAGGGTATCAATTCTAAGATTTAACCCAATTATCTTGGTGAATTAGTGCCTTAACAAACACATTTTATTTTGATGAGTGCAGAATAAATGCCCTGCTGGACAGAAACAAAAGACAACAAAATAATGCTAGGAGTCTGAAGCAAAAAAGTTATTTAAACTTCACATAAAGGCCTACATTCAAATTACAAGGTTTACTTTGTAAAACCAGCCTTATAGCAGCTCAGCTCCCAGCTGACCACACATTCATCCACCCGCTCATCACTACATGTTGCAGGAGATCAGACTGTATTAAACAATACAGTAGGCAGGAACCATTCATGGATAATACAGCAGCCTACCTTTTGGCACCCAATTGACATACCATGGATATGTTTGAGATGTAGGAGCAAGCAAGCACACCAGTGGAAATCCAAGCATACAAGGAAAAGCTTGCAAAAAAGACAAAGTAAATGACTAGACCAGGATTAACCCCTAGGATACAAACAAACTAATGTGCCAACGGAGTGGAGATGCATCTAAGCATGCAACCCGTTGCATCCCAGCCCCAGGATTAATACAACCAGCAGGGTGTTATGATCTGGGAAACTCTCTGTATTATAAATGTAGTAAAGTTGTGATCTGGAGAGCCAAAAAGCCTCCATCTTTTTCAGGCAGTATAACTTGGCAGCAAAGTCAACTTTTAATCTACAGTAATTATCTATTTAGCTACAGTTTCCTGTTTCTTTTTCATTTCTGGCACCACCAGTACTAACATACTTATCTCATTATGACTTTAGTAGAAGTTTAATTTATATTCTCCTCCTCCCAGTACTTGAATGTTTTGACATTCATGGTCTGCCAGTTAGTATATGATATGATTTTTTATTCTGTAATTTTAAGCATTTTTATTTTTTGTAAGTTTTATATTTAAGTATTTCAATATTTGTCACTTTGGTTACATGCTCTCCTTGAAAACAAACACCATTAAATAAGGCCTGTTTTTCTCTTTCTAGGATTGTGGGATTTCCTCTTTAGGACATAACTTATTTTTCAGGCATCTCAAAAATGAGAAATCAGTTAAACAGTGTAACAAATTTGGACATCTGTACAGTGCTGAGGAAATATGTTTGGAGTAGACAGTGGATTTCCACCATGTGCCAAGATATAAATCCGTCAAGTGAACAGCTAAACTGATACTGCCTCTCCAAAGCTTAACGCCCATGGTACTGTGCAAAATAGGCAAATAGATGGGATCAGCAGAAAATGTGACAAATTGTGTGTGTGTGTGTCCAATTTAGCTATAAGTATTACCTCGTTTTATTTTGTTTAGGTCACTCAATGGTTTTTAGTTTGACAATGCCATGAAACAAAGAGTCTCAGTTAACAAAAGTGTACAGGGAGAACAATCTAAACTGATTTCATTTACCTAAACAAATGATATTGAAGGTGTCTATTCTTGAATCAGCCCTATGAGCACTGAGTAGTGGGGTAAAGCACAATGGTATGACAGGCCTAACGAAAGCCCAGTTCACATATTTATGGTCTGGAGAGTCTGTTAGACTCGGTCACAGTCTAGTTGAAAACACTTAACATCTCTCTGCTGTAAAATGCTTCCGGAATTAACACACATCACAGAAATTCCTGCAGTGCCAGCCACAGCTGGGATACAATAACAAACAACTGAACCTATCCTACACAGAGAGGCACAGGCTTTGCTAGTATCCCTAAACAATCACATCAGGAATGGAAAATGGCTGTCACAGTGGAGCAGCTGAAACAAAGTGTCTTCTGTGGCGCATGGTAGACAACTACTACTGTCATAATAAAAAATGAATCACTCCGGTTGGATTATTGCTCCCAGTTAACGAAAATGACAAACCTGTCATCAGTCTGTAGTATGCATTAATAGTCTTTCATAAACTTTTTAACCACTGTAGTCAAATGTTATTGAAAGTTAAATTATAAGTCAGTCAGTCAGTGACTGAAATTATAAGTTTTAATTTCTTAAGTTATTTGATCTAATCAATGTGAATTCTTTTCATTATAAAATGCTGGACAATTTTATAATCATATCATGATGACCTATGAGTAAAAATGAATCAAAAGGCCATATGAATAGGATTCCATAGTGCAATATGGATATCATGAAGCAAATAACAATAAAATAATTATAAAATTATTTAATTAAGGTGAATCCTTCATTAAACATGGAATATACCTTTTATACATAAATGTGTTATTCATGAAATGTACTTGACGGGGTCAATGTCAGTTATGGGCTGACCAAAAACTTATAGATAATGTTAAAATGGATGCTCTCCAAATTAATCCAGAGCGGCTGCAATAAGTAAGTAGGTCTGTGAAATGGATGGATAGTAAAGACATCTAAATTAAAAACAAAAAAAAAAAAAACAAAAGCCGTATGTTATATGTAACACATGGAACAAAAGAGTTTCCAGTTAATACATTTTGTCAACTTTCAGCATGTAAGTTACAGAAAACAAAGCAACATTGCATATGGAAAAGGTAGTTCTTGTTGTACACAAACCATTCTAAGTATCTCTGAAATCTTATGCTAGAAAGAAACATTCAAATGTAAAATTCACCTCTCTCCCACCGCCGCTACTGTGAAAAGAGAGATATGCTGCTTGCAAACATACGAAGACACTGCAAGCATTATTTACTATGATTGTTGAAGGAGCACACAACTACTGGTACGGATAGCATATCTCTGTTATTTTCAGTGAGGCAGCTATTCAATGAAACTGCAGTATTTTGTTTTTTTTTTATCATTTCAAAAAGTTATAGCAGGCAACTGCTTAACTGCTTAGAATAGCTGTTCACAACTAAAGGACCTATAACAAGTTTAAAGATGACTACCTTCTTATGTTAAACTCAACAGTGTATTAGTCTTCTAGCATGAAAATAATATTAACATTAGATTCTGTTAAACCTGTTTTGGATTATTGACATGGGGATGTTAGCCAAATGTGGAAGATAGCAAGACACCAAATTGCTTTCTTTTGTTTTCCATATACAATAAATTTTCTATTTTTCAAATTTATGATCTAAATATGCTGACATACCAGTTATTCAAAGTGCTCTCAAGTTAGCTATAAGATTAATATTTCTCTAAACTAGGGGGCTCTGGCCCCTGCTCGTTAAGCTCACCAACACCTGGACAGGCGCTATGCACTACCCACTTCGCAGCTCTGCCTCTTGTGTATGGAGAAGCGGATGTACAATTGAAACAAATTGTTATTTTAATGGGAATTGTTACATATGCATAATAGAACTAACTATTTTACATTACAGCGAGTAATTAACCATAGTAAAAAATAGTAAAATGTAATAAATTGAAAGAAAATTATGTTTCATGTTGCGTTTAGAGGTATTTGTTGCGTTAAATGTTTTTGTTCTGTTTGGCTTTGAAATTAACACGCAAATACTTATTAAACTTATACTTTTACTCTAAAAACAATATTTGGAATTAACTTTTTGTTTATATCGCACTGAATTTTGATTCCGTGTTTAAACTTACATCGTGACAATACAACATATAACTGCCCATGAGTGAGTATCGTTTCTTTCTCTCTAATAAATAAACTGAGTTATTCAAAAATTTGTCCCTGTGATTTGTTAATTGTCATAGCAAAAGCTATTCTAACGGGGAAACTGTAAACACTTTAATATGAATGGCATATCAAGATCTCCTTTGGTGTATAATGTTATCTGCAGAAAATGTACTATGTTACCTTTCTTGTGGCCTGTTAAAATTTTACATGTTAGAATTGTTCAACCAATTTTGAATACAAGTAATCTTGTCCTATTGCATAGCCCATCACTCACACATAAATTACGCAATAACATTAAGATACATCCTTCTTTCAACAGTAATTCAGCTGGTGGAAGGCCGGACGGTGTTGACTGTTATAGATATTCTACAGGATATTGTAAGTTGATGTTTTCATCTTCTGCACCATCACCACCAACTATTTCAGCAAAGTCTATTGATATGCATTTATCCAATTTGCTGAGTAACCGATCAACATTTTTTGCGTTAATTCAGTTGACTTCATTGCTAGGATTGCCTGTGTACTCATTTCTTCTGTTGATAACCCTTCAGGATGAAATTCTTCAATAAGATTTGGACATAATAAGTCTTCTTTTGTTGGGAACTTAAAGTGAGGAAAACGTAAAACATTTATAAGAGCTGAGACCGCAGGAACTGTGTCTGACAAAAGCATTCACACCAATGAAAGGTGAGAGGACCGTATGTGTGGGCCATTAACCGGAAATAGGTGAGAGGAGGGTGGGACCCCATCTATGGCTGGGTATTGGCCTGTCCATGACAGACTAAGAAGGCAGAATGGATGGTGGTGGCACATAGTTCTTCCTTTTCTCTTTGCTCCTTGACCTTTACTGGAAGCAGGGTGTGCTCTCTGTTATAATATAGTTAAATTGTCTAATGGCAAACATGACTATGAATGTGCTTTGCACTGGTTGACTACTGCAGGAAGCAAGAAGAAGAATGTGCCAAAGCTCATTCTATTTCATTCATTCATAAAGTACTTAGTAGGCAGACAAGTAAAACGATTTGGGGATGTTTAAGAATATTCTGCATTGAGTTTAAGGAATGTGACCTGTAGTATCTGGAAAAGGAGTGTAGAGGAGTGTAAAGGAATGATTTCAAATCTAAAAACACAACATTAAAAATGTAAACGTAAAGAAAACTTTGCACAGAAAGTAGCCCTTTAGATAGAATTTTGGTTTGGGTCAGGTGCCTATCTTTTACCCAAAAACATGTTTAGTTATCTGGTGATTGTAAAAGGGCCTGGGAGATACCCTGGCTAAAATATCTATATATATAATTCACTAAGGCAAGACACCCATGGAAAGGCAAGACACCCATGGAAAGCACGCCGGAAGGGGCGTGGATTCACTAAGCCGCTGACAAGTAAGACACCCATGGCGCACACAGGAAGGAGCCACGCCCACCAACTCTAAGACCATTGGATACAACGACAACTCGCAGAACCATGCCCACCAACTCGGACGCGATGACACAGGAAAAACGGCGTCATTTATGTTCATCTGTCGTAGAGTCCACATGCACCTCTGAGTCACGTTGACTGTTCATAGAGGCATGTTTCTCGCGGAAGTGAATCGCTATATGCAGCGTGCAAAACAGTTTGCGAGGGGTATCCCATGGGATCCTTAAAACAATCCTTTAAAACTGAGGTTAAAACACAATGAAGGAAGCAGTCTTTGAAAACCAATAAACCCTGTGCCTCTGTTTCATTACCGTCTCACCTGCATCACCAATGCAGGCCCTGCAACAGTCGAGACGCTCTCTCAGCAGCTGACCTTCTCTGTGCCTGACTGGTTCACACAGAGGCAGTGCGAGAGAAAGCCACGCACACCCACAGGCAGCGCCAGAGACAGACAGAGGCACACACACAGGCAGCTGGTGGGCGGGTCTCCGTGAGTTTCTCTTGCGAGAGGGCACATGACCAGATGGTGTGTATGCTTCGAGAACGAGGGTGGACGTGGCAGGACTATCTAAGAAGAGGCATGTTTGTCACGGATGTAAATCGCTGTATGCGGCGTGTAAAACAGTTTGTTTGTCGCAGATGTGAATTGCTGTATGCAGCGTGTAAAACAGTTTCTGACGGGTTTCCCATGCTCTTAGAGTTGGTGAACGGGTCTCTGTCAGTTGCTCTTGCGACCAGACACATGACCAGGCAGTGTGTATGCTTCGAGTGCGAGGGTGGATGCGACAGGATCATCTAGGAAAAATCAGGTCGTGGATGTGAATCGTTGTATGCAGTGTGTAAAACAGTTTGTTTGTTGCAGATGTGAATCACTGTATGCATGCGACGTGTAGAACAGTTTGCGAGGGATGTCCCATGGTCTTACAGTTGGTTGGTAGGTCTCTGTTGGTTGCTCTTGCGAGCGGGCACATGACCAGGCAGTGTGTAAGCTTCGAGAGCGTGGGAGGACGCGACAGCACCATCTAAGAAGAATCATATTTGTCGCGAATGTGAATCGCTGTATGCAGCGTGTAAAACGCTGTATTGTATGTTGCCCTCTCCAGAGTTACATCTTTTCATTCACCTACAGTCGTATCCTCAAAACCAACCCCATTTGGACAACTGTGTCTTTCAGGAAGTGTTCACCCATCAATACATAATTATGCGGCATATGCCACGCCGCGGGTTGGCTACTAATAGATATTTACAAGGTACTCCAAGCATCTTTATAGAAACCTATTATCTGATGCTGCACAGGCACTGGGAAAATATCAAATTGATTAGCAATCTCAAAATAGTCATATATAGGAGGACACTGCATTTTCATTTAAAAAACTTGGGGTCTCCGTCCCCTGCTCACTTTGCTCGCCCAGCCCCTCGGTTTGGTTTACCGGATACACAAATTAAAGAGATTGTTATTTTCATGGCAATTGTTACTTATGCATTATTCTCACTTTCACTTTAAAACTTTTGTAAAAACAATACTGTACTTGTCCTTTATTTCCGGCCCCGGGTGTGGTTAAATCTCTTTTTTACAGGACGTATAATGCTGCTTGCATTGTGAAAGGAGAGCGGCTGAACGCAAGTTAAGGAGAAGCGGTTGGATCATCTGCTGGCTTGTTGCTGCTGCTGGAGAACTGCGCGTCGATCATTTAAAAGCCTGTACAGCAGCCACTTCACGTCTATTTCGCTCACATTATGAAGGGGGTGGGGCGGTTAGCTGAACACATGGTAAAGAGTTGCAGTAGGATCATCTGCTGGCTTGCTGTTGCTGGCAAGCTGAGTGTTCTGCTTGTTGCTTGTTGTTGTCTTAAGAAAAGGGAGCACATGAAGTGTGTCTGCCAAAAGCATTCCAACAACTGCTAGGTTAGATGTCCGTGAACTTGTTTCAAATGTTGTCTCACTACCTTGTCTCGCGGGACGTCAAATTGTCTTCCAAGAAGATCCGAGAAGATCAAGTCTCCTTTCCAAGATTTTTTTTTATAATAGAGAGATGATTAGGTTAATAAAGTAGAACAAATCTGTTCAAGGTAGGACTGTTAGTAGTGAAATTTAAATTTAAATTAGATAGTTAAAGCTGTGAAATCAGAACAAATTTTGGGAAGTAACTCTCAACTGATAAAGGAAATACAAAAAATGTAAAAACAAGGAATTTCATAGGGTGCTAAAAAATAAGAATCATTGGTTCCAAAGTTCGATTTTTCTGAAAAGAAATAAATTAAATGTATTTTTATTATTATTAGGAACTCTTTCACTAATGGGCCAAGGATCCTATAAAATAATTAAAAAAATAAACAACAAAAACACAAAACATAATGGTGAAACATGAATCAAGAATAAACATACCTGTTTCCATATACTGAAGAGGACTACAGGAACACAACACTCATTATACTGAAATATTGTAAGAATAATGGTAAAACAAAGCTAAAAAATAATAAAACAGAAAATTAAAAACTGTAATCTGTGAAAAAACTGGTCTTGGTGTCCTTCAGTACTCCTGGAACTGACTTTTGTAGCCAATACGGCCATGAGCTTCTGAATATGCAAATGTAAGATGTTAACGCATTCCCGTAGAAGGGCCTGACTTAAGTACTTGGCAGGCATATGTCTTGAGGTCCTAGGCATCCTAAAAAAGCTCTACAGTGTTAACGTCAGGACAGAAGAAAGTTCAAGGCAGCACCTGCATTCCAGCTTTCATTCCTCAGAAGAGTTTTGACCACAACAGCTGTGTTTGGCCTGGCATTGTACTGTTGTATGGTTAGACACCTAAGGGATGTGAACATTGAGCATCTGACAGGTTGGTTTGCTCTAATGTCAGTGGTATTACTGATGTGGGCATTGTTTCAGCAGCAGCTTTGTCGATAGATTTGAAACAATCTCTCAGATGGAACAGTCTGAAGTGTAAGTGCTGCTCTGTTGTTGTAATCTGAATTTGGATAGTCATCCATCCTGCCAGTCTGCTGAAACCTTGTCTACAGCTGGGACACAGTCGAATGGCTTAATCCATCTGGCAACATTGACAAATGACATTCCTGCTGGCAACATACCAATAGCCCTTTCCCTTACTTCTTGTGAACACACAGAATGTAATTGAGGCCTTTGTTCTGCTGTGACCTAAGCTTCTTTATTAAGGCTTTCTCAAAGGTGATCTGATCAGACATTGTTTCACCTAAACTTGTGAGTACAAGTACACTGTCACACACGTGTGAATAGGAGGCAGTTGAAGGGCTAATACATCTGCCCAGGGGGTGGCGGGGTGCACTAACGCTCTTTATAAGTTCCCTGCAGACCTTTCCCGGGAAATCCCAACAGGAGTCACCGCCTCAACTCGGGACACCCCATTTCCGGTCCAGAGGACGACATCACTTCCCCCAAACTTCCTATAAAGCCTCACTCCTTTTCCCTAGAATTCAGTTCTGTTTTGGACTCTGTCTTGTAAACTTGACTCAATCTTAAAACATTTCCTTTTTGCAGCCAGGATACAGAATTATACGGGTGGCTGCCCCAAACCTTGCCATGTCTCTTGTCTCTTTATCTCACAACACCCAAACAACCTTTTACATGTTTGACAAATTGCAATGCCTCAAAATACAAGATTTATTGCTGATCAAAGGACTAAACAAATCTACAGCTTCATGTGAAAGTATACAACCTATAGTACAGCCACAGTTTTCTCATTTCAGAAAATGTATTTCTTTTCTTCATTAGTGTACATACAGGGTAGTTTTAAATCCATGCTATGGATATATGCTAGGTTAGCTACATCCTAAAAAGGGATTACTCTATAGGCAATCCATTAGCAAGACGCCCCTAGATGTAATAATTAAAGAATCAAAAAACATTTTAAGGTTCCAAAAAAGGTAAAATTCAAGACAAGCAGAAGATATTTAATGTTGACAGTATTTAACCACAAAAATGCCAGAATCTATGAATACAACATCTGAGCCAGTACAGCTCATTGAAATCCACTTTTAAATAGAAAACACCAACTACAATAACAGACAAAATTATAATGTCCATGAAGCCTTACCCTTTCTTATTTGTATGATTTGTATCATGTAAAGTCTGCAACTTCTGAGTAATCAATGCTTATGAAAATCTAAAAAAGCATTACTGACCATAATACAAAAATGACTAACAGTAAAAAATACATGTAGTGTGTGTGTAAAAAATTAAAATTCCCCTCAGTATAAACATATTTTTAAATGTACATGAACCTTTAAACATCAAATTCACTTTTGTATTTTCTTTTGTAGTAAGAGTTTTGTTCTTGCAATAAATCATTAGCGTTTCCTTCCATCATATTAATACGTGCTTCATTTTCAAGGTATTACACATTTTAGTTGTCTTTGTTGTGACAAATGGCAATTAAAGTTTGAAATAAGACAGACAGGAAGTCAAAGTGATTAACTCTTTAAATTCCTGTTAATAACTATACGTTTGTGCCACTCATTGTGTTTGGACATATTTTGTATTTAATCGGATTTAGCCTTCTTGTTTATGTAATGTTATCTCTGCCAAAATCCTGAAATGTACTGCATGCCAATGATAATACAGCATAACTACAAGCCTGTATAAGCAGGGTACTGTTACAGGTAGAGCATTTAGCTGTATAAAAAATGTTGTTTAATTTTATAGTAGAAAATATTAATTATTGTATACCAAAAGTGGCAATATCTACTGAAGATGTCTTCTTGTGTCTGGTTTTATGTTAAAGCCTACAAGTACACCTAAAATAAAGCTTTTCCATCTATCAGTATAATAATGATTTTCATAAAATCAAGAGTTTTAGGAAAAGGTTCAGTGCTGTAATTTATGTCAAACATACTTCTACCAAATACTGATTGAAGGGGAGGGTTTATATACATGCAGAATCAACTATTAACTGATTCGTGTTTATAGATCATTTTGAAGGATTTGTAGAATTTAGTTTTTGTTTTTAATATCGCAGAGATTTATGTTTTGGGGATTAGTGTCAAGAAATCACTATTAATTACATTCATGTTCTACAGCTGAGTTGCCCAAAACGTCGATCGCAATCGACCGGTAGATTGGAAAGGTAGTGTAGGTAGATCGCGTTGCAATTAAAAAAATTTTTTTTAGATGTTAGTCTATCATATCCACTCTATGGCATTTGCCACTTGATTGACATACAGCCAGTCTGAGATCTCTTTTCTTCTAACACACGGGTCATCCCACACGCACAATCAAATGCGCGAGTTACTGCAAAACTCCGGCTATTTAAGTGATCTAGTTAGCCTTCCAATTTATATCGACTAAAGAAGGAGTATGAAAAAAAAAATGGGTCAAGAGCTGGACATGTGGAATTGGAAGAAGAATTTTTTTCACACAATGTCACAATCAAAGTACTTTTGTCTGATCTGTCAATTTATCATTGCTATTCCAAAGAAGGAAAATGTGGAGAGGCACTTTCAAACTGAGTAAGAAAAAGGTGAGGGAAGTAAAATCGCAGTTAATCGGACAGTCGTCATTTTTCACTCGGCTGAATTCAGAAGCAAAGGCAGACACCAAAGCATTGTTCCAGGTGAGTCACTCGATCATTAAGCGTAAGAAGTCCTTCCAAGATGGACAGATGATATAAGAGGCCTTCATTGGGGCAGATGGCAGAGGAAAATTCCTGAAGAGATTTCGGGACTCCTGGCCAAAGATAAGGGAGTTTCTCCTTGTCATTAAACATGCAGAATACAAGCAACTTAATGACAATCAATGCCTGCTAGACTTGGCATTTTTTACTGATCTGACCAACATGTTAAATGAGCTTAATTTAGAGTTGCAAGGAAAAGACAAAACCATGATTAATATGATTAGCTCAGTTAATGCTTTCAAACGAAAAATGCAACATCTGTCCTCAAAGCTACAGCTCCTTGATTTGGGGAACATCCAAAACCTCGCGTCAAAGCTGGACACACAATGGAAGGCGTGTGCGCAACTTGACTCTTCATAAGCTACACAGAGCAGATTGAAAATTGTCTGTCAGACTTTGACAGATAGTTTCAAGACTTTGTTTTACTTAAGCCAATCGCTACATTTAAGTGTTATCCATTTAGGGAAGATGTTGAGGGTGATTCACTTGCATCAGAAATTGCAACACTGTTTCACCTAAAACTTCTCTACAGTGGAGGATGAGATTTTGACACTACAGGATGACATTCAGCTGAAGTCTGGGGCTTATGGACAGTTTTGGAAATTACTCACAGAGGAAAAGTACCCAAACATGAGGAAATGTGCTACCTCCTTGACTGCATTATTCAGCAGTATTTAGTTATGCGAGTCAGCCTTTTCTCCCATGATTATTAAGTCCAAATACCATAGTGACCATAAATGTATTGAATTGTTATTGTGCCATAAGGGTTATTCAGTTATGCAAGGTACGGCAACATATATTTTATATATATATATATAACATTTTTAATGTAGGTAGATCATTTTGACCTTGTCATTTTAAAAGTAGCACGCAAGCCGAAAAAGTGTGGGCACCCCTGTTCTACAGCATAACACAATGACTAGGATACTTGAGATAAAGACCATTTTGGATAACAAATTTGCTTGTTATAATATTGTAACTGGATATTATGTTTACAACCTTGCACCTAATAAATGTGATATAAAACAAATGTTTCTGATGTTATGAAAATGAGTAATTATCACATAGGTTTGCTGTTTTCTCAGGATAATATTTGGGAATGCACAAACAAAGCAGAAAGGCTCATGGCTAAGGTACAAAATTTCCAACATGTACTTAGCCATTGCGGTGAAATGCAGGGGATAATTCTGAAAAATGAAGAACCTGTGAGTTTTGTGTTAAAGTTGTCTTCATTTAACTAAACACATTCTAAACATCCAAGTATTTATACTGTATATCCATTATAATTCATGCTATGAAATTAATATTGTGAAAACAGCATATTAACACATTTAAATAATTCACAGTCTACTAAAATGTGAGATACTGACAATATGATTTTGCCATTGGCAAGCTAACTGCTCCTAATGGCTATGTACATTAACTGACTTAAAAAGTGCAAATATTTTCTCCTTAAAATAAGGAAGTAAGCAAAACTTACTTTGTTTATGGAAACTGATGCTCCAGGACAACATTTATTTATTTTTTTTATGGTGAATAGCATTCCAAACCATGTTTAAAAGTTCAGAACTGAAGTGCAACTGCATACTTCTTAAATCTTGTAATAAGAGTACAGGATAAAACAGTGACTTGACTTTGATTGGACTGTCAAATTCCAGCTTAGCATTAGGCCAAACTTAAGGTAAGTCTTTGGCACTGTGATAAAACATACATAACCAAAAGATGACAGCTTCAGGCCAAACTCTCTGTGACGTGGATTAGCCCAGATCTTAAGTACTAAATGTGGTACAGTAGTACTGAAGCACTAAAGGAAGCAGATCAACATAGAAGAAACACAAACAAGATTTAATCGGGTAATTTAGAAAAGGATAACTTGATTTTGTTGCAAGAAAAAGCAAGACCATGACATTTCCAAAAATCAAACACAAAAAAGACTTCTATAAGAGCAGCACACTTTGCAATTGAATTTCCTTTTACACAGTAAGTTAGGCAAAAAGCAGACTTTCCAAATCAAAAGGCTGTGACTCAATAACTGATGGTATAAAGAGGATGTCCAACTTAAATAATCATTTTCAATATCCACTAAAAATTCAGTAATTGTGCTACATTTTCTTTTAGTTTCCTTTTTCTGTGACTTTAATTAAACACATTGTAATTAGTATATACACATACTAGTTGACTCAAAGTGGATTTAATGTCTATAAATGTATTCTGTGCAAATTATATCTCATTAGTTTGGAACTCCAGAAACAAACTTGGGCAAGCAAAGCATGATAATTTAGCATTTGATTTACAATTTTTAAGTTGCCTAAAAAACACTTGTGTAAGAGAGTGACAACCACTCATGACTTCTCAACTTTATGTTCTGTATCACAGACCTACCACAGGCTGACAGGGGTGATCTGTTTATTGTCGCTTCAGCACATGCCTCATTGCACATTTAGAAAATGGAAACATTAACAAGATTTAAATATATTTAAGGCATTTGTGGCTCCACATTGGTTTTACAAGTTTTCTTGCCATATCTGCAATAAGAAACAATCACATTGATATATTCCTCCTCACATACAGTCAAACCACCATTTTTAATAAACTACCTATAAAAATTTTCACTACTTTAAATCACTGTTAAAATAACTAGATTTTTGCAATGAATTTAAAACAATGTGGCTTAAAGAGATCAGATTGGAAAATGATTTGAAAGTTAGCCACAAATGGATTTCTACAAAGACATAACACTATAACTGTTGGGTTGAAGCCACAAATCTGAGGTCTTTACAATGGAAATTTCAAATGTTCTTTTGCAAGTTTCTCTCATTGCTCATGCTTTCCAGGATACGCTGACATTTCCAGTACAGTCTAAGCAGAGCAGCAGCTTACAGTATTTTTGAAAAGCCAAAAAGAAAAACATTTCACCCTTTCTTTTTTCCATGGAATTAACAAGCAAACAACTATTTTAGATTTGATGGAAAACCTGTGCAAACAGCTCAGTGCTGGAATTAAAAAGTTGCTATAAATATACCCTAACCTCAGGCACCTGTAGCTATTAGTTCTTATAAATAAACATGTTGTAATGGCACCACTGCTACACCAATATGATCCTGTTTGAAGAGTAAATCAAATGGGAGTGTGCATGGGTACTGGGGAAAAAAACACTCATGAGTTTCCTGGAGAAGACAGACACAGATTAATTTGCATTAAACTTAAATAGGGGACACTGAAAGAAAAAAGTGGCAAATGAAAGAATTGCCCGAAAGAGACACATCAAGAAAAGAAGAATAGACAAACCTTTCTAAAGTCAACAAGATTTTTTTTTTTATTTATATATGGGAGGAACCTTGTTTTGCCCTCTTAATTGGTTTTCTATTGCTTGTATTTTGACTGTATACAGAACTTTGCTTTAAGAGACAATAAAACAAAAGATTGTAATACTGTAAACCTCTGGATGGCCAGAATTTACTGTTCCTTCTTCCTAAAATTTTTGAAAATAGTTATTCCTAACTTATAGTATCCCTCACTAAATCATATTGAACACTTAGTTTATGGATTGGAAAAGAATTGTGGACTGTACTTACTCACGTAATCATTTTTCCTTTGCAAGACAAAGGTTGTGTGCCATTCTTTTTAAACCATACTAGTAAAGTGATACTGTATGTAAGACAAAGCTCTTGGAGCAGAGATGCTTGTTAAAAAGTGGTCACAGAAGTAGCCCAGGACTTAACTAGGCTCGTATATAAATAGCTACTTGCCATCAGAAGAACTCTGGGGGTCTATAGTATTAAGCGGGTTGAGGAGAATACATGCCACAGGGCTTAGAAGACACAGAGAGAGAGAGAAACACAGTGAGAAAAGGAAAGACAATGAAAAAAGACAAGTGATCACTGGGTGTTTTGGGGATCTCCTTGGCACGCTAATATGGCATAGTAGCTAAGGTATTTTGGTAGTTAGGCAGGATGCCCCCTTCATTTTGTCATGATATGTAGCTTATAGTCCCCATAATAAAGCCTACATCTGTGTAAAAGCTATATTAATGTATATATTGTGTGTTGGTGTCTATTGAGTTCTAAATCATAATAGCCTACTGAGTGGCCCCATTTAAATCTAAGACAAATAATGAAATGTTGAAAACACAGCACAGGCTGATTAAAAAAATGAAAGAGGTCCAGGAATTGCCTACCATCATGATAGTTAATGTGCCTTCAGTAATTCTGGTGTTTTGTTAAATCTTTATAACCTCTCAGAAACCTGCTCTATCAGCTACCCATAATTCCCACCTCTAGGAGTCATCACTTTTCCATCCTGTGATGTCTTAAGTGGAGTGGAGGTACTCTTGATCTAACTAAGCACCCTCCTTGATGGTATTCAAAGTTTCTTTTATCACCCAATAAGTTATGCTTTTAAATTTTAGTGATTCTGTTCAGCTCCCACTTCCAAAATGGTATCTGCTTGTCATAATCTTGTACGCTTAACTTCTCAAGGCTAACATTAAAAGAGCAAAAGGTTTTCCCAGCTCCGGTACATGTTGAAAAAAGTTAGACAACATCAACAAATAATTAAACATAATTAGTTAAAAGATATAAAATAAACAAATTTAGATGAAATGAAAATCACTTGTTTAAGATGACTGTTTCTATTTCCGTACTATAAATGATTCTATGACTGTTGTTTCAGAATAATATAAAAAGGTTTAAGACTGGATTTGTTGCCTTATTTAAAGCTTTAATATAAAAGTATCAAAACATACTTTTGTTCAAGAGAATGGGAAGCTACTGAATATTCCAGACAAAAAATAAGTAAGGTGGTGATCAGTCCTGGAAAGTTTGGTGGTTTTTTAAAAGGATACCCACACACAGAAACATCCATCCATCCATTTTCTAACCCGCTGAATCCGAACACAGGGTAACGGGGGTCTGCTGGAGCCAATCCCAGCCAACACAGGGCACAAGGCAGGAACCAATCCTGGGCAGGGTGCCAACACAGAAACATTTTATTTTTAAAGGCTGTGACCTTGTCAGGCAAGCACTGAGATCATTACTCATCCAACACAGTCCTGAATATACAAGAGAGTAGTGGCAGGGTGCATTCTTTTGGAAGGAGCATAGCTTAATGGAAACTGACTAAAACAATATATAGCATGAGATTTACATATGCCTATGATATGACTGAGGTTGGGACTTCCATATACCTACAGCATGCTACTTTGGTATGCACTTTTTGGTATGCATTTCAGTAAGAGCACTATATATTTAATTAGTATTTATTAACAGTTATTTTTTTTGTACTGTATTAAACAACTGCACTAGAGCTTTAGATAATCAAAGCACTAGTCATCGATTGTGTACTTTGTTTTATTACCTAAAAAATTACAGGAAGCCTACAAATACTGGTATCCATCCATATTCTGAAACCACTCATCGAGGGCACAGTTGCAAGTATAGGGTGCTGTGGTCCCCGGCGAGGACAAGAGGAGGGCTTCTGCCTCCTCCAGACCGCGAGGGGGCGTCCATCCTGGTTATGCAGGAGACCTCGGGTAGGGGGCTTGGAAGCCTAGCCCTGTAGGGACCCGTGGCCACCGCCAGGCGGCGCCCCAGTGCCTATTTATCCCGGGAGCCCGGCACTTCCTGGGGGAAGACGATAGGGGACACCCTGACGGCTTCCGGGTGCGCAGCCGGCACTTCGGCAACACAGGGGTGTGGCCAGGACTAATTGCCGGGAAGCAGCTGGAGCCCATCCGGGTTCCCATAAGAGGGGCCGCCTCCCTCCAGTCATTGGTGGATGTCGGGAGGTAGCAAGACAGAGCTGGGGAGAGGACTGGAGGCGGCCAGAAGAAAGGCACAGAACTGTGAGCCCTGGACTTTGGGGGAATCGGTGCAAGAGGCACTGGGGCTGAGTGCACATAATTATTGTAAATATTGTAAATAAACGGTGTGTTGGGTGAAACTATGTTGTCCGTCTGTCTGTGCCCGGGCCAGCGTTCACAGTGCGAAGGAGAAACATTTCACAGACAGGGCACCAATCCTTCACAGGGCAAACACACACACACAGGACCAAATAACAATGCCAATTTTTTATTTTATAAGAAAAATATTTACACAGCACAAAATACAAAGCACAATGCCAATTCACCTAACGTGCATGTCTTTGGACTGAGGGAGAAAGCCAAAGCACCCAGAGGAAACCCACATGAAGAGCAGGCTCTTTACTGCTAGGCAGCACCACTATCCCTGCACCACTGTGTATATCTATATATGTTATATATTCATTTTAATTCTGCTATACTACAACATGCAAAATAAGGCAGTATACTTTTCAGTAGCTAACATCTGTTTAGTAATGACAGGGTAAGTTGCATGCAGATGTTAGAGAATTACATACAAATTTTCTACTGAGTGCTAATTTCTTTAGAGGCTTTTTATAAAAATAATATTCTACTATTCTAGGCCATGATGCCATTAACAAATTACACAGCATACTATTTATTAACAGGTGTGATTGCTGTAACAAGTACAGTCAGTGATCAGCAATAAAGCAGCAGATGCATAAAATTATTCTATCAGAATCATCTACATAGCTGTTACACCCTGTGATTTTGATTTGAGGAATGGAGGTTACATATTTGGAGATTGTTTAAAGAAAAGACTGTTTAAAAATGAATTATTAAAAGTCATAAGTGGCCACTGTTGCAGTGGAATAACCTAGGTAAGGTGAGCAACTGAAAATGAGAATTACATTGTTGTAAAAATGATCATTGCTAATTCATTTTATTAATGTCTATAGCTTAAAGGTATGTGCTGTTTTATTACAGCCTTCTTACTGATATGGAAGTAAGCAGAATCAGGGACACTTGATGTCGGCCTTTTCAAATGAAGAGAAGAAAAACACACATATGCAGTTCCCACCCACGTAATAATCTATAATCATAGTAACCATACTCATACTCATCCTCCATTGAAACATAAACCCACACAATGCTACTTTAAAGTATTTTAAAAGTTATCTGAATAACACTTAAAATTGACCCGAAGATTTAGATACTGTTTGGACACCAATTAATACACATAAAAATTAATTCCTTTTTTTAATTATATAGCTTAGATATTTCATAATCATGAAATTCCTTTAAGAATGTGATTTATTTCACAAAAATCATTTTCTTAATTTACTTTAAGAAAAAAATATTTCTTAGGGTAGAAAAAACTTACTTAATTATAACAAGAAGTGGCATGAGTGGGAAGAATAAGAAGAATAAAAGAAAAACAAGGTTTGGATATACATCGATCCAGCCTAAAATATCTATTTAACTTTACTTTGAGGAAAATTGCTGGACAATTTTTTGTTGATTCAGTAGTGCATGCTCAGTAGAAATTCTTTCCATCCTCTATACAATAAAAAAGTGAACATGTGTAGTAGTTATTTCTGCTTGATCTAATACCTTGTAATAACTTTAATTGATGTAACCAAATACAATGAACTTTATTCAACATAAAACAAGAACATGTTGGTTAAACTACACTGATTTACTTTGAACGAATAAGAAATATCCAAGTTGTTGCTCCACTCTGTTAGGTGGCTTCGTCAGGGTGTGGGTCCCTGCAAATGTTGTAATTCAATTTTGTAACAAGAAATGGGAAGAAGATGGGCAAGGCACCTTAACTTTATTATAACATTTTATATAACAGGTTTTATGTAAGAAAAGTGTTTATAATTTCATCAATACATCAAACGAGTAACCTTTGTACCACAAATGACCCTGTGTTATTGTACTTTTCTGTCTCATTTTGTTACAAATATGCAAGCCACAAAAACAGACACATTTGGTTATTGCCAAATGTCCCCAGCATTAGTAAAATTACATTGATTTGAAAACAATGCCTTTTCATTATTGCTGTTTTTGAGTCAAACTAATTTTGTACTTTACACATACAACATGAAATGCTTGGGTAAATCCAGTAAAGAATTTCAAATTGGAGATAGCTAGAATCTTTAGGTTGCAGTTAACCTAAAATATAAAACTGCATCATAGTGAAAATTTGTTTTTATTTACAAAAAAGAAAATTACATTAGGCCAGATTTAAATTTTCCTTGAAACCACACCATTTCTGGGTGTTTCAAGCCAAATAACCTCACTGACTTGAATAAACACAGTTAAGTTGTCTACGTTAGACAGACTAAACTTTTTTGATAGTGCACTTAGTTAATTGTGTAGCAGACCCCTTTACCCCTGGCATCATTACAACTGGTCTGGACATATTTGCTACTGTAACCAAGCAAAATTACTTATTATGAATTTCTATTATACTCTAAAGACACTGGAAAATTGGGTTTGCCCTTTACAAGAACAATACATCTTAAAAAAATACTAGAAAACACTGTACATTCACTTTCACAAAAGTAGATAGGACAATTTAATCAATCATCAGCATTCCAAGTAAACAATATTTTCATGTTTGTAGTTACATGACATTGTGTGGCAGTTATGTAAATGTATTTCGTCAGGCTGACACCGGAGTTGAGCTCCTTTACACATAAAATATAACTAACAACTAAAATTGCAAAAAAAAAAAAAAACAGATGTTGGGACAAGTTAGACTTGATAATCTGATTCACAAACATGAATTTAAAGGTTTATAAAATGAGGCTTTAGATGTTAAAGACCAAAAATATTGTAAATCTTATTATACTTTGCAATTTTGCTTTGAGTTGCTACCAAGCTACAGCTGGCTGTCAAAATGTGTACCTTGGTAAGCACATCAACTCAAAACACTTTATAACTTGCAGCAGCAGAAACAAAAGCATACCAGTAGTAATGAGCAATGCAATTAAATCCTATAGTTTAATGTCTCTGAGAAGCCCTCATCAGGCATTCTGTCTGGAATATTGTTTCTACCTTACTCCACGGGATACTGCAGTACAGTATTAATAATTTGCACACAGTACCAGCAACATGTATGAAGTGTTCCACTACTTTTTCATCAGACTTGCCCAATTAAAAGGACAACATGCTGAGATGTTTTGAGTCTGAAAGGCACTTATTTTTATCACCTGATCTGTTTCATTTGCTTTAACATAGTCCCTAATCTAAGAAGTAGACTTTGTTTTTTTATTGAATACAAAGAGCAAAACAAAAAGGAATACAGGGTTGTTCTTTAAGTAGCTAGTAATACAGTCATAAGTACAAAAAGGAATATTGACAATCAGCAAGTTAGCAATCTATACTGACGAATAAAGACAACATCCTCTGGGGTTAGTTACTGGGGTTCCACTATTGTGGCTAAAACATAAGAACCATTCTTTGAAGCGTGTTTGTCTACTGAATATGGTGCCTCTCTAATATCATAAAGAGCACAAATCTGTAAAATGTGTTGTTAGCAAATGATCCTAGATGTATGTTAACAGATTCAGATCCACGACCATCTGATTCTTGCAGCAAAATTGTTTGATATACAGCACAGTGGTTAATACTACTGCCTCAAAATTCCAGGCATCTGTGGAAATTTCTGTCACTAAGGAGTCTGGACGTTGTCTCCATATTACTATGGTTTCTACAGCTAATCCAATTTTCTTATGTCCTAAATATTTGCCTGTTTGACAAATTGATTAGACTAAGTTATCTAGATAAGAGTGGGTTGAGTTTAAATGTGCCTTTTGATAAAATAATTTTACAATCCAAGGTTGGCTCCTGTCTTGCTCCTGAAATGACAGTTACCCACAACCCTGTAAATAAATGGATGGATGATTTATAAGGATGAGAGTGACTCTGTCCTTTTTTAAGAGTGCCTATCTTAAGTCTTCATACTGAGGGACCTACCAAGAAAAGATCAGAATGTTTATGTCAATAAACTCTTTAAAGAAATACCACTTTGTTTGTGCAGAATAGCTTTCTGGCTGGTTATGACCTCAAACCTAACTTCCAAAAATGTGTCCTTTGACCTACCCCATAAAGGACATTACCAGAACAGTTATTATTCCTGCAGCCAACAATTAAGTAAACCCTTCTTACAATATCAGACATTAACCCATCCCTCTGTGTGCTAATCTCTCACTTGCTATATTTTCAGCTCTTTAAAAGCAAATGTCACAGAATTTGAAAATTTCTTTCCAGAATTATTCATCTTTATATAGGCAAAGGCCATTCATAGATCAGCTGAATCAAATAACAAAAAGAAAAGGTAAATAAAACAAAGCAGACTTTGTAAACCTCACACCAATTATAGATTATTACCAGTAACGGCACACTGTACGACAACATGCAGTGAATACACTTGGATTGAGCATTCATAGTTTTCATACTCTATTTTTGTACGTTTAGCATTCGTTTGCTCAGAGGTTAATGTGCTTGCTGCTTCCGGAGCAGCTCTTCTTTTCTCCACCCTAGAGGCCCGCTACTTCTCTTCTTTCGTCTGCATCTTTTCGTGTTAAAACTGATTAAGTCAGTGTTTGTGTTGCAATTACTTAGTACATTTTCCTTAATTTGTCACTTAAGCTGGCACGTAAGTCTTCAATCTGCGTCAAGTATGATCACGTAGTATATGTGTACCAAATTTCAAGTCAATAGGTCAAACGGTTTGCGAGCTACAGGTGATTTAAAATCCTGGACAGACAAACGAACAGCCACGGTAGTGTATTATATATAAAGATACTATTGCTTTAGTGACATTTTTGCTTAATATCATCCCCTCACATACACACACAGTGAGAGATATTTTTTGATACATGTCATAAATGGCCAAGATGGCCTCCAATAACATGTGATCAATCATAATTCTCAGTCTTGCCTGTGTAGATTCGTTTTACTGTTGTTTGAGCTTGTAACTGGAATGGATTCTGTTTAAAGACAATGATAAAGTCTTAACAGCCTTACTGTTGTATTTCTGCACCAAAGGATCCTTCCCTTATTTTTTTAATTAAAAGCTGATGTCACAGCAATGTGGCACACTAACCCAAATGTACAGTAAACAAAGAACCAAATGAATGTGATGCAATGCTTTAACTTAAGAATAATGTGTTAACATGCATACCACCAGGCAACAGGTCAACAAAGCCGGGCAGCAACAATTAATGCCATTGAACAGCATTAGCAGCCTTGCTTCCCCAACATACACTGCTCACAAAAATTAAAGGAACACTTTAAAGAAACACATTAGATACATCAGATCTCAATATGAAGTTGGATATCTATACAAATAACGACAGGGCAATGTCTTAGGAATAAAAGGATGCCAAGTCTTTTAATGGAAATAAAAGTTTTCTGCCTACAGAGGGCTCAATTGTGTAGACACCCTAAAATCAGAGTGAAATGAAGATGTGGCAGGCTAGTCCAATTTTTCAAAGACTTAATTTCTGCTACTCAAAATGCTTTTCAGTATCTTGTGTGGCCCCCACGAGCTTGTATGCATGCTTGACAACGTCGGGGCATGATCCTAATGAGACGACGGATGGTGTCTTGTGGCATTTCCTCATAGATCTATATGAGGGCATCCCTGAGCTGTTGTACAGTCTGAGGAGCAACCTGGCGGCGCCTAATGGACCGAAACATAATGTCCCACAGATGTTCTATTGGGTTTAAGTCAGGGGATCGTGAAGGCCATTCAATTGTTTCAATTCCTTCATCCTCCAGGTACTGCCTGCATACTCTTGCCACATGAGGCCGGGCATTGTCGTGCATTAGGAGGAAACCAGGACCTACTGCACCAGCGTAGGGTCTGACAATGGGTCCAAGGATTTCATCCTGATACCTAATGGCAGTCAAGATGCCGTTGTCTAGCCTGTAGAGGTCTGTGAGTTGCTCCATGGATATGCCTCCAAGATCATCACTGACCCACCACCAAACCAGTCATGCTAAACGATGTTACAGGCAGCATAATATTCTCCACGGCTTCTCCTGACCCTTTCACGTCTTTCACATATACTCAGGGTGAACCTGCTCTCATCTGTGAAAAGCACAGGACGCCAGTGGTGGACCTGCCAATTCTGGTATTCTATGGCAAATGCCAATTGAGCTCCCCGGTGCTGTGCAGTGAGCACAGGGCGCAGTAGACATTTGGGCCCTCAGGCAACCCTCATGAAGTCTGTTTCTGATTGTCTGGTCAGAGACATTCACACCAGTGGCCTGCTGGAGGTCATTTTGTAGGGCTCTGGCAGTGCTCATCCTGTTCCTCCTTGCCCAAAGGAGCAGATACTGGTCCTGCTGATGGGTTATGGACCTTCTATGGCCCTCTCCAGCTCTCCTAGAGTAACTGCTTGTCTCCTAGAATCTCCTCCATGCCCTTGAGACTGTGCAGGGAGACACAGCAAACCTTCTGGCAATGACTACCTGTGCAACCTCTGTAGGGTCCAGGTATCGCCTCATGCTACCAGTAGTGACACTGACTGTAGCCAAATGCAAAACTAGTGAAGAAACAGTCAGAAAAGATGAGGAGGGAAAATGTCAGTGGCCTCCGCCTGTTAAACCATTCCTGTTTTGGGGGTCATCTCATTGTTGCCCCTCTAGTGCATCTGTTGTTAATTTCATTAACACCAAAGCAGCTAAAACTGATTAACAACCCCTTCTGCTACTTAACTGACCAGATTAATATCCCATAAGTTTCATTGACTTTATGCTATACTCTGATTAAAAAGTGTTCCTTTAATTCTCTTGAGCAGTATATATTAACTGAATACTCCACCTAAGCAGAATATTCATTTTTTTAAGTCACTTACCTCATGTTTTATAGTGATAACCAAGAAAAATTCTCGTTGTCTCATGTTTTCATGGAGATTGAAGAAAAAACACAGTTCATGATAAGTTTATTCTGTTTAACGGCAAACAATATGAAAAATGACCATTGGAAAAAATGTCACATAATTTACATGTCAGTTACAGGGTTTAGTCGTTTGCTCAGTTTATGAATTGCAGAAACAGCTTTTAACCAATGAATGAGGGGAATAGGAGGATTTTCAATTCAAAAACTCAATCCCATGTGAACTATATTTCATGCTTATGATGTGGCCAACTGCTAACATGTATTAGAAATCAACATGTGGGTTTTTATCCAATTGTTAGGTGCATTTGCATATAATGCTAAAACAACCTACTGGGATAGCCATGTCTGTCTGTCCCCATGAAACAACTTGGCCTCCAGTAAACTGTTTTATTTTTTACTTTTCACAGTTACTCTTCAAGGAAATTTTTCAGGACAGTTTAATTTTGAGATACCCTGAATACAGCCTGCTGTACACATTTGTGAAATTTCAAAATCTTCCATTGAAAAACTTTGGTAATTTTGCAAACTTAAAACAAAAATATCCTGTGCTACTTCAGCTAGGAAATAGCTTACTGTGTAAGTTTTATCCTGTTTGTGGCTACTTCAATGAGTCTGTTTTTTCACTTTTTTCTTTTATTCATTCTACAGTCACTCTAGAGAAGCAGGGGCAGATCTACAGGGGGCATACAGTGGCATTTGCCATCCTAACAAAATTATGTACCACCTCATTTGTCCCCAATATGTACACAGTATAAATCACAAAAAGATTTAATTAATAACTAAGTTTCATAAAAATAATTTTAACATAAAACATGTCCTGTGATCAGCCTTCCATTTAAACATCCCCTTGAGAGCACACGAATTTAACTGTGTGCAATTTATTAGATTGAAATTGTCTGTCTTGGATAAAAGAATGAGATCATTTTCAAATAATTTGTAAATTCTATCTTTTTCCTCTGGGTCTTTGTGATGTGTGTGATTTGCAGCTATGAAGTGCTTACATGGAGTTAAAATTAAAGATGGCGGTATACTGAAAAAAAAAAGAACTAAATCCAAAGTCAAAACACCGCCTAACTAACACCAGTCCTGTATTATATTACTTTTTATATATTATAATTCATTGTCTTATGTTTACAGCATTTTATACTTTATTCCGTTTATTATTTTTCTTGTTTTATGTGCATGGTTTTAGAACTTCATTTTACCCTATTACTTACAAATACTTGTCATTGCACACTGAATTTTCAGTACATTTGCTGTTATTGGTGTCATATATAAAAAAAACAGTAAAAAGATGAGTTTAACAATGATTTTCAAAGTGTATAAACACATTACAATTACACACACCCCAGTGCCATTTTCATTAATAACAATAAGTCATTTACACGTTTCAAAGATGACACATTGCATTAGAGACAAGCCCTGCATGTGCAATGGTCGCGCACATTGATTCTGCCTCCTCTTGTTTAGTTTGATAATTTGCATGGGTTTGCATAATCTAGCCCATCTTTTGCTTTAACTATATAAATTGCTTTATATACGATGCAATCACTAAGTATTTTTGCTTCGGTGCATATGGGTAAAAAAAAACTTTTTCTGTCTGATGTATACTGCTGCCTTTAACCCAGGATGGCTTGTCCTTACAAATAAGCTCCAAATATAGTAAGCATGCCGTACAACTACTACATCGTTTAATCACATTTTAGATATATTTGAAAAGTTGTGTAGTTTGCTTAGCAAAACGAAGAGAAACACTAATATCACCATTTTTTCAACCCAGAAGAAGAGAACAGAGAGCCACAGCAAAAGAAATTGAGCAAATTATTGGTTGTTAGGAGGTAAATGGTTTGGATTATAAACAAAACCTTGTGGGTCAAGGATACAATGGAGCAGCTGTTAAGAGTGTGGTACATTAAGGTGTTCAACCTAGGTTAAATGATATTGGCAATTTCGCATATGTCCACTGCAGTGTACATTGTTTAAACTTGGTCATAGTTGACACAGTCAGAAGTGTACGGATGATAATTTTTTTTTTGCTTTATTGGAAAGATTTTACACATTCATGTTTGGACTGTAAGTCCATCAGAAATGGTTAGATATGCAGTATGAAATGTTTACAGGGGCATCAAGGGAGTACCTTCAGCACCTTATGGATACACCGTGCTTGAGGAAACACAATGTGAGAACAATCCACAGAGAGTTATTGAATTTGAATTTTGTAGGGAGTCTTGTAGTGTTCAGAAAGGTTTTAGGTGATTCTAAATTTTTGTTAAATATGCTGCAGCTAAAAACACTTGATCTTTATATAGGACACAGTGACACATTATCGTAGTGATGCCTATTTTGATGAGATTTGGAATGATACAGTTGATACATGTGAAAGAAGTGGTATTTCTTCAACCCAGTACTTCTCCAAGTGGTCAGTGAAGGCAAGAGGAAAACTCAAAAGATTGTGGTGTCACCATCAGCCTTCGACAGCATGTACAACCAGACAGCAAATATACTTTTAAGGTAAAAGTGTACTACACAGTTAATTGATAGCATGACTGGAGAAATGGAATGCATTTTTCTAATGTCAACTGCCATATCATGATTGTTATTCTGGCTCTAAATAAATGCAGTTCTAGCTTTCTAAGAGAGAAGGATGTTCTTCTTCTAGCAAATGCTTATGAGCCCAACACTGAAGACCTGAAGCATGAACTTCACCAGATAAGAAGAGTTTTACAAAGACATAAAAAGAAATCCTAGCACTCTGTTGGAACATGTACATTTTTTGGACCCATACCAGGATGTATTCTTAAGTTATAATGGTCATGTACGATGCTGTAGTATTACCAGAAACCAGTGCTTCTTCTGAATTAAGTTTTTCAGCCCTAAAGCTAAAAAAGAATTATTTGTGATCTACTCTGAGGCTGGACTTAGAATAATAAGAATAATATGTTTCTGTTGAAACCCTCTTAAACATCTTCTGCCACCCTCTTGCCACGCCATGCAAACTTCTCTAGATCTGCTCCTGCAGAACAGTGAAAGACCTGCAATTGTGCATGCTGAAGCAAGTACACCTAGGGCAATGCTGAATGACCACCTTACCATATAAGAAAGGTATGACATTAGATGTATATTTTTTTATTTATTTCACTAACAATGGCATTCTTTATTTATTCAACATGGTAAACATGCAAAGATAGGTCTCATTATATGCTAACAGTCTGGTTTCTCCCATTCATCTCTGTGGCTACACAGTGGCACGTATTAATCTCAGTCAGAGTCACAGCAGTTCACTTCTCCTGCTCCTTGAAACTGAAGTGGGTAAGTGGCATAATGTTAATTTCCATAAAAGTAAAAAATAAAAACCATCAAGTTATGTAAAAATGTATGAAAGATAGCTTGGTGACACAATGACTAAATATGTATTCAGTATTTCCATTACATTTAAAACAACTTCAAGGTTGCATTATCTAAAGATTATAATGATTCAGTATTTCACTGACACTATAATTTATTCTCAAAAGTACCACAATGAGCTGCTATCTGTCATATTCAGATGCAGCCAACAAATTTAGCTTGAGAATTTAACACAGATTTTAAGTGTCAATCGGGTACTTCTTTAAAAAACATACCGTATGTCTTAAGAAAGTTGAACTACAGTTAGCCGTAGACCGTCCATATCCAACAACTAGCAATAGCATATGAATCTTCTCATCATTAGAGTTGTAATCTGCTGTTTATGAAAGCAATTACAAACATGTCATATTATAAAATTTTATTAAAATCACACTTTACATTTTTATTTATGAATATGACTAACTGTTACAAAAATAAGTAATAAACAAAGCTGTGTTAACAAATTTTTTGATGAAGTAACCAGAAAATTTAAAAATGCTTAAACCAGCTAATCAAGTCTCTGTACATACCTAAATGTTACACAATGTGTACTTTTTCTTACTTGTGTTATTTGTAATTCCTTTACTACCTGTAATTCTCAGCCAATGAATGAGATAGTGAACCAGTGATGTGAGTAATATTAAGGACTGAAAAACCTAGTGAAGAAACATAATGTCTGCAGTTATACACCCATGCAGAATTTTAAAAAGCACAGAATTTTTTTCAGTTCTCAGACTTTTATTCTCAGTTAAGACTCTGCATTTTAATTGACTTTTGGAGTAAAGACAAAGAAAAAGCTTCTCCGTATGTGCAGAATGCTGTACTAGGTATTCATACTAAAATAACCATAATATCATGGCATATGGACTTCTTTACCATGAATATATTCCATGTTACTCTGATTCTATACCTAGGCTGTTAAAGTTAATAATGTAAAACGTAATAATGGAAATTTTACTTCCTCTTAGGAATGCATACATAAAGAGATTCAATCTAATTGTATAATTTAAGCAACAAAAGTTAGGTTGGTTTTGGAGTGAGAAAAAATGCAGTCTTCCTCTACTTATTTATGTTGTGGTTTGTTTGCATGCAATTTAAAAAGTAATTTCATCTGACTTGAGGGATCAAAGTTCAAAAATGTCATTTAATTGGTAGTCATAAACATTCAGATTCAATTTTGGCTAACAACAATGCTGACAGTATTTAAGAAATGCTGCAATGCAGAACACAGTGTATTGCTTACATCGGCTTCTGACATGGTTTGCTACACGTTAACATGGAAGAAATGATCCAGAGTTCAGTTTCTCTGTAAACACACACACACACTTTATACACTGACAGCTTTAGAGCTGAGATGCCATAAAAGAGGGAAATGAACAAATACAGAAAATAAATTGATTTTAATTAACTTTTGGTATATAAGGTTATTAATATAGCTGCTCCACACAGGAGTGGAATGTATGATTAATTTATCCATACAAAAATATACAACAGCATGTGTAATGGAAGTTGTAACAAGTATCCTTGCAAGCATCTTGGCCTATTTCTAATCATATAATTAAGGTTACCGAATCCCACTGAAAGATTACTACAGGCTGCTGTCTCCTGTATCCCCATATAATACAAGTGGGGAATATGTGACCTCTTGTATTCTCCACTTTCCTTCCATTATTAATATAGATTTTCCTAAGAAAAAGTTCACTCTGACTTCTTTAGGCATCACCACCACGAAAGATTAATGTTAACCTCCCTTCTAGGATGCTCTTTACATTATGCCAGTTATAGCCAAGACTACCCAGGTTTTGTCAACATTATATATTGACTTGGCAAATCTCTCTTCAAGGGTTTAGCATGGAATACAAAACTTTGACTTCTGTGGCAACATGACGTGCTTCCTAAAAAAGTCAAATGGATGACTGCAAAGTGGAATTAAGCTTATTCTTCCCCCAAAACAATGTGACTTTAATAACGGAGCATCTAATCAGGGTATATTTATAGGAAATCATTTTCTATGTCAGTAATGTTATGTTAACTGAGCAAGGTGTGTATTACCTATCAATTTTCAACCATAACTCCCATAGTTTAACCATTTCAGAGAAGATCAATGTGAATTAACTGAGAAAATATAAATTTCTGAGACAGTACAATTAATCAGCGCTACAAATGGGACTTTGTTACACTTTGGCTCGAGGCCAGGAAACTATTACAAATTCTGTTTCTATATACAGTACAGGAGTATTGAATCGTATGCTTCTCCAACAGTTAAAACAAAGAACACAGCTAAGCTGTAAGCAAAGCATGAAATTAGAGTCTGCCTTTTAAGACCACAATTGTGACTAACGATTTCTACAAGAGCCACAAGACTCAAGCACCCCATGTTAACAGTAAATGTTTTTTTTTTTTATTTTCTATCCCTGGTGAAATACACCTTGGTGTTATTATTACAGAATGCTATGTTAGGCTTGAGTGCTACCTTTACTTCTATTAAACAGACTAACTGATGCTTGTTCAATTAAGTGATATTCCTAAGTTGCTCTCTTAGAATATACAGTAGGCTAAAGTCCCCACAAATGTTGAGAAATGCTGTCCTACTGTATATAGTGAGCAATATTCCAAAGTAAATAATTAAAAAAACTACAGAAGGACATAAGAAATTGATTGCTCAAGCCACGCAAAGAGGCAGAGTGAAAATGCAAACTTCAGGTTTTGGTTTAAATCCAAGTGATAAGCCTCACTGGTTATAACCCACGATACTTACACAGGCAGTACACATATTTTGAGCAGACTGTCTCAGAAAGCTCCTGAGGTCACTGGTTTGTGACTGTGGTCAATGGTTACACACTGCCCTGTAATTATTCACCACACAAGAAGGTTTTGTAAATGAAAGGAAACTTGCTCAGTTCATCTTGTTGATTTGATTAGTTAATAGTTTTGCTGGCTGAGTATCTCATTCAGGCATTTTGTACATGGTAGCAGGACATCGATAGAAAATGTCAACTTTTACAAACTTTGCCCAGGTACGTGAATGCTATCTTCAGTCTTGCTTTCATCTGTGGTGCAAAGATATGTCAGCATCACTTGACTAAACACTGAATCCTTTGGTAAACATAATCCACTTTGCAGCTGAGTTGGTTTCTCCTAACAACAACAAAAAAACAAGCAAACAAAAAAACACCTCGTAACTGAGTGAACCTCCATCCATCTCCAATGCTCAGGAACATAATTTAATTAAAGCCACAGTGCCAGGAGATCCCACAGACATTTGATGACACCAGCATTATAGGGTCTCATTCAGTCTGAATCATTTATGAAACACAAAGATGAAAAGACGTGTCCTGAAGAATATCATTCAGTGTTTCAAACATTTTATTTACCACCAGGGAATGATGGGAACCCAGTAGTTTTTCTGTTACTTTAAAGAGATGGGGACTATGACTATTAACTCATAGGTCTAAAGAAACACGCTGACGTAGGCTCACTCCTCTATGGGGAAACACCTGGGACCTTTCCAAATCTTGGAAAAGTTTCCTTGCTTTTGCACCATGGCAACCAACAGGCTAACATGTCAGATAATGGGCACAGCGTGGGTTTATAGACATAAACTAATTAGCTTATTTTTAAACATCTGGCTTTAGCAATTCTGCCAGAATCATAAAAAACCCCTTCAGTACTGCTGAAGAACTAGGAAAAAGAGAAACCTCAAAAAAAGGTCTCAAGTGAGATGACTTGCTAACTATTAAATTATAGCTGCCCTTCTTCATTGCAAATGAAAATTATACATTTAAAATGAGATTTGCTATTAAGACAGGAATCATAATGGAGCTATAATACTGATGCATGCTGGAAAATGTTTTAGAGAATTTATTTTACTTTACTCTCCCTTTTATTGAAATACAGGAGACTATATGTGTACTCTCATCACCCACACCACTGCAAAAAAAGAATTCAGAGTATAAAGTATATGGTTAAAAAAAAGACTAATTACCCATTGATCTGTCCATCAATTATCTAAATGACTTGTCCATTGGCCAGCTGGCATCAATCTTGGCAGCACTGTTCACGAATCAGGAACCATCGCAAGGAAGGGCTCCACACTATCATGAACCCATGCCAGTACTTTTGCTGGCATGAACAGCAGTTTAGTGTATATGCCAGGAATGAGAGGCACAACATTTAAAATAAGGTGGTCAAGATGTGTGGTGAGGAGGCGCTGCACTCAACTCAAAAAAGATGTTATTGTGAGTGACAAATGACAAGCAACAAGTATTGATTACACAAAATGGTAAAATTTTCCATAAAGTAATCTTCTTATAATGAGTTCAGTTTTTGAATTAGACAATCTAGTTACTATGAACCAGTTGTGCCACATACAACATATACTTGTGTGCAAAAATTCATTGCAATGTCCTTCTTGAAGTAGTATCTGTTACGCCAGGTTTTACTTTCCTAAACGGTGTCACCTCACGATTAACATTAATACAAACATGCACTTTCCACAGACTTCACTTTTATTCAGTCCCTGTTACTTTTAAAACACACAAAGTAATTTTTAAATTTGTTTTTGTGAAAGTGTCCAAAAAATACTGTATTTCAAACACAATGGTAGCAAACAGAAATTGATGGCATTAAGCACTTTAAGGAAGAAAAAAAAAACAAAACACAATTGTACTCCAAAGCAGACTGGGCCTTTAAATAAAAACAAGGAAGCACGCATCAACTATCCCCTAAAACCACTTTGCACAGAGGAGCGGTTTATTGAACTCTGCTTTAACCCCACTCTTATTACATATTGTCCTGCCTAGAAAATTACAATATGGCTATGCCAACCAAAGCTCATGCACAATTTTCCAGTACTTTCAGCAGTTAAGGCTACAGAAGAGTATCAAAGAAATAATTACTCAATGTTTTTATTAAACATTTCACAGTAAGAATTATTAACTATTAACCAGATTTAAGAATTTCTTAAGGCACAGGGTAAAAATGAAAAAATAGTGGTCAGTCCTTAAATTGTAATTATTATGAACCTTAATTTCCGACTACAGTATATATATTGCTGTTATCTTCTTTGTATAGCAACCTGCCATCATTTAAAAACGAAAAACTATAAAATTATACACAACTAGGGATATAGAGAATAAAAAGTCATAGTCCTGTTACAGCTCCTCTTACACCAGGGCAAAAAGAAACCACCAAAGAGAAAATGATAAGCACTTTGGGTGAAATAAAATAGAATGATGTTCTCCAAGTAGGAAGAGTGCTGTAACTGTAACAGACAAAGATTTCCATTTTCTCAGGGATGGAATTAGCCTGTAAGCAAAATGTCTTATTTTAGCAGAGCCTTTGTTTTGCACTGGATGTAGCGTTTAACTGCCAAAAATAAAATATACAGTATCACAAATAAAACTCTCTCTCATGAGCGGAGTACTTTAACCCCTTACATATTTTCATAGAAAGGAATTCTTTCCACTTTTTTGATTACATCTTGCCTGAAGAAGGGGCCTGAGTTGCCTCGAAAGCTTGCATATTGTAATCTTTTTAGTTAGCCAATAAAAGGTGTCATTTTGCTTGGCTTTTCTCTACATTCATAATGGCTAACACGGTACAACAACCTAGTACTACCCTTTTTTTTCCATAAGACTTTAAAAGGGAATCTGACATTTGGACATTTTATCAAATCTGAATACCAGGGAGTACTAAGGGAAAGAAGCATCCATTCAAACCCATTTAATAAAGTTCTGCTTCCCAGGATGATACCAATACTGGATGAGATTTAAAGGGCATACTTTAGGTATACTTCTGGGTTTTTTTTAACTTCTTCCTCCTGTTTGGGCTTCATTAAAAGAAATAAACTACAAATACTAAAAAGCAATTTGCCAGTATTTTTGTTATGTCAACTGAAGTAAACCTATCTAGGATTACTAGGATTAAGTTTCCATTGCAGTATGTCTTTTAACAAGAGACCGATAGATGTATCACATCAAACTCCTTGTATAGTTAGAATTGTTATATAAATGTTTCTGATTACAACTAAGGATTCTGGAAAAACCTGCAAGTGTGCTTTACTTTTCTTCAGTATTTAGTAAATCTGACCCCTGCTCAAGAACTTTACTTCAAAGAAGTGTATTCTGTCTCATTAACATGCCTCTCTTTCTAATTTTTAATTGTGGAACTCATTTATAATAATGAGATGTAATAATCCCTGCAGAAGGCTTACTTATTAATTGCCATTCAAAACCAATCCTGTCGATAGTTTGGAAATAAATTAAGCATCTGATTAATGGATAGGTTATAATGAAAAGATTACTGCCCCAGTTGTTACCATTGAATACACTTGACTACAACATAGCTCTGAATCCATAATGTCATTAAGTAAGGTAGAAACCAGGGGGGTTGTAACTAAATAGCAAGTTCAATATGACACACAGCCTCTAATTAATGAATGGATACAATTAAAACTGGCATTCACAAATGGACTGAGCTATAAAGTATTAATAACATTAGAAAGCTGTACAAAAGAAACCAAGAAAATGTATACATCTGACAAAAGAAATACATGGAGTAAAGGAAACAAAGTGACAAAAATACTGGCTATGACTACTAAAGATGAAGCACTAGTAAAATATTAAATTGAGGGAAGTAATCCAGGAAACAAAACTGTAAAGCTGATACACTACCAGTGTGCAACTGTTTTAAATCAGCTTATTTATAACAATAATTGATATTAATGTTCTTTACACAGCATGCGGTGTTAAAATACAAAGAGACTGAGAACTTTCACTGAATGGAACCATAAGTGTCTTAAATCTTATTCTGACTTTTATACGGTAAAGAAATATTGGTCAAGGAGCGTGCTTCAGTCACACTGTGAAATGATTCTTAATGAAAGAATAATTTACTGTATTTTGTGGATGTGGAGAGAGAATTTCGAGTGCCATGCCAGGTGGAGACCCCTGGAGGAAGCACTACTTGGCAAGCCTGTCATTTTGAATGATGCCTTATGTACTTAATCCATGCAGAGCAGTGTAAAGGAATTCCTTGTCTAATATGAATAGAGTTGGAGTCTTTTAGTACTATCAAGATTTCAAGAAAATGTTTTAATAAATCAATCAGTTTAATAAACATCATATTTCATCCAGTAATTCAAAAAGAAATTTATATTACAAAAAGCAAAAATACAATGTATTATATCAATTTTCTATATCATATAATACAGTAAAGACAGTAGGAAAGGCAAGTAGCTCAAATTGTTAAGCACAGTGTATGAAAAGTAAATATGGATTTTAAGCCTGGACTAACATTGGAGTCATATATTCATTTAGTAGTTGGGTGGGGACTAAAAGACATGTTTTTGAAATATTGACATATTAAATGAAAAAATATTAACAAAAAGGCATATAAAAAGAAAAGAGATGTACAGAACATTAGTTAAAACAATAGAGAAAGTGAGTAACAATATGAATATAACTTGTACTACTTCTTCTTCTTCTTCTGGCTGCTCCCATTAGGGGTTGCCACAGCGGATCATTTTTTTCCATATCTTTCTGTCCTCTGCATCTTGTTCTGTCACCCCCATCACCTGCATGTCCTCTCTCACCACATCCATAAACCTCCTCTTAGGCCTTCCTCTTTTCCTCTTGCCTGGCAGCTCTATCCTTAGCATCCTTCTCCCAATATACCCAACATCTCTCCACTGCACATGCCCAAACCAAAGCAATCTTGCCTCTCTGACTTTGTCTCCCAACCGTCCAACCTGAGCTGACCCTCTAATGTACTCATTTCTAATCCTGTCCATCCTCGTCACACATGTATTCTGTCTTGTTCCTACTGACCTTCATTCCTCTCCTCTCTAGAGCATATCTCCACCTCTCCAGAGTCTCCTCAACCTGCTCCCTACTATCGCTACAGATCACTGAATGTCACTTCTACTGTGAAGTTTAAAACAATACTTTATCCAAAAATATTTTTGTTTATATTATTTATCCCATGCAGTTTGTAGTGATGACAGAGAAACATTTTTAGTTTCATTAGTTTCATGTTTTCATGCAGAATAGACATAACATAACTTCTGATCCAATAGTATTCTATGGTGACCAACAAGAAAACAACATCAAAATGTCCATGAAAAATTTAATGTTGCTCGTGTCACATAATCCACATGTCAAGTGATCCGGTCATCACACACCTCATCCAAAACATATATATTGTTACTGAAATAAATCACATTTGGAAAACGCCTTCATGAACTCAGTCGTGTATTTGAATTGAAGACCTGAAACCACCTCATTTACTGGTCATGAGTCCAGTGCAGTAAAATCTTATTCATTGGCAAGTTAAAGAAACATCCTGCAACAAAAATAATCCCAAGGTACTCCCATTGTGGATATGAATATAAATGTAATGATGGGGGACATATAAAACCTGTGTGTGTTCCATTTTTATTCATTAAAACTTTTTCCAAAATTGCTTCATTTGACAATATTTTACTAAAAATACATGTGTTTGGGACCTTGTGAGCATATGACTGGATGACTTGTATGGATTATGTAATTTGAGTAATATGATTATTTTTTTAATGGACACTTTGCTACTGTTTTCTGTTGTCCAACATTGGGTCAACATAGACTTCTGTTTTACGAAAAGCTCTGCATGAAAACATCAGTTTAAATTTTTTTCTCAACCATTACTGCAAACTACATGAAGAATATACTGTCACACTGTTCCAGTTCCATCCCAGGATAAGAAGCCGTGCTGATGCTAACACTAGTATTGTCTCAGTAATACAGAAGGGTCGATAAGAGAGGATGCCTAGCTCTGCCCCCACACTTCTGAGAAGACAATTTAAAGGCCAGATGACCTGGGAACCAGTTGTCAGATGCTGACCGGCGAGACAGGAGAACAGAGATTCAAATTCCAAGCTACAGTGCTAACCGCAACCAAGGCCATTTATAGCTGGGTTTTTTGTTTTCATTTTAGCGCTGTATTTCTATATGGCTATATGGCTATATTTCTGATGAAGTTAAATGGGGTGACCTGGCTGGCACACAACTTTACCCTGCCTGAGAAAGTCTGTTCCTGGCCATGCTACGGTACAAATAAAAAAATACAATTTCTGGGAGGAGTATTCCTTTAACACCTATCCCAAATGTAATTAAATGGCAAAAGCTGTACAACTTACAATTTTCATATCTAAAAGGAAAAACTAAAATACTTTTATTTTATTTTTTGGGATTTTATTGATTTTAATAACAAATAATATTCCATACAAATAAGTCAAGTTTTATAAGACTTGGTTCAAAACAAATCAACCTCCACCCTTGAGAAAGAGAGCTAGGCCAGCTAGCAAAAATAAGTACAGTAAATAGATAAATTAATAAATGAATAAAAATAAATAGAGTTAAAAAAGAGGGGCAATAATCTGCTTCCTCAATTAAAATGCTTATTCTAAAATGTTATTGATTAGTTCCTGCCAGATTTTGAAAAAGTTGTGTACAGATCCTCTAAGTGAGAATTAGATTTTTTTCAATTTCAAATAGTACATAACATCAGTTACCCACTGACTTAGAATAGGAGAGTGAGGATTTTTCAAGTTGAGCAAGCTACGTCAACGTGCCAATAGTGTAGTAAAGGCAACTACAGTTTGTCCACTTTAAGCCCATCTGGAAGTACACCAAACACAGCTGTTAATAGGTTAGGAGGGATTGTGACACCAAGGCTGTCTGGAAGGCATTTAAAGATTTTGATCCAGAATGATGTTAATTTGGTGCAGGCCCAAAACATGTGGCCCAGTGAGGCTGGAACTTGATTGTAACATTCGCAGGTTGGATCTTGCCCTGGAAACATTTTGGACAAAACTAAAATACTTTTAAATCTCTAACAAAAGATCCTAAGCATTGTATAGTCTCATTAGAAGGAAAAGGAAAGCTCAGAATAACCTTAATACTTTGCTGCATTTCAAAAGAAAATATTCATAAATATTTGCTGTGAAGGGCAGTTCGGTCAAGTGAAAATGGCTTTTCTTGAATGGGAATGTTCTACAGCACATGCAAAGAATCATTTTAGGAAGAGGCTAAAACTGAAAAAAGTTACACCTCTGTCTATTTCCTCTCAGTGTGGAAGTCACTGACCCAGAAGGAGAACTATGACCCCAATCTGAGTTCATCCACCGATGCAGATGCAGCCTTTATAATGTTGTCTCAAGGTATGGATGGGAATGATACACCTTTCCATATCTTAAAACCAACATTACTTACTACTACCAACATGCGTGTCCTATGACCCACAGGAAGTAATAGATGGGGGTTTCCATCTGCTATGCCAACCAATTTTCAGTTTTCCATCTCTTCTTTTATAATTTTAGTTGAATATCCCTAGCTTCCATTAACCAAATTTGTCACTGTACCTTCCATCCAGACTAAAAAGAAACAGTTTTGTGTTAAGCAAATCTTATATTTAAATTTCTGGACAAAGATAGGTGCAATAATGGAAAATCAGGGTCACTTTGTAAAATAGCATGTAAATCTCAAAAAATGTTGTTTATCTTAATTCATAATAATTCACATTTCTGTGATCTTGTTTCAAACACATTAACAATGCAAAGTGAGCCATCTAAATAAAAAATACACTCCTCTTCAATATTTCTTCTTTGTTGTTGAAAGAAGATCTGGTGCTTTTGCATTTAATTTTGAAAATACTTTGCTTACACTGCACAATCCCAGCTGGCAGTGATCCACCCAGGAGTTTCCAATTAAAATAAGAATCCCCAGAGACAGGGTTCATAAAATCAGGTGGCATGGAAAGTGCAAGTCCTGGAATAAACCATTCATAAAGAAAAGAAGGGATTTTCTTAATTACTTTATCCTGAATTTGCAGAGATTCAATTTGTATGTTATATAGTTCCTTTCACAATCAATTTTGTGGTCAATTTTTTTATCGAAATGAACACAGCTTCCAGCAAAATTATACTGAATAGCATTGGCTCAGAAAATAATTTACAGATGAATCAACTAGCACAGAAAATACTTCTACTGGCAAATTCTTTAGTCATGTATAAATGAATTCTATATCTAGATCTTCACTTCAACAAGGATTTCAGACGTCTGTGGGCACTGGTGACTTTTCACAGACAGTAATGAATAAATGCAGAAAATGGTTCAGAGATCTATACTTGGACTAACATACGACGTAAAGCAGATGACAATAAAAATTTAAACAAGCAGGGGTTTAAAAAAACAAATTTACAATGGGAAGTACAGCACACCAGTGCACTATTCCCACCACCCAAGCATGGGGAGGGGTGTCTTTATGTGCTATACTCTGCAAGCTCCTTAACTTTCATCCACATTGGGAAATCAAGCTGCATGAAAAACATTAGCCTTAATATGGAATGAAGTGGTAGCCTGTCAAAACAGCTGGAGTTCCAAAAATGTTGGTCACTACCATGTTTGACCACTATATATATATATATATATATATATATATATATATATATATATATATATATAAATAAGGGGTACCCAAAAATAACTGGAATTGAAAAACATTTTTTTTATAATTTTTACTTACTGAAACTTTAATCTCCTTCAAATTACTCGCCATGTGAATGAATGCAATTGTCCCAATGGTTTTCCCACTGGTGGGAACATTTTTGGAATTGCTGAAGGGGAACATTGTCCAATGCCTGAAGCGATTTTTCTCTGACTTCCTCCATGGTACAAAAACACTTTAAAAAAACACATATTTCCCCTCGTTTGAAACACAAAAAACACTTGTAGATCTATTTTTTCATTACCTCATTAAAAGCAGTTTCAAGCATCACTACAGTTTCATCAGTTGTTTTCCCTAAGAGAAAACAAAATGTAACACAGATTTGCTGTTCTTTGTGATGGGTGATCATTGAGACAAGTGCATTCATTCACATGGAGAGTACTTTGAAGGAGACTAAAGTTTCAGTAAGTAAAAATTATTAAAAAAAAATTTTTTCAATTCCGGTTATTTTTGGGTACCCCCTCGTATACGAATGGAAGCAAATGTCTGTGATACAGTTTGCATATTTGTAGCAGGAAATCCACAAAGGGAGAAAATTAATTCCATATCTTAAAATAGCTTTTTATTACTAAGCTTTCAGCTCCTATCAGGAGTCATCATCAAAGGAAAATGATTAGACATACTGGAATCTAAGGCAGTATACATTATAACAAATAAGAAGGGAAGAGTAGGTGGATGAGGGAGGGGAGGGTTAATGAGGTGGGGTTTGGAGGGTATTTGGTCATAAAGTCTTATTTATTACGTGCACTTTTTTCTTTTCAAACCTGCATATGCTGGGTTCATGTCCAAGTGTCTGTTAATGGCGTTTTCATTGTAAAGTCACTATTCTGCCAGTTCTCTGGCTCTTTTAGTATTAGCTTCGAACTTTGCACTGAGTCCCATTTAAATGTGTATCTGGTTGAACTTGTTTGTGTGTAAATCAGAGATCGTGGGTCTTTCCCTTTCCAACCTCCACTCCCCTCCCCTTAATTTTATCCTCAGGTATAAAATACAATAGTTAGATAGATAGAAGAACAGAAAAACAGACAGACAGATAGATAGACTGCCCATGCAAACTGTTCTCTAACACTACTGTTCTTGTCATGTGTTGCTTCAAGTTTTCAGTAGAAATTGCTTCATAAATTGACCCATAATGCACGTGAAGCTCACTGGCCTTTAGTTACTTGGATCAGTAAAATTACCATTTCTTATAATGTGATAACATTGGTAGATTCCAGTCTTTATGAATTTCCCCAGTGTTCAGTTATTTTTGAAAAATACATGTCAATGGTTAATATATATGTGCTTGCTAACCTTCTTAATTGCTCTAGGAAAAAGATTTTTTTTAATTCAGCTTTGTTTAATACTAACAAAATACCCGCACTTCGCAGCGGTGAAGTACTGTCTTAAAATTTTTATATGACCAAGCTGTGCGCTGAGCTTACTCTTGAGCATGCAATGTACAGTTGGCCATGTGAGCAGTAATCTTGTCTCAAATCCCACAGCTTGGATTCATGCTGTCATAATCGGTTTGAGTATCATGGTTTGTTTCAATTACGACAGTATTTGCAGGACTTGTGTTGAAGTGACATTCGTCATCTGTCAAGCATTGTAAGCACACAACCGGTTTCATCGATAACATAACATCCAGCTTTTGAGAGTTTAAACATTCATAAACATCAAAGTGTCCACTACTGAAATTGTCACCTGTGAATCTAAGATGTTTAAGAGGCATTGGCGGTTGTCAAAAGGTGGAAAATATTTGGCCATTTCGGTACACTTGAAAGTAACAACCGAACAATTCAGCGGCAGCCATCAACTCACATGCAGAACCATAGGTGAAGGGCTTAAGCATTTCACTCTTCTAGTGCTCCTGTGTAGTATAATTATCTCCTGTACCGTCATCAGTCCACACCTTGAACCTGTCCCAGTCATTCAATACATAAGACACAATGTTCCTCCGGATATCAAGAGTGAGCCTGATATGGCCGTGCAATATGTAACAAAGAGAATGGAAAAGGTAGGTGCTATCTCCGGGAATGGAAACCACTTGTTAAGTGACAGTTCTTTGATCGATGGTGACCACCTCGATAGACATGTTAATGGGAAAAGGAAATGGGTACCTGAACAATGCAAAGTAAGTCTAAAATTCCTACATAATAAATATAATCGTAATAAATGAACAATAAAACAGCGGAGAAGCCGTGGATTAAATAAAAAGGCTGTAGTTATCAGCAGGAAGACGTAAATCCTGTGGCGAAGCAAGGAAGGGAATGTAGAGACCTGAGCGAAGGATGGCCTTGTATAGGCAGGCAGCCAACAACGTGGGAGGTGTTGGGATGGGGGACCCAACGCTGCCTCACACAGTGACCGAGCTGCAGGCTATGGACGTATATAACTACGTAAGTAGGATTTAGTTAGCATTGGGAACCTGCGTACCAAATTTCTTGAAGATGGGCCCATAAGTAACAAAGACCGTTGGAAAGTTCAATATGGCGGCCGACAGTGGCGTTATACCACCGAAATAAGTACATACATTGGTTTCGGTTAGCGCAGGGAAGCCGCCTACCAAATTTCGTGAAGATGGGGCCATAAATAAGAAAGTTCAACATGGCGGATGTTGTCGACCGTTACGCGTAGAATTTTGAAATGAAACCTGCTTAACTTTTGTAAGTAAGCTGTAAGGAATGAGCCTGCCAAATTTTAGCCTTCTACCTACACGGGAAGTTGGAGAATTAGTGACGTTGGAAAGTTCAATATGGCGGCCGACAGTGGCGTCATACCACCAAAATAAGTACGTACATCGGTTTCGGTTAGCACAGGGAAGCCGCCTACCAAATTTCGTGAAGATGGGGCCATAAATAAGAAAGTTCAACATGGCGAACGTTGTCGACCGTTATGACCGTTATGCATAGAATTTTGAAATGAAACCTGCTTAACTTTTGTAAGTAAGCTGTAAGGAATGAGCCTGCCAAATTTCAGCCTTCTACCTACACGGGAAGTTGGAGAATTAGTGACGTTGGAAAGTTCAATATGGCGGCCAACAGGGGTGTCATACCACCGAAATAAGTACGTACATCGGTTTCGGTTAGCACAGGGAAGCCACCTACCAAATTTTGTGAAAATGGGGTCAGCCTTCTACCTACAAGGGAAGTTGGAGAATTAGTGACGTTGGAAAGTTCAATATGGCGGCCGACAGTGGCGTCATACCACCGAAATAAGCATGTACAACGGTTTTGGTTAGGGCAGGGAAGTCGCCTACCAAATTTCGTGAAGATAGGGCCATAAATAACAAAGTTCAACATGGCAGACGTTGTCGACCGTTATGACCGTTACGTGTAGAATTTCGAAATGAAACCTGCTTAACTTTTGTAAGTAAGCTGTAAGGAATAAGCCTGCCAAATTTCAGCCTTCTACCTACACGGGAAGTTGGAGAATTAGTGATGAGTGAGTGAGTGAGTGAGTGAGTGAGTGAGTGAGGGCTTTGCCTTTTATTAGTATAGATAAACAAAACTTTTGTCTCTCTCTGCCTCTCCATCTCTACATTTTCTCTCTCTACAGTAGGTGCCACCTTGATAGTCCCTGTAACTGCTAGAAGGCTACTGACATCTTCATACCTGAAAACTTCAGAAAAATGCAATTTTGCTCTTTTATTTCAGTGTGCTTTGACTGCCTGGTGTTCCATCCAGAGCTGGCTTATGTCTTGCATCAGTACTGCTAGGAAAGGCTCATGACACCAACACCTTGTAAATAAATTAGCATGTTTGGGAAATGTGTGGAAGGGTAAAAAATTAATTAATTAATTTTCAATTCTATTTAGTCCAAAACAGTTTTGTGAAGTACCACAGACAATAGGTCAATTTAGAGTCATCAATTGACAAAACCTGCACAAGTTTAGGATGTGGAAGGAAAACCCACACTGACTCAAGGCAAGAATTAAATTTCAAACAGTTAGCAGATATGCCGTAATTTGACCTCACTCTCCTGAAACTATGAAGCAGGAGCACTAAGCACTAAAAAATTTTGCCACGCTAAATTATTATTTTTAAATGATATTCTGAATCTAAAATTACAATTACTCCATTATACATATTATTTTACTTTATCAATAACATATAAATATGTAAGCTCCTCATACAAAGGTTTCCTTAAAATTAACATGTGCAAAATTTACAGCTAAAAATAGATATATATGTAGCAGCTAATTCCACATGTGGCTGCAACAAAAATACCTGCATTGACAGGGAACTGACTAAAAAAGTAAAAAAATACAGAAGGGGGTTCATTTTGCAAAACTATACCTCCTACCATCCAAGCTCAGAAAAATATATACATTCAGGTGACTTAAGTATATACAGTAGGTGTTAGAGGTAGCTCTGGAATGTATCACATCAATTGTGCCTTTATGTGGTTTCACACAGGTCGATTACCTGCATGCCCTATTGTTTGCTCATACACTTTCAAAGGCTAATGTCCCATGCTGGCCTAGCTCATTGCATCTCACTTTTACTTGTAGAGAAAGATATTGTTTTCCAAATTGTTTATGGAATAAGTAGATAAAAAGTTTCCAGAAATTTAAGGACTGTTCAGATATTTTTGGGAAAAGGAGAAAAATCACTTCTTGCTGGGCTGTTAGCAATATTCTGAAAGATAACCCATATTAAATAGAAGATCCTCTGGTGTTTCGTTTGCTGCGTTAGCACCTGTCACATTAGGAATCCTGGTTTCCATGTCCATTATTATACTAAACCACCACAAACCCACTTAATCTAAATCAGGACTCTGAGTGTGCCCAAAGCCTACCTTAGCTAGACTGGGTGCAAAGCAGCAAATATCTATCTTGATTATCTGGCACTATCATTGAGAAATGTATGAAGCACAAGCAAGAAATGTGACCTAAATGGACAGAAAATCCATACTAGGGTGCAAACGTACCTAACAGATCATTTTTAAAGTTGGCATTCGGTCTGACTGCAATGTATTTAGTATTTGGAAATAAACCAAATCCAAGTACAGTGAGACAACCACTTCATCGTGCTACCTGGGCTTGGGATTTTAAATTGTTGAACAGCAGTATAAAACAGGAAATGTATCAACTCATTCTGTTGTTGAAAGAAAAAAAAGTCCCTATAATTAACTTGGTCCTCAGTTTTCCCATAGTTTATCAACATTTTTCAGCACATGCTCAGCTGTGTTATGGCCAGAGATGGGAAATGACTATTGATGGAGCCCATTAAAAAGTTGTCAAATAACAGGCAGGAGTCTGAGCATGAAAATTCTTTTTATATCCGGTGTCAAAATAAGATTGGGAGACAAAAACCAGGATCAAAAACGTCGAATGTTATTTATTTGGCACGGACATACTCAAAAAATACATGTGTGATGCCACAAAAAGTGCATGCAGACTATTTTTTGAGCATGTCCGTGCCAAATAAATAACATTCGACGTTTTGAAGAAATCATTTTATGACACAATTTACCTTTATTTATTTACTTACTTCCTAAAGCCTAAAGTCACAAGTAGTGTGCAGAGGGCATGCTCAAAAATGTGTGTAATGCCACGAAAAGTGCCTGCTGACACTTTAGTAGGCAGGCAATGGTATGTGCATTCTTGCTCCGATGTAGAAGGGAGCTGAGTTTACCTCTGTTACAGCACGTCTATGTGAAAACAGCAGTGTCAGATGCGGAGGTGGGATTGTGTTTGGGCGCGTGAACGCGGCTGAGATAATAAAACTGACAAAAAAATAAAAACAAAGCTAACCTTTACAAGTATCATAAATTACACCGGCTGTTACAGACTGAAATCAAATGTATGTTTTTATTCTAAAATAGTAAGACTAAGAGCAGTTTACTTCTCAAAACAGAGAGGTGCAGGATCAAACTCGCGACTTTTGGATTCCCAGTCGGCAGTTGATTCTATTGCGCCACACAGGCAGTCATAATAAATGGCTGTCAATGTCGCATGTTAAGGCGGCTTTTTGTTTCTGCAGTTATATTTTTGAATAAAAGCGCTATTTTTGTGTTAGATTTGTACCTTTTGTGAAAGTATTTCTTGGATACTGCAGGCTTCATACATTATATAGTTTATGCCTACATTTTGTCATCTACTAGTAGAATATAAAAAACGTTTCTGTTTTAACAATGTGCTTACACAGATTACTGTAGAAACGGAACAGACATGAAATGCTTGTGTTCCAAACAACGATCTATTATTTCACTCTAAAACTCCACTTCACTCCCAGAAAATCAATCAAGGCATGAGCTGGGAGAAGTTTGTGCACGTTCTAAGTCAGTGGGGGGATGGAATAGCCTGATTTTTATCAGCACATTTAGATGACAAAAGACGCTGGTGGAGAGCTGTGAACGATTTTAAGAAGCGATTTAAGGTGCGGCGGATTTACGTGTTTTTTCGTAGGCTCTGGTAATTCTAGTGTTAAATAGCTGCAACATGACAATATCACTGCCACACCCGTGCCACATCCTCCATGTTCTAATGTTAGCTGTGCAGAACAATATACAAGCAGCTACTGTTATATGCACTCATTCAAATGTGACAGGAATATACTGTAAGCATAGCTAAACTGTAGTCAGACAGGCAAAGATCAATACTGGAAAAACAGAAATAGCAGAATATCATGATAAAGGGCCAAAAGAACTTTCTAGAGAATGAACACAAAGTCACGATACCAAAAAGAACCTCTCTACTTGTCTGAAAAGATAAGCTACTAAAAAAACATGAGAAAGACTTTTGTTTATCCACTGACGGATACGCAGATATCCAACAACAGCAAATGTATATGCCTAGACTAAAGCTGATGTCACATTACATGATTTCTAGTTGTTGGTATGTCACACTTTCTGATTGCAGTTGCTGAACTTCTCTGAGAACAATTTAAATTTACATAACTGAAATTCCATGGAAATGCCACATTCTGTGCTGACCTTCAGGCATGGTCGAGCTTTCTGGTAGCCAATAGCATGTTTCATTACAGTGCCAGTCCTGTACAAAGGGTTAAGGTATAGAGAGGTCAGCTGAGATATTTTTTCTTTTATACATTCTGTCCTGTTACATAAAACAAGAGAAATCAGACATACGAAGTTCTGTTCTGTTTGTGAGGTCAAAAACAATCATGTTCCTTATTTCTCTTTACTGCATTATATGCATTGTACTTCCATAACAGCATAATTGGTTGTCAGCTCTCATGCACAGAGAGCCTGCCCCTATGACTAAAGACAAAAAAAGCAAGTTGTAGACTAGCTGGCAAGTGTCGCTGGGCACGTCACACAACATGACACATGGGAGCATGCCTCCAACTCTCTAAGATTATGTAAATGAAGGCTACAATCTAAAATTGCAGGAAAAATCAATCAAGTGGTCTGAATGGTTAATTGAATGGTCAAGGATCCCTGATGCGCCACCTGTATTTCACACTTTACATTACACATTGTGTCTATGTGCCTGGCAATGAATATCTTTGCCATTGACAGCATATGCAATAGCAGCAAATTTATAAGAAGCAAACCATTAAACTTATGACAAAAATGTCAGCATCATAACATTATAAATTAACAAAATGAAACATAGTTCTAATAAAAAACACAAAAAAATTAAAACATAATCTCAATAACCAAGAAAGATTATAACAACGTGGAGTATGTTCTATTACATCAGAAGCAGGCACAAGGAAGGAAACCAAAACTGGACACACTGCACATATTCATACACCCTCATTGGCTCTGGATAATTTGCTGTCCAATAGCAACCTTGGGAGCATGTTATTGGAGTGTAGGAAGAAACTTTAGGAAAGCCATGCTAACTCATTTAGAACATGAAAGCCAGACTGAAACTTAATTGGGGCCAAATACACAAATCTAGAAAAGTTACTTGCTGTGTCACCTTGTTACCTGTATAGTTGCATGTCAAAAGGCAAAAAGAATGCCATTATGTACATTGTTATACAGAACTGAACGTGTGAGTGGGTAGTCATTCTTTATTTGAAGCACAACTATAAATATTTTTTTTTACCAATTATTCCAAACTACTGTTTTATATACCATCTATTGTATTTTGAATATAATTCTAAAATACTTTACTAGTATCCAACAATTTCTTTGTATGTGGAGTTTAGGCAGATAAACTACCTGCTTTAGAGTCACGTCAAGAGTTAGAAATGAGGAGTAAATTGGTAACTAAACTCTGTGAAAAAGTTTATGCCTTGGCCACTAGTCTATGCTACACTTAATTAAAATGCATATAACCTCTGTGAGAAAATAAAAGCTAAGGTCAAATATTCATGGAGCTGACCAGATGTTGTAAGCTTGGTATTCAACACTTTAGATTACAGTATGGTAATGGCTGCAACTATGGTTCCATGTGTCAGGCTCGCCATAAAAGGCAATAACTCAAAAATACTAACAGCAACCTTTAAAAGCACTAAGAACGTTCATTCAATTCATTCTATAGTCTTATCAAAAGTTTGTAAGTTTGACCAATTGCTGTCATGCCTTTAAGCAAACATTATCAGTATTTATCAGCCCCACTGGAAAGGGTCTAGTAGGTTTAGGGCATTGACTTTCAGTGTACTAATGACCAATAAGAATACTCATACAAACTAACAGCAAGCAACCATTTGCAAATGATAAAATAATGGCACTCTAACTTTGATTACAGAATGAAAGGTAACACTAACCTACTCCTAACCTCAACCGTTTCTGGAAAAACAAATGTCTAAGAAAATCATGTGGGATAACTGAAGTTACATTTCTCTGACCCTGAATTGGATTCTGGTTTGAAAAATGTTATGTTACATCATATTTCAGTGTAAATTAAAAAAAAAATATATGGGTGTATCGATTTAGAACGCTATTTACACTAGGTTTTAAAAATAATGTTGCCAACTCAATCCTTCTCTCACACCTACTGCATAAACCATAGAAATTTGCTTTATCTGGCAAGGTACCAATTGTAAAATGAAAATGAAAAACTGTACTTAGAACTGATGTTATATAAAACACAAACTGAATATACGTATAAATTATAGCACTGTGATTTTAGTAATGTTTCAGTAAATAATAACATAGAATAATTTTATAGACTACCCCTAATCCAATCCTGACCCTGACCATTTTTGGAAATGCTAGATATCTACGAAAAGCATGTTTCTGGGAAAACAGAAGGCAGTGAATCTCATTTATTTTATTTTTATGGCATGACATGACATTTAGTTACACTTGAGTGTTAAATTAATGGTTTGCTGGTATACAAACATCATGTCTATTGACACAGTTTATATTAATTTCCATGAACATTCTTACCAGTGAATAAACTGTTGATAATTAACCTATAAACCTTTCAGTCAGTATCCACCATCTAACTCTTACAGAAGTGATGACCAATAATAACATTCACAGTGTATTACAAAACCTACTTTGTGGTTTAAAGGGACAAAGTTACTGGTCTTTGTAATGGCCAGTTGTCAATTAAAAGTATTATACCACACATGGTCTGAAACAATGCTGGCAATGATAACTGCAGGAAGGCCCTCAAGATCATCAGGGAGGATTTGGTGGGCAGAGAGATACATAATAAATTAACTATTTGTTAACTTCCATTAAAGAACCAGCAAGCTACCTTCCACAAAGAAATAATAACCAACCTTCTTGAACTCTAGTAGGCGCTATATCAAATACAGGCCATTTATCATTTACCTTTATTTTGTATTGTATCTTTGTATAGTGAACACGACCTATAGGCTTTTCACAAATTCAGGCCATAATACAAGTCTTTACTAGACTTACCAATGGACCTCAAGCAATTTAAGGGACCTTCTTGGGGTTACACAGCAAGTCTGATGTAAACACTTAAATTCCAACCATCTAAGCTAGAGCAGCCAGGAATTCCAGTGATTGTCATTGATTCATCTTCATTGATGAGTTCGTCTTCTCCCTTGTGGCGGATGACTAATGTGTAATTTGGGTAGGTCTCATACAGTGCATTGCTAGGACAGTGTGTGTCATAGGTGAGGTCAGGTTGCCTAGAGTCATTTTCCACCTGCACAGTATTCTACCACACAGCTACTCACGTGATGGAAGCTCCCTTCCTGGGCTAGCCAGTCTCCAATATCTATGGTTTAATGTGCCTCAAGAGACTACTTAGTACTTGTATGACTCTGAGCCACAATACACAGTGAATAGTGCAGCCAACCACAGTTGTATTACCTGATGCTAACAACAATCACATACTGGAACGATTAAACATTTCTTTAAAAGAATTTTCAACTTATGTGTCACATATTTTGCAAGCTTACAACTATTAAGACAGTGCAGCTATTACGACTGTACAAGTAGTATTAGTGTAGCATGTCATGTAGCCAAAGTACAAGAACACACAAGTTTTACAATTATCCCTTTAAATATGTGTTTCTCAGCAGAAAATGTGAACATTATGCAGTATTCTTCCAATGTTTTCATTATATTCTTGAGCAGCACTCAAAGCTGGGCAAGGGTTACATTAACTCATAATTATTTGCACATTTATGGGTAAAGGTAGCCTCTTTTTACTTGTTTTCACAATGCAGCAATACATCCAAAGAAAATGTGTTTTTACTGGTCTAAAGATATTAAAAACCAAACATATTTTTCTCCATGTGGTTAAAATCATACTGCAATAAAATAAACGTGTTTAGTAAGTGAATTGTCAGCAATAAAGGTTCTGCTCAGTTAGTAAGCAAGCATATGCTTTGCTCAGGACTGCATGAAGGAACATTACAACACATACTGACAGATAGACAGATATATAGAGCAGTTTAAGTCCAGTGAGTCATCAAAATGGCAAACTGTCTAGTTTTAAAAAGAAAACAGTTTAGTTAACAAAAAGTCCTATTTAAAAAAACAGTTTAATAACTTCAAGCCTTTCTGCAGCAATGGAAGTTAATTAAGCCTTGAATATGGATGCAAACAATTGTTTCAAGTGCCCCAAATTTTTCTGATTACTTAAAAACCCTCTGTCTATATAAAAGCAGTGCTCATATAAACTGTGTTGCTTCACCCGCTGAAGCATTATTTGGACAATATTGTACTACATATTGCTATGATATTAGCAAGAAAATGGCAATTAACAAAGGCAAACAGACCATTATAGCCTGTAAAAGATGTAGGTCTTTCCTTTAAAATAAATTGCAAACAAACCCAATGTGTCACCATGTACAGTTTCTTACAATATCAAAAGGAATTTGGAAACTAGATGAAACTCTGACAGGAACAAGTCTGGCAGACCCAAAGCCACAACAGATCTTTCTCGCAAAGATTTGCTTCTGAAAATGTATTTTGTGGACGCTTCTACCCGTGGCTGCGAAAAGTGTGTGCAAAGCAAATACATGTGCAGGCTGTCAGACTGCAACAGACAAGAGCAGACTAAAAATTCCTTAACAGCATTCTGGTTATGAGTTTACATGGCCACATAATCTGATTAAGGGTTTACATGGTATTCTAAAAATCAGGTTTCTATGAATAACTGGTGAAGCGCTAAGTGATATGAAGAGAGCTACAATATGTATGAAAGTTAGATTGTGTGAGGGCCAGCCAGGACCCTTACCCAGCCAGGACGCACTCAGAATGGAAGGAACTGGGGAGATAGCATACACATGGCATCGCTACATGGCAGTTGCTCTAGGTTGTGACAGTGCCACGGATTCCGCCAGGGCCTCATGGTAACTGAAGTTCTTTAGCTCAGCCCTGTTGGGTCATGTGGATGCCACCAAGGAGTGCTGTGGGGACTAACAAAGCCCTACCTTGTCGGGCTCCAGCCTAACCCAGAAGTGCTACCAGGCCACGATTACAGTACTATCGGGTTTCACAAAAAAGGAGCTGCCACCCTCAGTTTGGGGGGCCAGAGTCGGGAGGAGTTGGACAAAGCTTGCTGGATGAGTGGAGGAGACAGAGAGAGGAAAAGAGAAGATAATGGACAGATGACAGAGCAGCAGAGAGTGCTACTGTACTTACTGTAACTGTATATTGGTGCTGTGGGAAACACTTATGGGAAGTGTTTCACACAAAAAAAATCCTCTTGTTTGTTGAGACTTGTGCCTAAACCTGTTCTGTGTTGGGTGTTAGGGGAGCTGGAGCACCCCCTGGTGGCCATGATAGATAGATAGATAGATAGATAGATAGATAGATAGATAGATAGATAGATAGATAGATAGATAGATAGATAAGGAAATACAGTATGTAAGACAGACAAAGTATAAAGTATATGATAGAGGAGTCACATAAGACAGCTAGACAGGTAAGACAGACAGATGCATAAAAAGATAGTAACACTAATCATTTTTTCAGTCTAGATTTGCTTTGCTTCAGTAAAGTGTCTTCAGTGTCAAAACCCAACTCTTAATTACTCATGTTTACAATTGGCAGACCTGCAGAAGAGCTTGTTACAATGTACTAGTTCTATGAGTTTTGTAATCATTAAAAAAGTTAGGTTTCAAATATTTTAATGGAAGTCAGGATAGATAATACGGTATACAGTGACTTATGATAGATGTTCTGAATTAATATTATTTTTCCATTACTTGTCTTTTCACTTTTTGAAGCATTGATTTTTATCTTAAGGACTGTCCCAAATTAATGAATAAAACTTAATGAATAACACAAGGCAGTCACTTTACCTGCCTTGGCCCCAACTGTAAAAATAAACGAAATGTAACAAACTGTACTCAAATGTTGTACATCAGCTTACTAATACCGCAGCCAAATAAGTAACAATAATGATGATGAATAAGGCTTCCTGAGCATGCATTAAACATTTCCACGACTTCAGCTTACGGCTCGGTTGCTCTGCGCCACAGACAGGCGAAGACTGGCCTCGATGACAGTTTGGACTGGTCGTTCCAAGTCTCACCCAGCGCACATCGATTCTCTGACGGATGCTTGAATTGCGCGAGCTTGAAAGTTAACTCTTTCAAACACTTTCCATTCATACGCCCACTCCTCCTCTTAACTTTTGGGAGAAGCCATGCGTGAACTGCGCTCAGCGGAGCCCGAGAGATTGGTCACTGGAATGTCATCCATCAATTTCGTTCATTTTTAGTGTTTAAATGAACCTCCTGGAGTTCTGCAACTGACTTAACGTTAGGTTCGGACAGTACATTACTGAAAAGGAGCTCGCGCCCATTGAATTGTTGTGCATCCTTGCTACCACTCTGCTTTTCTAGGTTTGGAGCAATGACAAATATAAATAACTGGTCCAAATGCCCACAACCGACAGGACAGAGAGAATGAAAAGCGCGAGCCTACCTTCCAGAACCTGAGCCGCTTCGGAGAGGTGGCAGGACCACAATATTAACAGCAAAGCAAGAGGCCCCCGGCAGTCCCTACGGGAGAGGGAGAATGAACATGAGTAAATAAAATGTAAAAAAAAAAAAAGAGTAAGGAAAAAAAAAGTTATGAACACTTACCCCAAAGCCATCTTAACTCACTCCTAGTGAAAGCTTTAAGAGGGAAAGTTTACTGCTGCATATGCGTTAGTGGCGACACTCTCAGCCCCACCGCACTCTCTCTCTCTCTCTCTTTCTCTCTAACTCGCTCTCTCTCTGTCCCTCTCTCGCTCTCCCTCTTTCGTTCCTGGCTGCCTGCACTTCTAAATGAAACAAAGGCAGCTCTTAGTGAGCCCTTCAGTGACTCAACCAGCTCTCGAAGGCTGAAATTTGACTCCTCATTCCTCCCGCAGACCACCTCTTTAAGATCGTAACCTTGTCTGCTGTCCCACCTTGCTAGAGCCACGACCCCGAGACCAACTCGCCCCTCACCGCCCACTGGCCTTAGCAAACCGCCCAGCGGGGCACAAGCCATTATGCTACTTTGGATATTTTTTTAGGTACAGCTTGTATTTAAGTTTTGCTTTTGTGCTGATTATGTAAATAAATGTAGTTTTTCTCCTTCAGTGATTTAATTGGTACCCGTCAATGGCACTTAGCCACAGACTAACGAGACACTTGTATTATTAACAAGCCCACAAGTGGAGAGAAAGGACCCATTTAAAAAAAGCGCAGTAACACAATGATTGTTTCAAGTAATAGGTGACATATGGCACTGGTCGAGATCTGTCTTTTGCATTTAAAGTGTTGTTTACCCCGTCCTAAAGCCGTGCTTCTTCATTAATCAATGTTATTTTGGCCCAAAGCAATTGTGGGTACGCATATGATTTGTACATATGAGTGGGGTGGCATCCCATCCAGAGTTGGTTGTTCTCGTCTGCACAAACATTTTGGAATAGACTCCTTCAAAAATCCTTTATGGAAAAGGTTGGTTTAAAAATGTATGGATTTACAGTTTCAAAAATGTGTTTTCTACTGATCCTTTCACAGTCTTGCCCTATGCAAAATTAACCAGCAATTGCACACTTAAAAATAATGGTTATTTAATGGCACTTTATTATTCTTTACTGGTCAGGCAGTAGAACTACTGCTTGTCAAAGAACCATTTAATTCTGGCAAGGTTTTTTTGCATATGAGCTTGGCTCTTTGTGATTTAAAAAACTTCCTAATGTTTTAAAAAAAATGTAAAGGTATATGGTACAGGTGGCACGGTGGCGCAGTGGTAGCGCTGCTGCCTCACAGTTAGGAGACTCCCTGCGTGGAGTTTGGTTTTCTCCCCGTGTCTGCGTGGGTTTCCTCCGGGCGCTCCGGTTTCCTCCCACAGTCCTAAGACATGCAGGTTAGGTGGATTGGCGATTCTAAATTGGCCCTAGTGTGTGCTTGATGTGTGGGTGTGTTTGTGTGTGTCCTGCGGTGGGTTGGCACCCTGCCCAAGATTGGTTCCTGCCTTGTGCCCTGTGTTGGCTGAGATTGGCTCCAGCAGACCCCCGTGACCCTGTGTTCGGATTCAGCGGGTTAGAAAATGGATGGATGGTATATGGTACTCCACCTAGCAGTACCCTAACAGTTAAATAAAACCTGGACTTGTCTTGTGTTATTGAATGCAGCAAGATTTTTAAATCATGACCCATTGGTATTTCACAAATCTGTTACCTTCTGTTTATGGTTATTTGCTGTATGAAGCCTGTTGTAGATCTAAGTAAATTAAGGTTCTTTCTGGGACCTTCATGTGAATGGGTCCTTTGAGAACCATAAATGGTTCCATTTGGCATCACTTTGGAGAACAACCCTGGCACCTTTATTTTTAAGAGTGTGGTAACAAAATGGCACACTACAGCAATATCACTACAAATTAACAACAGAATTTCACAATAAGGAGACTTGCACCCTACTGGTCACACGGGACAATCTTGGGCAAAGTGGGTCAAATTGTGGATAAATCAAAAATGCAGTTGTCATTTATTTTTCCCAACAACAGAAGAATGAGTATTCTGCAAAGTGTCACATCTGACCATGAAACTCCATCGAGGCTCTTATTTAGGTCAGAGGTACAATTACACCTCTTCTCCCTTTTCATACTGAAACTGACATTCTTATTGACCTGTGATGGTCGAGTGCTCCCATTTTGTCATATCCTTTCGTCTTTGATGGACAGTTCTGTCCACTTGTGCTTACTTCAAGTATTGAGTACTTCTGAAGCATTGTGCTAGTACATCTAGTAATAGTGCTTGTGTTGTAAAGTCTTTTGTGATGGTGCCCACTGTGTTAAAAAAAGATTGATAGACTGTCAGTGAAATGCGACTGGGGAGAGTGGGATGAGATCTGTATGTTACCTAATCTGTATCTTTTCTAATCTTAGACTCTTTACATGCACCAGAGAGCCAACCAACTAATAATTCTTTGCATTTATGTAGCGCTTTTCTCACTACTCAAAGCGCTGAGCAATTGCAGGTTCAGGGCTTTGCTCAAGGGCCCAACAAAGCAGAGTCCCTATTGGCATTTTATGGGATTCAAACTGGCAGCCTTCAGATTGCCAGCACAGATCCCAAGCCTCAGAGCCACCACTCTACCAACCAACTACTCAAAAGGTAGCCATTAATAAAAGGATGGACAGCAGTTATCATTTTATATGTTTTATTAAAACCTCTTTACTACTTTTTGACCAAAGTTTAAATATCAGTTTTTAAGACCTATGATAATTTACTTTTATGCATATTGTACATACCTTCTCATAATCCAATTGAAGGTAGCTGGGGGCCATAGCCAATTGTAGCAGGAGCAGGCACAAGGTAGGAATCATCTTTACACAGGACACCACTCCATCGCAGGGCACCCAGGAATGTGTTTTTGCAGATTTTTAATTTAACACACATATCCTGAAGATATGGTCAGAGAACCAAAGTGTCCAGAGAACCCCTTCCTTTAGATATTAGGAGAATATGCGAACTCCACAAAGAAAACAGCTGGTCCAGATTCATACTCATGACATTGCTATTTACTGCTTTGATTTACAGTATTTGGATGAATATTTTACACAAAACAATATAAAGTTTAGCAAGGATAATTTCATTATATCCATATAGCATTACATGCCATTAAACTGGTTGGCATCACAATCTGTTTAATCCAGTTTTATGTTCTCAGCTGCAAGATGAGAATCAACCATGGATAGGGGCCTAGTCTATTACAGGTCAAACTCACTCACACACACTCAGTCATGCTGACCCAGTTTAGAGTTACAGTAGTAGTAGTACCAGTGGTCATATTGTCACATGTACACAGTATAGTGAAATTCTTACTTGCATATGTAACCAACATGCAACATTTCACAGTGGTAAACATGAATGTATTAAATTTCATGTCTCCATTTTATTTAATAGCAAAGAAACTAGATATGTGGGGATGGTGATGTACTGCCCATCCCAATTTCATTATCACTTGTATAGTCACCAGTTGCTCACATCTTTGCAATGTGGGACATAACTAGAGCTCTATGGAAAGACTTTTGGATGTATTGACAGATATGGGGAGAACAAGAAAAATCCACACACAGTTACCAGGCTTTGAGTTCCTCAGTTGAATTCCCTAGAGGTTTGTCCTTAGACCATCACTTTTTCTGATATATATTTAGTGAACTTGTGATATTAGAACATTAGAACACTCTAGACGAGAACAGGCCATTCAGCCCAACAAAGCTCGCCAGTCCGATCCACTTGTTTCCTCCAAGAAAACATCAAGTCGAGTTTTGAAAGTCCCTAACGTCTTACTGTCTACCACACTACTTGGTAGCTTATTCCAAGTGTCTATCATTCTTTGTGTAAAGAAAAACTTTCTAATGTTTTTACCCTTAACAAGTTTCAGACTGTGTCCCCGTGTTCTTGATGAACTCATTTTAAAATACAAGTCTCGATCCACTGTACTAATTCCTTTCATAATTTTAAACACATTCAATCATGTCACCTTTTAATCTTCTTTTGCTTAAACTGTAAAGGCTCAGCTCTTTTAATCTTTCCTCATAATTCAACCCCTGTAGTCCTGGAATCAGCCTAGTCGCTCTTCTCTGGACCTTTTCTAGTGCTGCTATGTCCTTTTTGCAGCCTGAAGACCAAAACTGCACACAGTACTCAAGATGAGGCCTCACCAGTGTGTTATAAAGCTTGAGCAGAACCTCCTGGGACTTGTAATCCACACATTGTGCTATATATCCTAATATTCTGTTAGCCTTCTTAATGGCTTCTGAACACTGTTGGGAAGTTGATAGCTTAGAGTCCACTATGACTGCTAAATCCTTCTCATAAGGTGTACTCTTGATTTTTCAATTGTGTATTCAAACCTAACATTTTTACTTCCTATGTGTAATACTTTACATTTACTGACATTAAATTTCATCTGCCACAAATCTGCCCAAGCCTGTATGCTATCCAAGTCCTTCTGTAATGATATAACGGATTCCATATTATCTGCTAATCCACCTATCTTGGTATCATCTGCAAACTTAACCAGCTTAACCAGCAGCGGCCCTAGCACTGACCCCTGTGGAACACCACTCTTAACATCGGCCAGTTCTGATGAGGTTCCTTGCACCATCACCCTTTGCTTCCTGTGTCTGAGCCAATTCTGCACGCATCTAAAAACATCACCCTGAACTTCCACTTCTTTTAACTTGATGCCCAACTTCTCATGTGGCACCTTATCAAATGATTTCTGAATGTCCAGATAAACAATATCATAAGCTCCACTTTGATCGTATCCTTTTGTTGCCTCCTCATAAAATTCCAGCATGTTAGTAAAACAAGAGCTCCCTCTTCTGAACCCATGCTGACTGTTCAGAATAACTCCTGTCCTTGCCAGATGTTGGTCAGTCTTATCCTTAATAATTCCTTCTATTAATTTTCCTGTGATGCTTGTTAAGCTTACTGGCCTATAGTTGCTTGGATCTGCCCTGTTACCCTTTTTATATAATGGGATGATATTTGCCATTTTCCAGTCATTCTGAATCTCTCCAGTGCGCAGTGACTTCCTAAATATTCAAAGATGGCACTAAAATTGGAGGAATGGTAGATACTGAGGAGGCAGCAAAAAGAATTTAAAAAAGACCTGAGCAAGCTTCAGAATAGTACAGACACTTTGAAAATACAGTCTGGTGTAGAAAACTGTAAAGTACTGTGCACATGGAGCAGTAACATTAATTATAAATACAAAATGAGAGACACTGTCCTACAGGAAGAACCTCTGAAAAGGATTTTTGGGTTATGGTTGACACAACATTTCATTGTCTAAGCAATTTACAGAACAAAATAAAATGTCAGTATATATTGTTGAATAGAAGGGAGGGATGTTATTCTTAAATTATATAATGCACTAGTGAGACCACATCTGAAGTATTATGTGAAGTTTTGGTCATCATGCTACAAGAAAGACATAGCAACACTTGAAGATGTGTAGAGGAGACCAACCAAGTCATTCCAGGACTTAAGGACACTGTCATACTCTGACAGATTTAGAGAATTAAACCTGTTTAGTCTCGGGTAGAGGAGACTGCATGGGGACCTAATCCAGGACTTCAAATTCCTCAAAGGCATTGATAAAGTAGATCCAGCAGAATTCTTTTAACTTAAGGGTGAATCATGTACTCAAGGACACCAGTGGGAATTATTGGAAAGTACATTTAAGACTGAAGCCAGGAAGCAATTCTTTATGCAAAGAGTTGTGGGATTCTTGAACAAACTACCAAGACATATATTTGAAACAAACAAGCTTGATGGACTGAATGGTCTCCTCTCAGTTGTCAAATTTGTTATGCTCAAACATACTCTTCCAGACACCACTACACTTCCATGTCATCTCTTCACCTAACAACATGTAAAAAAATGACTTGGTTAGGATAACTATTGTTCTCATTTTAGTTACCTTTTTAATAAACTAAAATTGAAGTAAAAAACTTTTAACTTCAATGCCCATTTTAGTTTCCTACCATATTGCACAGATATGTAGTCAACACAGCTCGCCAGTCTAAACTGGCCTGATGGGAGTGGATGTGTGGCTGTATTTGTGAGCCCTTCAATGAACTGGTATCCTATTCAGGGCTGTTTTCTCCCTTAAATCTCTTACTATAGGCTCTGGTCTTCCACAGTTCTGTTCTAATGAAAGCAGTTTCATAAAATGTCTGGGTGGTACTCAGTAGTGCATCATATAACACTGTGGCCTCAGTGTCTGTGAGAGTACCTATATGAAGTCTGTACGTTTTCCCAATTGTCTGTATTGCTTTTCTGAGTAGTGATTTTTTTTTCTTACTTTACAAAGATGCACATGGACACTTATCATATACCATTTCTAAATATATTACATACATTAGTATGTAGATGGTTTGTGAATTTGTTCAGCTTTGGAATAGCAGCATACTTGTTGAAGTCTGTTTTTATCTTTCCTAATGTGGTTGCTGAGTAGGACACTTGCACCCTTGAAATTTAGAAAATAGGTTACTGTTTTAAGGTGCATGAGGACCCACCTGTTAAACTCAATTCATTCTCAAGAAAAGAATGTTTATAAATACATTGCATGACTCATTTAACTGCTCCAGATTTTAGTCTATTTGCACTTCAGTGAAAGAATGCAATTCATTATCATCTCACTGGCAGCAGTGGTTACATGTTGTATCCAGCATGATGGGTGCAAACAACAAAATATCCACTTGATATTTGACTTTAATATCAAATCTGACCTCCTAGGGAATGCTTTTCTTTACTTATGCCCCTTACCTTGAAAAATAAGCATCTGATTTGGATCCTTAGATAATCTACACTGTTAATTATTTTTTTATGAAACTGTTCATTCTGAACAATATTCTGTGCAAAATGTTTTTAGAAATTAATATTTATGCCATTAATGTTTTAGTGAAAAACATGTTGGGTCATTTTGTATATATTCTCTATGAGCACTTAATGGTCTATCCTTCTATATAAAAGCGGTCGGGTGTCCTTCCATCCCATGAGTGCTACGCAGGCGCGGAGTTTCACACACCCCGTCCATTTTGCAATGAACGATGGGATTTGTAGTTTCGTTTTTCCAGGTAAAAGATGATTTTCTACTCCAGACTGTGCGAGTAGCACGGAGTTTCACACACGCCCCGTCCATTTTGCAATGCACGATGGGATTTGTAGTTTTGATTTTCCAGGTAAAAGATGATTTTCTACTCCAGACTATGCGATATCTTCTTCTTCTTTCTTACTATATAAAATCGGTCGGGATTGTCCTTCCGTCCCGTGAGTGGAAAGCGTAGCGGTATTCCGCTTATCACAGACTTACTACTTGCAGCTTGCGGTACGAAGCGACATGATGTGAGCAGAGTTCTGGTGCTCCCATCGTTCACTTGCTTTTGTGCACGATGCGCTGGAAAAATAGACAAAATTATGTCTCTGGAAATAATTAATGTTGATGGAGTACAAATGCCTCACCGCATAGTAAATATCAGGGGGTTCAAAAGGACGACCTCAATATAGAAAAAAAGTTTAAATTTCATCACAAAAATAACAGAAACTACGAGTATTAAAGTAATACCGCTCAAATGCAATATAACCAAATTAATGAGTTTGTATAAAATATCAAATTGATCTACATATTGAATTGCCTTAAGAAGTGATCAACTTAAAAGTCGGTCGCCTTAAAAGGCGGGTCAGCCTAGTGTAGAATATTAATAATGGTTATACTTGTTTGTTGTTTTGTGTAAATCCAGTAGGCCCGTCTAGGAAAAATTTAAAAAATCTTCTACTAGACAATACAAGCTGTGGGGTTTCAATAACACCAGTGTCTTGTAAGATCATCAATCAAGCACCAGTCGCCTTAAAGATATGCTACCACACAGTGCCTGTAATAGTCTGTTCATTCTTTCAGTATTGTGTTAAGGAGGAAGCTTCAAAGAAATGTGTATGATTAAAAATGTGGTATCCAAAAACTGTTCCATGTTTTATTTAAAATAATGTTTGATTTAATTTTCTGTGTCCTGTCTTGTTGCTGATAAATATTAAAAGCTCATCTGTTATGTTAATAGCAGTAAAATCTTCAAAGAGTGAATGGTGCTTATATCTGCAGTATATGTTAACACAACATTCGACAACCCACCTAATTCCAGTCAGGGTAATACCTACTAATACTGCATATTACCTCCATTCCATTTGTTATAGCCATTTTATTGTTGTCAGTGTTGTTGCCTACCCAGAGTTTCTAAATTGTAATTGGCACAAAACCTACTAGCATGTCTTTAGACAGTGAGTGGAAGCTGTTGTCACCCAAGAAAAGCCATTATACTCAGATAGAATATGGAAATTGCACCCATATGATACCTCAGGCAGGAATTGGGCCAGGGTTCAAGAGATACCAAGTAGAAATCTACATACTGTGAAATTCATTGTACTGCTTCTTGAACCTGTGTAAACTATGAAATTTCCCTTTCTTAAATTAGTACTATAAAAGCTTGGTTTGATGCACTTTATGTTATAACACATTGTTCCCATAATCATCATTAAAATGATCTGCGATTTGTGCCACACCAGCCCTTCTGTTGGTCTCATTCATGAGTATTGATCACCCACCTCCCTGTTGGGCTGTTTGTAGTTTTTTCTTACTAGGACCACTGTTGGTAGGTACTTACTATAGTTAACCATGAACCCACAACCCTTTCTGACTCAGAAGTGCACTGACAGTCATTTGGCCAAAGTGACTTAGTCCATATCAAAGTCACTCAGGTCTTTACACCTGCCCATATATTTTGCTTTGAACTATGAGTAGATAATGGCAGATTACTGTCCAATATATCACTGACCTTGACCTGTGCTATTGTTATGAAATAATCAATGTCATTCAAATGGGTGGCAGAACTTCTGTGTTTTTTCCCAGTTGATTCTGGGGTTCGTCATGGATGTGTTCTTGCTCCTGTACAATACAATACAATTTATTTTTGTATAGCCCCAAATCACACAAGACGTGATGCGATGTGAATACTTTCCGGATGCACTGTAACTATCATGTTACTTATGTTTTAGTGCTAATGACTAACAACAGAGATAAAGTCTGTACAGTTAATCAGCAGCTCTAGTCAGGATATGCTAAACTGAAGTAGTGAGTCTTCAGCCAGGATTTAAAAGCTGAGACCGAAGGGGCATCTCTTATAGTAGCAGGAAGACCATACCACAGTTTAGGGGCCCTGTAACTAAAAGCTCGACCTCCCACTGTTATTTTATTAATCCTTGGAATCATAAGCATCTTGAGATCTTAAAGTGCGCTCTGGTTTGTAAGTCATGATAAGTTCAAACAAGTAAGCTGGACCTTGGCCATTTAATGCTTTATATGTTAAAAGGAGGATTTTGAAATCTGCCCTACACTCCCTACTCTGTTCAATGCTTATATGGACTGTTTGTTGGGCAAGGTCGTGGGGTCAAGTGGCTGTGGGGCATCTGTTGGTGAAGAAAGATTCACAGATCTTGACTTTGCTGACGATGCTGTGATCTTCGCGGAGTCAATGGAGTCTCTGATCGGGGCGCTCGAGAGACTGAGTGAGGAGTCTGAGTGTCTGGGCTTGCGAGTGTCCTGGATAAAAACCAAGATACAGGTTTTTAGTGACTTCTTGGGCACAGCCATCAGCAGTGTGTCTATTTGCAGAAAGAGTGTCGACCTTGTTGCGAGATTTACTTACCTTGGTAGTGACATTCATGTCTCTGGTGACTCTTCCTATGATGCCAGTAGACGGAATGAGAGAGCATGAGGGGTCATGAGGTCGCTGGAAAGGGGTGTGTGGCACTCCCGATATCTATGCAAAAGGACGAAGATCCAAGTCTTTAGAGTCCTGGTGCTTCCTGTCTTGCTATATGGTTGCGAGACATGGACACTATCCAGTGACCTGAGACAAAGACTGGACTCCTTTGGTACTGTGTCTGTCCGGAAAATCCTTGGGTACCATTGGTTTGACTTTGTGTCGAATGAGCGGTTGTTAATGGAGTCCCGAATGAGGCAAATTACTTGCATTATGAAGGAGCATCAGTTACGGCACTATGGCCATGTGGATTGTTTCCCCGAGGGTGATCCAGCTCGTAAGATCCTCATTGTTGGGGAGCCGAGTGGCTGGACCAGGCCAAGGGGTCGCCCATGTAACACCTGGCTGCAGCAGATGGAGGGTCATTTCCAGAGGGTGGGACTGGGCCGCGTGTCTGCCTCGGGGGTTGCCAACCGGGATCCCGAGTTGTTTCATCGTATAGTGGGTGCGGCAACGCACTGTACCAGTGCATGCTCCCCAACTTGACTTGATTCAAATGGGAGGGGGTCATAACATTTTGGCTTATTAGTGTACTTTGTTTTGCATGCTATGTATTTTATGTGTGTGTATCTTTTGTCGGTATTGTTTTACTGTCAGCTGTTCTGAAGAGACATGCAAGTAAGAATTTCATTGTACTGAGCATGCAAGACAATACAATTGTCTTGACTTATATACTATATTCTGGAGTGTCTGGCTACATTCTGAATAGGATGGTCATTACAAGAGCATCCCCTCCTGATTACAATGTTTTTAATGTTTTATTTTTTTTAATACCTTCCATGTTGCCATTTCTTTTGAATTTCTATCTTTTATGCTGGTATACTGCTTTCCACCTGTAATCTTCAAGTATAATTTCATGAATCTCACCCAGTATTAAATTATACATGTCTTGTCCTTACTTTCTGCCAGAATGGCAGGTAATTTCTAAGCCTTTTTAATACCGTGTCTTATTATCTGGGTCAAACAATTTTCTAGTCTCATAATTCAGTGTTTCTGATTTATGATACAACTGCTAAAGGTTGTAGCCCTCCCAGGAATATATGGGAAATCTGAGAAACCAAAAATAATGTGTTCTATTAAGTAACAACTCCTTGTATTCGTTACATACCTTGTCCATTGACAATGCTCAGGTAAAGGCCGCTTTACTGTTTGGATCAAAGTGGCAAATAGTACTCTTCTATGAAAAATCTGTAGATCATTTCACTACTATAAGCTATAATTCGTAAAACATGATACTATTAAACAAGTAAACTCTTCAGAGTTGTGACAATGTATTCAACTTTCATGATAAAGTAGCAACAACAACCCATAGTTCCACAAACAGCCTGACCTATTTATAATGAATAGGTGTAACAGTAGAGCACAGCCTTGTGGAATCTTTCCACCCTTAAAATGATGAAAATAATGGTGGAGTGTTTTGTGTTATTTATAAAATAGCACAAAAGGTAAGGATGAACAAAGGGAAAATGAACAGTACAAATCAATAAACAAAACAAGAAATCCATTGCCTTTCCTAGTTTTAATACATATATTGTGAACCTCTATCTAGTAGACAAGGTGTTTCATTCACTTGGGTTGACCTACCAAGTACAACAAAAAGAGTCCCTTTATTACTCCCTCTGGCTCTCATTCTCTCTTACCGCCTTGGCCCCTTCCTTGGTGTCAACAGGTTTTTGTTCCAATCTGACTAGTTATAAGCTCAATGAGACATTTGAGTCAAGGTAGCTTTAGGCTCCCATCTGTGATCACTTCTCATCATGGCTCTTCATTATTTGAAGGGGTCATGGAGCAGGCCTTCATCGACTACAGGAAAAAGTAGTTAGAACTGTTTAGTGCCTCCCAGTACCACTGTGCCTCCTGTAAGGGTCTGGGCTCTCAGCAAATGACCTATTGGCCAAGAGGTCTTCTGGTGGATTACCTATGTGCAATGTCTGTCTATTCAGGCCTCCTCTGTCTCTCTCATACTGGCAACTCTGCTTGTTCTGAGACATCATATCCTACAGGGCCAACCTCAGAAGTTCTTTTCAACCCTAAAAGTGACTTTTCACCATGCCATATGCAGGACTTTTGGTTTTGCTTGTGTGATAAGTTTAGTGTCTTATGTGTTATGTTCCAGCTTTTAGGCAGCCTGAACAAAAATAATTTATATGATAGATTAGATTGGGAAATGAAGGGAAAATGACTTGTTTCCTAAGCAAGCACAGCAGCTAAGTTGATCTCAAAGTAAAGTTGGGTTCATTAACAAGAAAGATCATGTTATGATTAGGTTTCCTTTTTATTTTTTTCTAATTTATTGTGTTTTTTTGGAATTTCTTTTTTTACTGTATAGATTTTGAAATGTGCTGAATCTGATTTTATTCTCTAATATTTTTTTGAAATGTGTTTAAGGACATTTGTTTATTTTCACATCTTTTTTCAATGGCATCTTGTTTTGTGTAGAATGTCGCCATTCTTAAGACCTTGCAACTTCCATCACCGTGATTACTGATTGGGGGTACACAGTGAACATTATCCGTTTTGCCATAGTATATAAATGTCATCACCATGCACTCTTAGGTCATCCTTTACATGTGATGCTCTTGGCTTTATTCTTGTTTTGACTTTCTAAAACGCAGACATCTTGCTGTAGTTTTCTTGACTACACTTTTTGGTTTCCGATTGGGTTTTGGTGAAAAGAAGGAACTGCTTTTGTGTAGAACTTTCACTCAGTTGAGATTTGCGCTTCATCTTCCACTCCCTATTTAAAAATATTTCTGCCTTTATTACAAAAATCATAACAGATCAGAGTTGAATGTTGGAAACTAGACAGAGTTGAGATCAAAACTAGCAAGATAAATATTAACTAAAAGTAAATCTCCCATGAACAAGAGCTTAGATTTTTTTTTAATGTTATACCAAGACTAAGATACCAAAGGGACCATGCGGTTAGCATAAATAGTTGCTTACCAGTGATGTCACCTCATGCGATGGCACCAGCAAGCCAACATGTGACAGCATTTGTCATGGTAACTGTAAACAATAGCAGGCATAGTAAATATGGCAGAGCAATAACATCATCAAAGCAGAGATAAAAAATAAATTGTTCGTAAAACAACAGATGTTATTGATAAAACAACCGCACAACTGAATTAGCTTGATGTAAAAGTGAAACTCCCAACGTTATGGAGGACTGTAATCAGACTTACACCTGCTGTGCCACACTTTAGGATCTTTTGCACCAACAATCTGCATACATAGGATTTGACCAGTCCTATATGGGTGGCATTTTAGATGGCTTAGGTGTAATTAAATGCTTGTCAGTATTGCTCCATACATATTTAAATTAGTCTGTTCCAAATTTGCATTTGACTGAATTAACATTAAGTTTTGTCTTTTTCAGTTTGTAATTTTGTATCAGGCAAATGTTCTTCCAAAGTTTTTCTGTGAATCACAATATCATTTGGATAAACATTCAAGTCTTATCAGTGTGTCTTTGATACTAGAAAAATCAAGTGCTGAAATGCTGCAGAAGTCACTTGAAGTCCCAGTGGAAGCACTACATATAAAAAAAAATATCTGGGCTAGGTTTCAAAAAATTATCTGTCCTTAGGCCTCTATCTTTATCACCACCAATCAACATCCCTGATCCAGAATCAGGGTGCTAAAATAGCCTACATATAAATTATGTTTTTAGATTTATTTGGGCAGACATCAGTGTGATGTAATTCATTTATTTTTACCAAATTATGACAAAAATAAATTGAACCATCTGGTTTTGACTCCATTACAGTTATCCTAGATCAGTTACTTATCAGATTCTTCAATTGTTCCCAGTTGCCTTTACTTAGGTTTCTGCTGCCAGCACATCTGCTGATCTATTTTTCTTTGTCTTGTAAAGATATTGTGCTCTACTGTTTCAGCGTGACCCAAAAATATACTGAATACTTCCTTACTTTTCCATAGTACTTTTATATTCGTTCTTTGAATCCTCAGTCTAGCATAATGCTTCAAACCAAACCATTTTATATTGTAGGCTGCCTCTATTTTTGGCTGTCTATTCACATATATTAATGGATGCTCTGCCACATGGGCTGTGCTGCTGTGAGTGCATGAGAGTACTCCTCTTGTGAGAAGATTCCCTCAATCAGGATCAAGACTATCATGTCAACCATACCCCTATTTTGAGATGGCATTAAAAGTCCTGTTGAGGTTACTTCAAGCCAAGTGAAGCAATCACTTCTAGGGTGAGGGACTAACCTAAAGTTCTTATAGGAACATCAGCATTGAACTCTTTTAAATGCAACCCTGAGACATTAGACTTCAGTCACCCCTGAAGGGCCAGGTCTCTCAAGTAGGACTGTCTAAGCCAGCTCTGTTAAAAGAACAGGCCTACCCCATCTATCTTGAGCCCTCTAGTGGTTAATAGATTCCTGATAGTCTTCCATGGTGTTTGACTTTTCTTCGGAGAGGCATCTTGATTTATTAGGAGAAAACCCTTACTTCCAGAAGTCTACATTCTCAATTCAGTCAGTTGCTGACCAAAGAAGGGGTCGGGGAAACGTTGTATCTGCTAGGTTGCTTCCCCTCCAGTGTTCCGGGATAACATTGATCATACTACTTCCACTGTCATACTCTCATCCCTCGTGTTACCCTTCCATGTAATACTGCACTCTAGTCATTCCCAAATATGTAGGACATCTATTGCCATAGGGTCTTCTGTGGGACTTTTGCCTACTCTTTGACATCCTAATAATAATAATAAAAATAATTCTTATACTTTTATATAGCACTTTTTACACTACTCAAAGGGCTCACCATGCAGGGAGGACCTGAGACATGAACCCATGATCTCCTTACTGTAAGTCAGCAGTATTACCCTAGTGGTGTCCTGGTACTCCATTGCCAGAAGTGCATAGTATAGTATGTTTGTAATACGTGCAGCTTTTTCCTAATATGGCCATTTAAAATCCTTAAAATATTATTTTCATGACATGAAATTAATACATTTATAATGTTCTTCAAGGTGGCACGGTGGCGCAGTGGTAGCGCTGCTGCCTTGTAGTAAGGAGACCCGGGTTTGCTTCCCGGGTCCTCCCTGCATGGAGTTTGCATGATCTCCCTGTGTCTGTGTGGGTTTCCTCTGGGTGTGCCGGTTTCCTCCCACAGTCCAAACACATGGTGGATTGGTGATTCGAAATTGTCCCGTGTGTGTCCTCTGGTGGGTTGACACCCTGGCCGTGATTGATTCCTGCCTTGCGCCCTGGGATTGGCTTCAGCGGACCCCCGTGACCCAGTAGTTAGGATTAAGCGGGTTGGATAATGGATGGATGTTTTTCAATGACTTTCACTCACTTAGTGCAACTGTGGTGACTTGAATAAGTCATCATTTACAGTATAATACAGATGCAGCTCCTGAGTTTGTAAGAAGCAGTCTCTGTACTTTTCCTGTTCAAGTGGAAGCTGAACTGAAGTATTATGCAGTGTTACCTGCTTGTTCACAGTCCATTCAGCTTTTGTGTTTTTATGGTTAGTCTGACTAAGGAATGAATCAGTGCCATCCTTTACAGACTATGCTAACACAGACAGTGGGAGAATTGTGGTCTGCTTCTTTATCAGAGAGTCACCATTGCCTATTACTAAAGCTAACACCTGTGGTTTTACACATGGCTGGAGATTATTGGTTAGGTGTGCTGCTGTGCACACTTTTTATGTTAAATGGACAATCACTTTGGACTGCATTTTAGTTTTGTAAATTTTAGCTTATTTTTGCTTATAATAGTCAAAAAGAGAATTCTCAGTCAGACTTTATATTTTATTTAAATATAATAGAGTTTGCCATAATGTAACCTGAGATATGATGGTCTTCTACTTATTTAATATTGAATCCGCAGCACCTATCAGTAAACTAAAGCACTTGTGACAGCTTTTGGATGTCTACATTATGCCATAGTATATTACAGAATGTAGATCTTGAAGTACAGTATAAATAAGACAAAATGGAATTGACAGCTTTCTGTAATATGTATGTGTGCCTAGTGTCCAGAACTCCAGGGATTCTAACTGTACTTGACTTTAAAATGCAACAAGTGAGTTCTGAAAATTGAAGAATTTCATGCATTTAGTAGAACAATCTCCATGATTTAAAGAATAATTATCACAGTGATCTGTCTTTACTTAAGCAGCAACTAAATCTGACTTTGCAAAACCATACATCATATTTTGGAAGATCATGAGTACAGATTTATTTTGGAAGAAAGCTTGTTTATTTACAGCATATATAGTTTGTGACTTATTTTTTGTAAATTATGTGTATTTTATACAGATTATTTGTATTTTAAACCTCATAACACCAGTTGAAAGTTACTTCTATCTTTCTAGTAATCTTAAGGGAAACATTGAAAATGAAGACTAAAGAAGTCAGATATAAAATAAATCACAATAGGGTGCAAAACAATACCAAGCTTTGGGATGTACCAGTGGGCACTGTTGATTAATTTATTAGGACAATTATTTTACATCAATTATCTGAGAAGCTGTCAGAGAAGTCATCTCTCAAAACACTCTTGGCAGACAAGTAGACAAGTTGTTAGAGAAGCCGCAGAGAGGCTCATAGTCCCTTGATGGAGTTACTGAGTTCAATAGCTAAGACTGGAGTAAAGTTATAACAGGCATCCATGTCAAAAGCTCTGAATAGTGCTCATCTTTGCAGGAGGGTGGCACAAAAGAAGATAATATTCAAAAAAGAACCATGTGAGTTTAACAGAAAGCATGAGACTGACCCTGTTGTGAAATGGAAAAATATTTTTTTGGTCTGATCCGACTTAGATACAGAATTTTGGCTAAAGCCAAAAAAGATACATGTGTCATAAATATAAAACTGCCCACACCTCAAAAATAATAATTTTCAACAGTAAAGTATGGTGGTGGAAGTATTAAGATGTGAAACTACTTTTATCAAGAAGAACTGGGCAACTGTGTAACATTAAAGCAAGGATGGTGGAAATGCATGCATGACACAAGACACAAAGTAACCTTTACAGCCTAAAATAGTGAGCCAAAATCACTCCTGATCAGTGGGTAAAGCTTAAACATACGTATTACAAAAAAAAAATTATTGTGGCCAAAAATGGCTCTACAAAATAATATGGTGTGGGGATTGAATACTTATGAAAAACAGCATATTTTTCTAATAGAGAACAATCTTCTTCTTCTTCTTTCAGCTGCTCCCGTTAGGGGTCGCCACAGCGGATCATCTTCTTCCATATCTTTCTGTCCTCTGCATCTTGTTCTGTTACACCCATCACCTGCTTGTCCTCTCTCACCACATCCATAAACCTTCTCTTAGGTCTTCCTCTTTTTCGCTTCCCTGGCAGCTCTATCCTTAGCATCCTTCTCCCAAATATACTCAGCATTTCTCCTCTGCACATGTCCAAACCAACGCAATCTCGCCTCTCTGACTTTGTCTCCCAACCGTCCAACTTGAGCCGACCCTCTAGTGTACTCATTTCTAATCCTATCCATCCTTGTCACACCCAGTGCAAATCTTAGCATCTTTAACTCTGCTACCTCCAGCTCTGTCTCCTGCTTTCTGGTCAGTGCCACCGTCTCCAACCCATATAACCTAGCTGGTCTCACTACTGTCCTGTAGACCTTCACTTTCACTCTTGCTGATATCCATCTGTCTAAAATCATTCCTTGTCCTTCACTCTTTTCCACCCATTCCACCCTGCCTGCACTCTCTTTTTTCACCTCACTTCCACATTCCCCATTACTCTGTACTCTGTTGATCTCAAGTATTTAAACTCTTCCACCTTCGCCAACTGTACTCCTTGCATCCTCACCATTCCACTGACCTCCCTCTCATTTACACACTACTGACCTTCATTCCTCTTCTCTCTTGAGCATATCTCCACCTCTCCAGGGTCTCCGCAACCTGCTCCCTACTATCGCTACAGATCACAATGTCATCAGCAAACATCATAGTCCACGGGGACTCCTGTCTAATCTCGTCTGTCAAACTGTCCATCACCATTGCAAATAAGAAAGGACTCAGAGCCGATCCCTGATGTAATCCCACCTCCACCTTGAATACATCCATTACTCCTACCGCAGACCTCGCCACAGTCACATTTCCCTTGTACATATCCTGTACAACTCTTACATACTTCTCTGCCACTCCCAACTTCCTCATACAATACCACAACTCCTCTCGAGTTCACCCTGTCATGTGCTTTTTCCAGGTCCTCAAAGACGCAATGCAACTCCTTCAGGCCTTCTCTATACTTCTCCATCAACACCCTCAGAGCAAATACCACATCTGTGGTGCTCTTTCTTGGCATGAAACCATACTGCAGCTCACTAATCATCACCTCACTTCTTAACCTAGCCTCCACTACTCTTTCCCATAACTTCATGCTGTGGCTCATCAATTTTATCCCCCTGTAGTTACTACAGTCCTGCACATCCCCCTTATTCATAAATATCAGCACCAGTACACTTCTTCTCCACTCCTCAGACATCCTCTCACTTTCCAAGATTCCGTTTCCACAGGTATGTCATCTGGACCAGCAGCTTTTCCATTCTTCATCCTCTTTATAGCTGTCCTTACTTTCTCCTTGATAATCCGTTGCACATCCTGATTCACATCTCCACTCGTTCTCTTCATTCATAAGCCTCTCAAAGTACTCTTTCCATCTGCTCAACACACTCTCCTCGCTTGTGAGTACGTTTCCATCTTTATCCTTTATTGCTCTAACCTGCTGCACATCTTTCTCAGCTCGGTCCCTCTGTCTAGCCAATTGGTACAGGTCCTTTTCTCCCTCTTTAGTGACCACCTTCTTATACAACTCATCATACACTTTTTCTTTTGTCTTCGCCACCTCTCTCTTCACATTGCGCCTTTTTTCCTTGTACTCTTGTCTACTTTCTGCATCTCTCTGACTATCCCAGTTCTTTTTTGCCATCATCTTCCTCTGTATACTCTCCTGTACTTCCCCATTCCACCACCAGGTTTCCTTTTCCTCCTTCCTCTGTCCAGATGTCACGCCAAGCACCCTTCTTGCTGTCACCCTTACTACATCTGCTGTAGTTTCCCAACTCTCTGGTAATTCGTCACTACCACCCAGTGCCTGTCTCACCTTCTCCCTAAACTCAACCTTGCAGTCTTCCTTTTTCAAATTCCACCATTTCATCCTTTGCTCTGCCCTCTCTTTCTTCCTCTTCTTGATCTCCAACGTCATCCTACAGACCACCATCCTATGCTGCTTAACTACATTTTCCCCTGCCACCACTTTGCAATCTTCAATCTCCTTCAGATTGACTCTGTAATCTACCTGTGTGCATCTTCCTCCACTCTTGTACGCCACTCTATGTTCCTTCCTCTTCTTAAAATACATATTCACCACAGTCATGTCCATCCTTTTGGCAAAATCCACTATCCTCTGATCTTCTTCATTCCTCTCCTTGACACCATACCTACCCATAACCTCCTTGTCTCCTCTGTTCCCTTCACCAACATGTCCATTGAAATCCGCTCCAATCACCACTTTCTTTCCCTTGGATACACTGTTCATCACTTCATCCAACTCACTCCAAAAATCTTCTTTCTCATCCATTGCACACCCAACTTGCGCGGCATATGTACTAACAACATTCATCATCACACCTCCAATTTCCAGCTTCATAATCATTACTCTGTCTGACACTCTTTTCACCTCCAAAACACTCTTGACATACTGTTCCTTCAAAATAACCCCTACTCCATTTCTCCTCTTATCCACACCATGATAAAACAATTTGAATTCACCTCCGATCCACCTGACCTTACTCCCCTTCCATTTAGTCTCTTGCACGCACAATACCTGTATATCAACCTTTCTTCTCTCCATTATATTGGCTAACTCTCTCCCCTTACCAGTCATACTGCCAACATTCAAAGTTCCTACCCTTAGATTCACTCTGTTTACCTTCCTCCTCTCCTCCTGCCTCCGGACATGTCTCCCCCCTCCTCTTCTCCTTCTTCGGCCAAGAGTAGCCCAATTTCCGCCAGCACCCTTTTGATTAACAGTACTGGTGGCTGTCGTTGTTAACCTGTGGCTTGACCGATCCAGTATGGAAATTTGTATTGTTGTCCGCATATTTGATTTGCCAAAATTTTACACCGGATGCCCTTCCTGATGTAACCCTCCCCATTTATCCGGGCTTGGAACCGGCACAAAGAAACACATTGTTTTTTTCTAATAAAGAACAATGTTACATTAAAAGAAACAAAACATTGTGAGTTTTCAATATTTTGCAAGATGGTGGTAATGTGTAAAAATCTTGTGTTTTCCAAACACTTGTTAATATCTTTTAAGATAGAGCTAATCAGGGTTGATTCCCAGAACCTTCTCTTGAGGCACCATGTGCCATCCATTCCATGTATTAGTTAAATTCCACCAATTGGACACTTGATTTAAATTAATGAGGTAGTGATTAGCTAAACCATGTGTGCTAATGATGTGTATTAGATGATAAAATACTGGGATATGTTGAAGAAAAGTTTAGAAATGACTGATCTAACACTCTTTGACAGGCATAGAAATTGTCAGGCTTATAGTCAGTTAGTCATTTAACAACAGCACACAAATCAAATGTTCAATATATTATCTGTAAGCTGTCTTCAAGAAATGTGAAGAAACTGGGCAGGCTGATGACAGAAGACATAGTGAAAGCTATCTGCTTAGGATGAACAGTATAGGTCACTCTCCTAAGACACAGAATGAAATCCAGGGAAGTGATAGTTTAATATATGTCAGAGTCACCTGGCACCAAAATACACACTTTGATCATGTGAGGATCTTAATTGGTCTTGTATGGCATGTTGAAGATAAAAAAAAGATTTTTGCAAAAAACACTACAAGCAAAAGTAATTTCAGAAAGAGAAGGACCATAAAGTATTGAGTGAAAACCAGGGGCAAAGCATGTAATGAAGCAATGAGTTCAAGTAAAAAATGATTGACTTACAATGTGTGTCAAAGGAAGAGATGGTGAGAAGTACTTTGATGTCTGTCTGCAGCCTTTCTGAGAAGCACAGTGGTGCTTATTCATGGTTTGGGGCTGGGGATGCATTTCAGCCAACAGTAGGATCTGGTCTAAATCGAACAAATGATGACTGCTGAGTAACATAAAAATATTTTGATTCATCATGCTGTACCTTTGAAAAAACTTCTTATTGGCAAAAACTAACTCAAACAAACTTAAGACCTATTTATAGCACAAGTTTGTAGATGGAACAATAACAGTATTAAACTGGTCACATTAGAGCCCCAGCCTAACTGTAACTGAAGCTGTGTAGGATCACTTGGATGGGGAAAAGAACTAAAAGCAGCCAACGAAGAGTTATGACAAATCCTGCTTGGAAAAATTTACTACAAGTCTATTTTATAAAAAAATGATACAGAAGTGTATCAAAGAAAAGTGCTTCCATTTTGCATTCTAATTCAGGCCACACAAAATGCAGCACATGACGTTACCTTTTATTTTATCCTGTTTTCAGGTTAACGGCCTTGCTTAAGGGCCCAATGGAGTACGATCCCTTGTGGTAGTAAAGGGATTTGAACCGGCCACCTTCCACATACTAGTGCAGATTCTTAGCCACATATATACTATATATAGTACAGTACATTATAGTTCAGTGTTGTCAGCATAGGATCCCAGCACTCCTTGACCCTGGATTTGATTGAGTGAGTTTGATAGTGTTATGTTATGTCATGTTTTATATAAGAATGAAGGGTTTTTCTATCAACATAGTAAACCTAATTTCCCAGGCAAGTCTATTAAGAAAAGAAAACAGTTGAAGAAACAAAAAGAACACAAATGCAACCAAACTGACCCATTGAGCTTTTCTTAGTCAGTGTTGCTCCTGGTGTGTAGAACCTTCACTCCTAGGTGCAGGTTCTTGACTGAAAGCTGATGTCTGGCTCTACGAGGCATTATATGTGGTCCAGGGCTGATGAGGGATTTTACAGGATGAGGGTGGAAGTAATGTAATAGTTCTTCAGGTTGCACATCCTGTATTCCAAGAGTAAAAATGGAGAAAGGGTTACAGACAGCACCAGGTTGTGTCCTGGTTGAGTTACACATTTTATAAAAGGTCCCTAATTGCACATATCTGTGCATAAATAAAATATGCATAGATTACTGTAAATATAGTAATAGATGTGTGCTGATGAGCTGCAGGTTGGCTAATACTTAGACTAAAGTTACGGTCATGTGCTGATCCTAGTAAGGTCCAGTTAATTTTTTTCACTGAGTTTTGGTGGCACCACTGCATCAGTCGATCAAAGTGAGTTGCTCCCTAACTATACTGTATTACACTTCTTCCATTATGATTGCCTCCTATGGCAATTGACTGTGTATCTCAGACAACAACATAATAGGTTCATAGTGGATCTTCGGTAACTCACACCTTCCTAGACTTGAACCTTCAAGCTTGCTCTGATGAGTTCTGTTGCAGAGATGGTACCAGTCAAATTTGGCAGCCTTGTTACTTGTTCATCTTTAGTACGGAGTAGTAATGTTATCACACTGTTCAGCTCAAAAGATTCAGGAGTAAATTATGTAATTGTACTTTTTATATAACTACTACATTAAAAAGGAGGTAGAAGTAAATTTTTCTATTAATTTAGGCTGATATGCTTAGCTATACCCATCATCATATACGTTTATCTTCTAGAAACAGTTCTACTACTTTTAATGCATGATTGGACCACAATTAAATTTAAATACAACGGATTTAAGGATTACATATTTTAACTTGCTTGCTGTATTAATATACCCTACCTTTAGCTTCAATCTTTTTTCCATGTTCAGTATATAGAAATAAGATTGTCTTAGATGAACAGGAAATACAAAACTAGGATTACGAAGACAACAGAATTCATGAGCATTTGGTTTGAGCCTGTTAATTATTGACCACCACTTGCTTTGTAAAGGGTTAAAGTCTTTTATTTAAATTGCACACATACGGAGTGCAGATGAGAATTACAAATTGCCAGACTTTCACAACCCCCATTGGCCCTCACTGTAATCAAACAGTAAATTTGGCTGCTTGACTAAACAGGGCAGCTAAAATCAGCTAAATTGTTAATTATTTGTATGCATTCATTCTCCCTGCATGTGATTCCCATAAAAGTTTTTTTGTTCTTTTCAGCTATTGGGGTGCATTCAGAAAATTATATATGTCCATTTCCAACTTACTCTAGGCTGGAGTAAAGCAGACCTCTTTTTTCTTTATTTGCATTGCTGTATGCTTTTGTAGTTCTTAAATCTAAAGGCTCAAAGTGTATAATATGATCTTGCAGATATTTTCCACAGTAATAACTAAAATGTTTCAGTTTTAAGATTTGCCTCCATTCTGATGTACCAAATTAAAGAATTCACAAAGGAATGGTTGAGGAAACAACAGGTCCTTTTATTAGGGACAGAGTTAAATTACAAGTAACTTTTATCAACAAAGTGCCTTTTATCAGCAGCCAGGGTCTGGGAGTGAAATCAGTGCATTCTTTGCCTGGTGGGCAATGTCAAGAATTCAAGTTTCCAGATATTATTTTAATTATGGGCTGGCCCAAGTTTTGCTCAATTGAAGAGTAAAATAAAAAAAAAAGAAAAGCTACTCAAAATGACATCAGCTTGCTTTGCATAATAGCCATTAGCAGCTGCTGTCAGATTTAAAAAGATGTCTGGGTTCCTACTTCTACTAAATTACTTGATAACTTTTCAATATTTTCAAGAACCTCTTCATGATTTTAAATATTAATATATCTTGTTTCAATACACTTTCCCTTAATTTTTGTTAATACTGTATAGTATCCACAATTATGTATTACAAAGTTAAGCTGTAGCAATTAGCCCTGAGTGAGTGTGTGAGTGAAATTCATAACATATACACCAGTTTCAAGCCTGTGCACTCCAGTTTATCCCAGTAAGATTAGATTAAAGGTGGGAAACATCCCTAGACAAGCCTTCATTCCACAGTAGACACACCCAAATTGGAATTGCACACACACACCCACACACACACACACACACACACACACACACACACACACACACACACACACACACACACACACACACACACACACACACACACACACACACACACACACACACACACACACACACACACACACACACACACACATAAACACACACACATACACTTGGGGATGTGGGTGGAAAACTGGAATCCTTAAAGGTTTCTGATTTGTCTTATGTCTCTACTTTGTGGTATTCTTAGTTTTACTAACTGATTTTAAAATAATTAATTTTTTGATTTCCCCAGGTATATGCTAGCTAGTTTGTTCTTTAGTTCCTTTCCTAGTAAATAGTTAGCATTTTGTTTCTGGACTTAGTTTTTTTTTGTTGTTGCTTATGCATCTATTTTTATTGGTTCTAATTTACTTATTATTGTCAAATAATCTTTTCTTATTTTTGTTACTTCAATAAAAATGATAATCAATTCAGTTATTGATGATTGCTTAAGCTTTGTCTTTGTGGGTTATTTGTTTTTGACATGTTTTGTATTTTGCAGGATTGCCCACTAGAGGTCAAATCTTAATATGTACCATTTATAAAGTGTATCTGATTATGTGCTCAATACTCTCATATTTGTTTGACCAATTTTTATCTGTGTTCCTTCCTGTTAAGAAAATTATTTTATAATGTTTTTATGAACAGAAAATATATACTTATCAGTCCAGACACCATTCCCTGTACTTGTAGCAGACTCTTTGCTCTTTTCTCTTTGCCATAAATCATGCATTATAAATCGGGTTGATGGACTGTGAATCATTTTATTGTGCCTATAAATTGCTTAAAGAGGTATTTTTTTATATCTTCAAACTAGTGATGGGAAGTTCGGATCATTTTACCGACTCGGACCTTTGAGTCTCGTTCAGCAAAATGAACAAATCTTTTTTCGAAAGCACTGGATATTTTGTTTACAACATAATCAAGCAAAGGTATAATGCTAATCAATTGACCTACTTGGCTCTGATTAAGGTATAAACAGTGATACATAGTGATGAGAGAACCCTGCAAAGACTGCTTCACAGTGAGTTCTCGAAAACCACGGAAATATCTGGGAACTTCACTGAACACCACAGTATACATTACCGTTAATGGTAAAGGAGGGACTGAATTAGTTCTGAGTGGCTTATATTGCCACAATGGTGTTTTAATTGTTCCTCTGGGCTAGGGAAGCATTTGACAACTATGCTAGACGTATTATTCTGAGTAAAAATAATGATCTGAATTGTGACAAAGACAGAATGATAACCATAAACAAAATGGAACAGATGATCACAAACTAGTAAGAAGTTAAAAAAATATATATATCATTGCACTCACAGAGTTTCAATCTCGGGACACACGTTTGCCATATGGCGAAGCAGAAATGTGAGACTGGTTCGTTCCATTGTTTGAAGTTTCGCCATTGTCTATTTGTTTCTGATTTCTGTGTTGAAGCTTTGCACCTTTTTCTTCCATGAAGATGTTATTATTATTATTATTTCACAGGGTTACATGTGGAGGGGAGGACTCCTTTAGTGCTTGTTTTAGATCATAGGATCATTATATGGCTAATTATCTAAACAAACTTGCTATGCAGTACTGCTATGCAGCGCACAGGGATGAGTGTTATATATCTGGTGGCAGTACTCATATTCATATTATAAATCAAGTAAATAAAAAAGCATTGTGCAAGCAGTATTACTGTCACTTGTGACCATCAAACTGGTAATCTTCCCCAAATAATTTAGCAAAATGAAGTCAGGAATAAATTTTATAAATAAAAACATTCCTTTTAGCACTTTAAAGAGGGCATGCTGGTCTGCCAGGACACGTGTTTGAGTACCTCTTGGTCATACACATCAGCTACCTACCTCTGTGTGATGGTCAGTGGCCTCCAATGGGATTAGAACCTCCTATACTTCCTTTATTGGGTTATACTGTCAGTTGTATACACCATCTGCTGAAATAAATAAATGCCATTAATTTTCTTTAAATATGTGACAGATGTCTTGGACTGAGAGGTCAAAAATGACGCTCATAAGTAAGCTTGTTGAGAGTGACATTCTAGGTCATGTTGAGTGCAGTTACACTCGTTTAAATTAAATTCAACAAGTTCACACTTATGCTCTTTGATTTAAGTACCAGACCAACAATCCACAGTTTTGTTTTTTTTTTCTTTTTTAATAAATTTATGTTTCCTAATTTCAATCAATGGGAACAGCGAATACAAAATGATGAAAATTGTACTCTTTTTAGTTTATTAATATTTACTTAAATAGGCTGTTGAAAGAGGGAGTAGCTTTAAGTTCTTGAGACTACATCATTGATCATTTCCCATGGTCTCTTGACACAATCCACCTTATTACAAAGGTTCAACAGTGCCTTCAATTTTGAGAAGGAAAATCAATCTTCCTGTCTGGATCTTAATTAATTTCTTCAGCCACCCACTGGAATGCATACTGACAAGTGGCCTTACAGTCTGGTATGGTAACTGCACTGTGGCGGACCACAAAGCACAGCAGTGTGTGATTAAAATGGTTCAGGGTTGTATCTGCACTTAAAATGAGAGATGGCTGAAGAAAACACTTTTCACACCCAGTAGGAAAGTGTTTGCCTCCCTGCCACTCAGCAAGTGATATTGTAGCATTCAGTGCTGCATTAGCAGATTTTCAAAAACTTCCAAACAAAGGCCCATTAAATTGTTAACCTCCATAGATTCTTGTTTTTAACCTGTGACCTGGTGGAACCGTTGGTAGGCATCTGCAGTACTGGTTCAATGCTACTGACAGTTTGTAGCTCAGTTACTTGAATTGTCCTGTCTAATACATGTTGTATGTTCATAACTATTAATTTGATACAGTTATATATTGATTGATATTTTAAGTGTCTCTGCTTTGTTTACTAAGTTGTGTCTGATTTGTACACTATGTACAGTAGTCTTATCACTGCTGCATGTATCTGCACCATTGGGACTCATAACAAATATTTTTAATTCAACTGTTAGGCATGTATTTGACAATAAACTGAACTGAAGTGAAATGCAGTAAGTATTGGACTATACCATAAGTCATGTAGACTTGTGTGTATCTCAGCGTTTAAGAAGTAAAGAGAGAAAAACATCACAGGACAAGCGTGCCAATATTGAGCCCTTTAACTGGCCTTCCTCTTTACTATTTCTCTTCTTGGCGCCCTGCTGTGGCACTTAGTGCCACTGTTGCATTGTCCAGTTTCTACTCCTACCTATAAGTGACACCTGAAATACTGACAGCCTTGAAGTCCAAGGATTAAAGGATTTAATCTTATTTTTATATTTCCCAGCAAGCACTTATAATGTACCAGTTGGCCTATGTCACCAGAACTATGACTTTACCTAAGACATTCTCTTATAACAAACCAATTTTCTACAGGAATGTTCTTGACAGGTGTTTTTGTTTTCCTCTCCTCTTTTGTTTATTTCTTAAATATAATTTAAATCTACTTACAGTATATTGACATGATTTGTTTATGGTAATCAAATTTAAGTTGCACTGATTAATTGTGTGTTCATCAAAGTTTTATGTTCCAGTATGTAAATAATGTATTGTTTACATTTACTTTATATTGCATAATAGCTTTATAATTTATTCAGTTGCTTTGAGTCTGTACTCACTGAACAGCACTATACAAAAATAAATGCAAAGAAAAGATACAAAACAATGTGTTCAATAGGGGCTAATATTTTTTGATTTTCTTAACAGCACTACAGGATAGCAGGGGGCTGCTGCTGAAGAATGCAAAAACAACAAAATTTGGTGAGGGTATGTAAGAGAGACAGGATTAAATTATCCTGTCAGGCATACCTTAATTATAGACTCTTAAACTGATGAACCATGAGGAAAAATGTGAAGTAAGCTTATCTCCAGCTTCCATAATCACCTGCAGTATATAATAATATATAATATATGGCACCTGGGGTACCTCAGTAAGATCAGACAAAAGACACAATTGAATAACCTCTTTATTGTAGCCGTACATATTGACACACAATGGCTGTACTGATGTACACTCACTGAGCAAATTATTAGGAGCAGTATACTTATACTGGGTAGGGCCTCCTTTTGCTCTCAAAACAGCCTCAATTCTTCATGGTATGGATTTAGTAAGATGTTGGACACATTCTTTTGAGATTCTGGTCCATGTAGATCTAATTGCATCACGCAATTTCTGCAGATTTGTCTGAAGCACATTCATGCTGCAAGTCCCCCATTTTACCACATTCCAAAGGTGTTCTTCTGTATTCAGATCTGGTGACTTGTAAGGCCACTGAAGAGCATTAAACTCATTGTCATATTAGTGATAATAGGTTGAGACAACATTTCCGATATGACATGGTGCATTATCATGCTGGAAGTAGCTTTTAAAGGATGGGTAAATCATGGCCATGAAGGGATGCAGATGGTCAGCAACAAAACTGGTATTTAAGTGATCATGAATTGGTACAATGGGTGAAAAGTATGCTAAGAAAAACATTCCCAACACCATTACATCACCAACACCAAACAAGTATGTTGACACAGGCAGGTTGGGTGCATAGATTAATGCTACTGGCACCAAATTCTGACCCTCAGAATTTGTGCTCATCAGAAGAAATCAGACCAGTCTATGTTTGTCCTCAGGTTTCTGTTCTCGGCTGACAAAACTGGAATTCGACATTGTCTTCTTCTATGGTAGGTAGAATGCCTAGAGGGTGCCAGGCAGTCTCATGGCCTGGAACTCCTGCAGATTTTTTTTTTTCTCCAGCCGTCTGGAGTTTTTTTGTTTTTTGTTTTTTCTGTCCTATGTAAATTAGTGTACCCTTATTTTAATTCTTATTTATTTTTTTATTTTTTTCTCTTTCTTCATCATGTAAAGCACTTTGAGCTACATCATTTGTATGGAAATGTGCTGTATAAATAAATGTAGTTGTTGTTGTTGTTGTATGGTAGCCCATCTGTCTCAAGGTTCAATGTGTTTTGTATTCTAAGATGAATTTCTGCTCACCATAGTTGTGCATAGTGGTTATCTGAGTTACCATAGCTTTCTGTCAGTTTGAACCAGTGTGGACATTCCCCTCTGACCTCTGTCATTTACAAGGTGTTTCCCTCCACAGAACTGCTCCTCACTGGATGTTTTTTGTTTTTCAAACCTTTCAGATAAGCTCTAGAGACTGTTGTGTGTGAAAATACCAAGAGATCAGCAGTTACAGAAACACTCAAAGCAGCCCGTCTGGCACCAACAATCATGCCAAGGTTTAAATCATTAAGATCACATTTTTCCCCATTCTGGTGTTTGTTGTTAACAACAGCTGAAGCTCCTGACCTGTATCTACATGATTTTATGCATTGTGCCTCTGCCACATGATCGGCAAATTAGATATTGGCATGGATAGGCAGGTGTACAGGTGTTCAGTAACTGTATATGCGTGTAAGAAAGTTTCACAGGAGTTTAACGTTATGTGAAATGAACTTGTAGATTTTGAAATATACCAGAAACTGAAAAAATACAACAAAGCAAAAATTCACAGAGACAACAAAGAACTCAGGCCTGTCAGCTCCAAGATGTCCTTAGGCATGAGGGAGGAAAACTGGGGTACCCAGATGAAAAATTACAAATTCCACAGACAGTGACCCAGGACAGTGGATCTGTGAGATGGCGGTGCTAACTGCTGTGCCTCTGTGCTACCCCATTTACTGTATGTTACACACACATTCATATCATGGGTAGCAGAAATAAGACTTGCTATGTCAGTCTATCATGATAAATAAGCTGAGCATGAAAACAAGTGAAAATCATGATGTAGCACATGACTAAATGTCCTGCGGATTAAAACAAAAACAAAAGTCACAAACTTAAATCAATTCTTAGGAACATTCTTTGCTCTAAAATAAGTGGACATATTCCATTAGTTATTTTCATGCTCACTCTGGAATTCACACACTCTCATTGTAAGCTGCTGGACAAACTTGTTTTTTTTATTCATAAATAATGTTTTACCTAACTACAGTTTCTGGAAAAAATGAATGTTTGCTGCGATTGTGAAAAATAGTTTCAACTTGAAAAACCTGAACATTTTCTTCAAGAACACCCTAATACACAAAAGTTCTGGCAGAAAAAGTATGTTGAGAAAAGGTAAAAATTGCTCACTTGGTAAATATTGAATTGGTATCAGGGCGTTTGCTTACAGTTAAATAAAAAGAGTATTGATGACAAAAGGAAGCAGTAGTGACTAATAGAGTGGGAGAGGAGACGGAGAAGGAGCCACTGACTGCTACTGGCTATCAGACTTTGAGCCTCTGTCGACTCAGGGACTCATGCCATTCATCTTTCAGTCACAACATGAGAATCATACTGACCTATGTGACAAATCTAACGATGGCTAAAATAACTTTACAAGACATTATAATAGGCTTTTTCCTTACCAAAAAATTCTCATTTGTGAGAAAGCCAAAAGGTACTGCAAGTTATTTTAAATCTAATCTAACACAAAACTAGAAACCAAAGCTAACTTAGAGCACACTTGAAAGTGTACTTCGCAGTTAACACACATCCCCGGGATGCACTTTAAGCTTTCATTTGCCTTTTGAAATGTGCTTGCCTCTCTCCCTGTCTCTGTCTCCCTAAAAAGATTTAGCTTCAGTTACTTCTGAAACAAATCTGCAAAACAAACAAGAATGCCCTTTGATAGGCTGTCATACTTGAAAGGCTTAAAAAATTATTTTGTGATTTTAGGCACCATATATTTCATTATCCATTTCAGCAACAGATACTCTGTAGCACAGTTTTTTACCTGACTGAAAATCATTAAAATAAAAATGTAAAAGTAAATATACATAGTTTAAGTAGTAAAGTATCTATCTATCTATCTATCTATCTATCTATCTATCTATCTATCTATCTATCTATCTATCTATCTATCTATCTATCTATCTATCTATCTATCTATCTATCTATCTAGTGAAATGAATGTGAAATTCCATCCGTCCCAGCAGCAGAGAGCTTAAGTGTTAAACCAGTAGTAGTAGATATCAAAGAAAAATATGTACTGGACACCAGTCCAGAGCAAAGCAGACACACATATACACACCATTTACTGAACAGCATAACATTTAAAAGGGCTGAAGACACACAAGGAGAACATTCAAACTTCATTTAGGGCATCAAACTAGAGTTCAAGTACTGTGTGGTGCCAGTGCTAACCACTCCACCACCATCAGCTTATTTAGCTCAGTTTATTCAGTGGTGTCATCATGACAAGAGTGATAATATTGGTTGATTGCTGAATATTATTAACATTGTCCTGGAGAGACCAACACTTTAAGAGGAGGTGATTAGCTGTCCTCTTCATTTCATACAGATAGATCTCTGCAGTTCTAGAGACTGAAATTGGAATCTTGTTACAGACAGTCACTTCCATGAAATAAAAAGACCCGAATCCCCTTCTAAAGGAGTATTCATTTAGCTTAACCAGCAATCTCATTTTATAGTTGATGATATATTGGTGTCACTTGTAATAGTCTTTGCAAGTTATTGTATGGATAAAATGTAGAATGGGGCAGTTCAAAATGCCATTCACATAATTCAAACTCTGAACCCCTCAAATCACAGGAAGTAACCTCTCATTAAATCAAGCTAAAGAAGAATGTATTTAGTTGAGAAGGCTATTTAAGTTTTGATTAAGCCCCATTTTTACTAAGATACTAATAAAACAAATCAATAGATGTGAGAATTGGAATTTCCTGTAATATTTTATTACTATACTTCTAGTTGTTTATCAATGTCTGCCCTCTACTTTGCCTTTAATGTCTGGAAAACAAATAACAGAAGGACAGGGGCTAAAGCAGAAAAGCCTATAGAATAGCTAATAAAGGCTTCTCCTCCCATGCTGTCATATATTCAACAAGTATAGATGATTGTATGAATTTCAGCCTTTCTGAGAGCCAGGAAAACTGAAGAGCTTACAAAGAGATGAGGAATGCTTAAGGAAGTTTGTGGGTACTGTACATATATCAACACTTGACACATATTATTAAAAATCACTTCATCAGGGAAACTTCATATGGAATGGAAGCTGCCAAATGTTGTCCTTTTATATAAAAAGATGATTGGGTTCATCCAAGTAACTATAGGCTATAGACAATAAGAGTATAAGAATATAAATAAAAATATGTTTAAGTTTGCAGAATTAATTTAAATGACGGATAGCGAAGAATCACCCGAATCATTACAAAGAACAGCATACAGGCTTGGTTAGATTTGTGGCATATGAAATTTAATGTAAATTAATGCAAATTATTACATACAGGAAATAAAAATGTTAGATATGAATACACAAAAGGGAGATCTGAAACTCGTGGAGAACTTATGAGAGGGATCTGGAAGTTACAGTGGACTCATCACCTTCTAGATTATGACAGTGTACCAAAGCTTTGAAATAGTTAAAGAAGCTTGGGAAAGATGTTCATCTTGACAGTGTTGATTCTCCCTGCTAATGTGAGATGGAGGGTAGATCATCTGTTCACGTTTTGTTAAATTTTTTCCATGCAGACAGCAAAATTTTGTTGAAAAAGAGCTTAGTATTTACTTGTGATGTTTACTCCTATGTATTTAAACTGATCTGCTTAGATAAATGGAATGATGTCCAGTCTAATATTGTATATTAGAGATTTCACTGGAAAAAGCACACTTTTATTCAAATTGACTTTGAGTCCCAATATCTTTTGAAATCTGCTAGTGCTTTTAAGACTGTAGGCACTGAATTTTGTGAGCCTGATATGCAGTATACAGTACCATGTCTTCTGCATATAGTGATATTTTTTGTTCAAGTCCTTCTCTGATTATTCCCTTTATTTCTCATGCATTTCAAAAGTAAACAGCTCAACAGCCTTTCGAAAGTAAATCGCTCAATGGAGATTGCAAAGAGCAATGGTAATAGGAGGCATCCTCCTCGAGTACCATGTTCTAGTTTAAAGTAGTCTCAAATAATGTTGTTAATACAAACTGAGGATTCTGGACTGGAATAAAGTACTTTTATCCGTGCACATATATTTGGGCCAAACCTAAATTTGAGCAATGTGGTGAATAGGTAGTCCCATTCAACCATGTCATATGCTTTTTCTGCATTCAAAGACAATAAGATCTCTGGTGTGTTACATTTTATGGGTGAATATATTACATTAAACAAGTGTCCAAGATTAGAAGCTATGTGGCTGCCTTTAATAAATCCGGTTTGGTTTTGTGATATTGCAGAAGGAAGCACTTTCGCAATCCTTCTAGTTAGAACTTTGAAGAGTATCTTAATATCATTATTCAGAAATGAGATTGGTCTGTATGATGCACATTGTGATAAGTCATTATTTTTCTTGACATGTATAGAAGCAATCAAGAAGGCTAATAGAATATTAGGCCACATAGCCCAATGTGTATCGTTCAAGTGACAGAAGATTATGATTAAACTATATAATACATTAATGGCTTCTCATCTGGAGTACTGTGTGCAGTTTACATCTCCATATGACACATAAAACTACAGAGAAGAGCAACTGGGCTGATTCCAGCTCTGCAATGAATGAGGAAAGACTAAAGCAGCTGAACATTTTTAGTTTAAGCAAACAGAGATTAAGAGTTGACATGATTAAAGTGTTTAAGTGTATGAAGGGAATTAGTACAGTGTATCCCAGCCAGCAATGTACACAAACATGGGCAGTGGCTCAAAAGAAAGGAAGGGGCTCTATATGAGAGAGAACTTGTTACAGGATCCTTTAAAACAATGTAAAAGTGGTTTATATATATATATATATATATATATATATATATATATATATATATTGTAACAAAGGTGCTATATAGGCGCCTGACCCGACAAAGAAAGACACGGAGGCACATATAAAAAGTACAAAAGACTTTTATTTTTCTTCAGTTGTGGGACACGCCTTTCCCGTGCCACACAGCCCAAACACAGTCCCAAAATCACCAAGCACAAAACACAATTCTTCACCTCTCTCAACCACTCCTCCCAGACAAGCTTCGTCTCCTTCCTCCCAACTCTGGCTCAATCGGGTCTCCCCCCTGCACACGACATTCCTTGGTCCCGCCTCTATGCAGTCATTGGCGGCACGCAAGACACACCATCCAATCGCGTGCCTGTCAGGGGGAGGGACTTCTGGTCCGCGGCCATCTTGCCTCCCCTTCTGCAGTGGCGACGTGCATGCCGGCAGCCCTGCTGTTGCCAGCGCCTTCCGAGCTGCAGCGTCTCCTCCTCCGCAGCCCTCGCAGCTGCCGCCGTCCTGTCGGAGCCCCGCAGACCGGCATGCGCCCGCCACTGACGTAGATCCTGGAAGTCCCTGCCTGGAAAACCAAAAACACAGGGCCGGTTGCCGTTAGGCAGGGCGTTCACCTCCCTGGACTCGTCCAACCGAGGAAACGTCCTCGGCGTGGCCTCTCTGAATGCAATGCCGTCCTGGGCGCATCCAACAACGGTGCGCTCGTCGGAGACCTCTGCAGTCATGCCATGCACGCCGCCAACCTGCGACAGGGGAAGACGGCTCTCTTATGAACCCCTGGCGGTCCGTGGGGTTCCTTTACCCCGCGGGGCTGTGTGCACGCAGCACCCGCAGCACGTAGGTGGGGTCCCCTGCTGCGCCGGGCCGTCCACAACAGAATTTTGTTTATCAGGTCCCCGCCTTGTAACAGGCGGAGCATCCTGCCGACTACGCCAGATGTGGAGCCAACCCAGACACAGACAGGTGGACATGTTGTTCATCAAACCACCACATGTTTTATTTACAAACTATTTACAAATATGGTCACTCAGACCCTGTCAATTGTGCACGAAACACCCCAAACACAGTCCTGGCCACAAATGCCTTCTCTTCGGGCCGCCTCCACACTCTCCTTGTGTCTCATCCTACTTTCACGCGACTCTAGCCCGGAATGAAGGGAGACGGCCCCTTTTATAACAGCCCCAGATGAGCTCCAGGTGTTCCGAACACTCCCTCGTTGGCCACGCCCCAGCGTGGCGGAAGTGCCGGCTGTTCTCCTGGCAGCTCTCCGGGTGCCCTCCTAATTCTTCCCCCTAGCACTTCCTGGTGTGGTGGAACTGCTGAGGTAACAGGTCCTCAAGGCATTGGGGCGCCTCCTGGTGGTGACCATGGGCCCCTACAGGGTGGGGCTTCCATGCCCTGAACCTGTGGCCCCCAAAGCAACCAGGAAGGCGACCCCCATGTGATCCAGGGTGGGCGCAGACCCACATCCGGTCCCTCATGGCGTCCCGGCCAGGTCATGGCCCCTGGCATCCCTGACAATATATATATATATTGCATGTTTTAAGATCTCTCATTAAGAAAAACAAGATAAAATAATAATACCATTTTGCTTTCAAGTTGTTGTCAGCTTTTGGGTTTTATTGTAGCAAAAATTTCCTTTTGTAATTGCAGTACCATCTGTAATGATATTAACAAGAAGATTTAATGGAATATTCTACATAAAAATAATATTTTTATATGTTACTTACCCCAGTGGCACAGTGGTAGCGCTGCTGCCTCACAATAAGGAGACCTGGGTTTGCTTCCCAGGTCCTCCCTGTGTGGAGTTTGCATGTTCTCCCCTTGTCTGCGTGGGTTTCCTCCCACAGTCCAAAAACATGCAGGTTAGGTGCATTGGCGATCCTAAATTGTCCCTAGTGTGTAGTTGATGTGTGTGTGTGTGCCATGTGGTGGGCTGGCATCCTGCCCAGGGATTAGTTCCTGCCTTGCGCCCTGTGCAGGCTGGGATTGGCTCCAGCAGACCCCCGTGACCCTGTGTTAGAATATAGCAGGTTGGATAATGACTGACTGACATGACTGACTACTTACCCCATGTGGAGAACAGAGATAAAAAAGTTTATGATAAATTGTGAGTCGATGGTGACCAATGTTGGACAAAAACAAATAATGTAAAAATTGTAACAGCCGACCCCTTACCTGGCCGTAAGCTACACCTCCTAGACCTGTGGCCTGGATTAATTGCTGAGGTTAAATCTAATCAAGCCATACCTTTAACAAATTAAACCTTTCCCACACAATCGACAGTCTAAATAAGCACAAAAGAAAAGCAGATATGTAAACTTAAACTGATAAATTGTATTAAATGAAACAGAAAAGCTAAGCAATTATAAATATCCCTCCACCAAAGCAACACCGTGACAAATCCCTATATGAATATAACAACCCCTCCCTTGCCCTTGTAACATATAACAAACAACACAAATACCAAAAAAGAATGAATGAAGCACAGAAATGAACGGTCGTGAACTTGAGTCCGAGTAACAATTGTCCTGTATGCAGATGACTGGTTAACCGATATATGGAGTGTTTGTAATTCCCGGAACAAAATGGAACAGCCTCACCGTGTATCCTCGGCGATGGTGGAAAATGATCCGACCCCGGGGTCTCTCGTGATGAGGGTGTTGGAGTGAGTCCGGCGGAATGAAAAACAAACTGGATGGAAATGCGCGATATGGAATACAGCAGGTACAGGTGGTTCGTGGTCGTATAATGAAAGTCTCCTTCTCTCTCATCTCCTTTTTCCTTCTTTTTCCTTGTCCCCTCTTGATTGTTTTTATAGTCCTGTGACGAATGTAATTGATTAATTGAAAACCGGTGTTTTCCAGGTTTGGGGCTGTGATCTCCTTCCATCAAATGGGGACGGCATTCACTGACACACACAAACATTAAACGGGACGATGGAAACAAGACGCACATGGTACGAACACAAACACTATTACTACTATGTAGCCCCGCTACAAAATGTCCATAAAAAATTCTGAAATTGCTAAAGTCGCGTAAGCCACTTATCAATTCATTCAGCCATCTGCTCACAATGTGCAAAACACATACATTTCTTGCTAAAATATTGCTTAAATAAATACCTCTGGGAAATGAAAGTAATCCACAAGCAGCAAGTCCGTTCATACAGGCTAGTATGACAGGACTCTTGACCAATGAATGAGAGGCAGCTCATCAATTCAAAATGTTTTAAACATTTTAAAAATTGTTTGCTGTTGCCCAGCATTGTTCACCATAGGCTCCCATTTTTTCAGAAAGGTTGGGATCTCTGTTCTCCATTAAAATGTGAGACTAAATATTTTCCTCGACCATCATTACAAACCACTTATAAAACATATCATATTTTTCAGTGGAGTATTCCTTTAACAGAAATAAACTTGGATAAACTTCATCCAGCAGTTGCTTGCTATTAACAAAGGCAATGTGGAAAAAAAATTCAAAAACAAAAATGTTAAATTAGTATCTTTTGAATACTAAGCATTGGTTGGATTATTTTCTTTAGACAGGTATATACAGAATGAAACACTCCCAGCGTTGTCAGTAGACCTGGCTGAATTAAACTTCAATGATATTGCCAAATCTAAAAGATGACTCCAAAAATGGAGTCTGTCTTTCCTCTTGCAGCAAAATGACAGAGAGACATATTGCCACAGATGTTTGTGTTTTTACGATGTTTGATTTGGTTGAAATATGCTTAAGTTGATAGGCTGAAAAGAATGTGCGCTGTGAGAAAGTTATCTTATAAATGTCTTTGAAAGTGGAATCTGCAGGATACGTAATATGCTGGCTAGAATAACTGGTGTTATAAGCAAAGTGAATATGTGTGCAGACATCACAGCTACCTTCTATGTTATAACGTAACACAGTCAAAAACCAGTACACAAATGTTTATTATACACTTGCTATATCAAAGACATGTAATAGAAAAAACTTTTAAAATATCTGATGTTATAAATATCTGATATCTTTTGCCATATGTGTAACTTCAGCGTTTATTCTACGGCTTTACTCGGTCCCCTCGTAGGTCTCAACCTCTCTTGCCTGGTGCTTCCTCTCTTGATCGCATTCCTGTAAAGCCTGCTTCTCAGATTCTGTCATTCTAAGATGCCTTGCTTGCCTCCTGTCAGCTTTTTGATTACTACCAATGGTGCTTTGAAAATATTATTCATACCCTTGCAAACACTTCCCATATTTAAAGTCAAAGCATTACAATGTCACATGGTATGTTATTCACTGAAATGCTCCATCATAACTCTTTTGGTTTATCTTTGTAAAATAAGAAAAAAATGTAACAGAGGTTGAAATTTTCACCCCTAAAATATTGCGTCATAATCTCTATCACAGATCCACCAAAACCAAAGTGACCGATCACACTAAAGCCAAACTAACCAATCAGATTGCTTGGAGAGAACAGACACTCAAACACAGACACACACATAATAGTGTTTTATTATATAGTAGATTTGTGGTGCTAGTAATAACTAACATATAACATACTTTATTTCCATATGGAATAGTAAACAGTACTTGCTAGAGGTTCTTTGATGAGTGAAGGTGACAGTTTTCATTTCAAGGCAAATTTCATGTTGAGCAAGGTGTCACTATATTTAAGAAAGAAATAATTAAATAAATACATAACAGAAACATTTTATGACACAATTATTTATACTTATATCATTTTATTAATTTTTATTTATTGATACATTTCTCAATGTTTTTATTTATTTGTATATTTATTCTTTTTTTTAATTATTTCACCATAACAGAGGTGTCCTGGGTACTATAGAGATTAAAGGACAGAAAAAGGCACAGAATATATACAAATTGACTAGAAATGCTAAAGGAAACTTGTTATCTCAAAGACTTTAGGTAACTTCTCCTACTGTAGAAATTTGATGGGAGACAAGGATTACACAATGACAAGAAAACTGCACTCCAACTGGGAATCAAGTTGGTTTTGATGTGTGGCAGGGTGGAAATGCTGTGTAAAAAAAAATGATATTTTTTACAACAGACTTACTACTTGTGTGGTGCTCAGCCCCTGCATAGGCTCAATCAGCACTTGACAGGGCCCTCTTCTTTCTACATGGAGGGTGAGGTAAATGACCAATTTTCTTACTATTGTGTTATGGTCTCTTGGCTGCACACCCCACGCTGACCATGCCATCAATCACAAGTGATAAAGCACCAAAGTTCACAGTCCCCTAATAAAGGGTTAACATGCGCAATTAAAACTGTCCCGTGTAAATCAAGAGAGGTTTAACCCAAACTCTGCAATGCATCAGTAAGGCTACGTTTCAAGAATTGTCTGGTCACCATAAAAAGAAAATACAGCTGCATTACAACCAGCAGGAAAAAAAAGTTGCCAGGTGCATCCCTGAAGCTGTTTACTTCATCTGCTTTGCTCTCTGGCTGCTTTTAGTACAAGACACGGCACAGTTATCTTTGTAGGATTCCTCAGTCTGCATGTTAGCAGTCAAATATTCTTTGACACCACACTTAGCTCAGCTTCCCAGCTGGTTAGAGCAAGTCTCAGCTGTATTCTGAGTACACAAGAGTTTCAGCATAGCAGCACAGTGGCTGATTCACTGCTCCGGAAAATGGCAATAAAATCCCTACATGGTGCATCATTTCCAAATCATGAAGTTGCATCATAGTTAGTGCTGCTGCCTTAAAGATCTAACATCCTGCGTTTAAATCAAATGTCAAGTCAGTGCGGTATTTGCGCCTTCTCCCAATCTCTTGGTAAATCTTCCTTCTGGAAGTTCAGTTTTTTCCACATGATGTACAAATTAGGTTAGCAGAAGACTTTAACTGGTCTGACAGGTACAGTACATGTGTGCCATGTGATGGTCTGAAATGCCATCCAGGGTTGTTTCCTACCTTATACCCAATTCATCTCTCCCTAAAACCAGATGAATAAGTGGATTATTTTAATTATATGCCTTAAGCAGTTATTAAAGGCTCCATTAGTACAAAGTCTGTGAGGCACAGTAATAGAGGAGAGGAATAATATTCTGTATTTATTAAAGGAAGATCTGTTGTACCACATGTCTCTATCATTCAAATTGTACTGTCATAAAACTGTGGACACTTACATTTTTTAATATGATGTGTAAAAAACAAATGAAAAGAGAAATCAGGAAGGGGTGGAGACCATCCAAGTACTCATTTAATATAAGAAAATAAAGAAAGAAAAGTCTCTAATGTCCTCAAGGAGAGTCTCTGCTCTGCATTGTGTTTTTCCTCCGATGAGCTCCATACTCTTTGGAAGCAGATTTCTTCTTACACAAAGTTTTCTGGGGCCATTGCTTCTTAAATAAATGTTGTGCCATGGCTCATCCTCTGGTCTGTGGGTGAATGAGATGAAAGAAATGAAAAACATGATCCCTCTGTCATTTGAGTCGCCGGTCTGACAGATGCCAACTAACTTAAAGTAAGTTACCATTTTCAGATCTGTTAAGCAGAATGCTAACATCCCACTCGAGTTCTCCCACTTACGTTTATACATAGTACATCACTAAATGACACAGACAAATTGTTGATCTTCCCCTGGAGGACCAGTTATACACTTTATGTCTTGGAGATAATGCCCATGGTGCTTTTTATCTTAATTTGTCAGAGCAGACCTTCCACAGGGTTAAAGAAACCCAACATCACTTACAAAGATTGGATTATATTCTCTTGAGCAAACTTCTTAAGAGCCCTTGGCTGGATAGAGGGTTATGGAAAGCTAGTTATGGAGTGACATTTAGCTGTGAGTTGCTTTAATACTGACTGCATCTATGAGATACTAGGATGAGCTCTGTTATGGACAACATTCAGTAATGGAGGGCAAAAGTTTATTGTCTGCAAAGGAAAATGTCAGAAGGCCACTTACAAAGCATTCTTTATCTCTGAGTTTGCACTGTGAAAGTCATTATGCATTATTTTTCGTATAGCAAGTGACTGAACTATTTCAGGAAGGATTCAATTTTAGATTTTTTTTTTTTGTACATGAAACAAATTAAAATGATACAATCTTACCAAAAATACAAAACTTAAAACAACACTTAAGATACTTATCTAAAAAGCATTTCACTGCTATCATAAAAAGCCATCTGTATAATGAGTTGCAATGAAGCTGTTGTTAAGAGTCAATCAGTAAATGTCTGCAGGAGAATCCGGCACTGAGCTTTTTCTCCTTTAACTCCTTTTCTGGAAAAGTAGAAAATTATGTTTTTTTTGTATACAGAGAGAGAAAGAGAGAGATTTCAGAGTCAAAGAAAACCAAATCAGCCCAAAGTATTATGGGAAAGAAGTCCCAGGACAGAAAATTGGAATTGACAGTGGCTGCTTTAAGACGGCTGCAGCTAGGTGGTGTAAAGTAGTGTAAAGCTTCAATACAACAAACCACCCTAACTCAGTAGGCAGGCCCAGTAGGGAAGAAAAGAAGCCCTGCTTAGCTCAGAAATGGACAGGCAGCTCTAGGGCAGTCAGGGTGTTTGACCTTTAATGGGAGGCCAATGGAATTAGACTTCATCCACTACAGTACACTGTATATCACGTGACCTTAAATAAGTGCTGTGATCTGGTGGTCTACAATCTTCATAAGCCCTGAGCTCAAAAGTGCTACATACAGTAGGAGATCTTTGAAGTGAATCCAGTCTGCAAAGTAAAACTCTTAATCAGTCACTGGGTTTGCAGAGTTTGAAGGTAATGGACAGGAAGTGTTGTCAAAAGAAACAGAAAGATACACAAGACTGCTGTGAGTATTGGATGGGAAACTGGGTGCTCCCCATAAATGAAACAGAATTGTTTAATCTGTAAAGGAGGCTGAACTGGAGATCATAGGTGTTTGATGTTTACTTCTTTTGTTACCGTTCCTGCATATTTCATAAATAAACACTACACTGGTTTGGAAGCTATGGTATCTCTGTTTTGATTTTACTGTTTAGTTATTTACTTCAGTTTTTATCATGTTTTTATGTTTTCAACACATTTTCTGTCATTGCTGCTACAATTTTTCAATGCCTGGTACTTCCTTTTGCCACAGTGAGCACGTGCTGATGTCATCATACACATTCTCTGTAACACTGCAGTGCCCGTTAGCAGACGTCTGACGTTTAGAACTGAAGAACATCCAAACTTAGTGAAGTCTGTTCTTAATTCCTAAGCACAGTCCATCCAAGACTGATAAAAGTTTTTGTTTTGTTTGTCTAGCTGGGGGCATCTGTAGGATGAATATGTAGACTGCAATCCCACCCAGAGACACAGGTTGGTGCTGTCATTTGCACTTTTCCCTCATCTGCACTCAACTCCAGTGTCAACAGGTTATAGAACCTCTGATGTAATTTTCTTTCATTGCCTCTTCCGATCCTGGAACCAACTTAAGACCAGACCTCAAAAGAACTAGGCAGTCATTTTGGACTGATGTCTAAACAAGACATTACCAAGGACCCAGATGCTGTCCATACTTCTTAATTTTGTTTCTAATTTTTGGTAAATCAGTCTGCTGTTAAACAGGATTCATCCTGTGGTGCTCTAACTTTTCATGATTGTTATTGATCTTTATTAGTGTATATATGTGAGTGTGTGAATATTTTACTGGCAATGTATGAAATGCAGGCATTGTATAGAAGGCCTAGGCAAAATATAGAATGCCGAAAATTGGACGTCAAAGTATGAAACAATTAACATTTCACACATTTCCTAGGCATTCCCTGCCATGTGAAAAGACAAACCAGCAAAGACTTTCAACGCTCGCCTCAGACGGAGAATCCCCCATTTGCATTTCAGTGCAATTTAAACCCCTGCCCGGGGTTTGTTTCCTGCCTTGTGCCCTGTGTTGGCTGGGATTGGCTCCAGCAGACCCCCGTGACCCTGTAGATAGGATATAGCAGGTTGGATAATGGATGTATGGATGGATTGTTTCCTTCCTGTTTGCAACAAGTAGGTTCATATTTTATTTTCTCTTGTTTTCCTCAATAAGAAAGTTCTGTACTTTATTTTGTATTGCTTTTTTTCCATATACGTCTTTTTAATAAAAGCCTTTTCATGACTCTCTTTTAATACTTTGTCTAAATAGCATTTGTCATTCTATATGCCCAGAGGGGACTGGGCAGTCTCATGGTCTGGAATCCCTACAGATTTTATTTTTTTCTCCAGCCGTCTGGAGTTTTTTTTTTTGTTTTTTCTGCCCCCTGGCCATTGGACCTTACTCTTATTCAATGTTAATTAATGTTGATTTATTTTGTTTTCTTATTGTGTCTTTTATTTTTCTATTCTTTATTATGTAAAGCACTTTGAGCTACTGTTTGTATGAAAATGTGCTATATAAATAAATGTTGTTGTTGTTATATCATGCCTATGTAATACATACAATGCCTAGGGAAAGTATATATAATATTAAAATAATTTGGATATTTCATACTTTGCTCAAAAATGCCAGGCATTCTATACAATGCCTGCTTTTCATACATTGCTGGTAACACTATAAATACTGTATACCAAGAGTTCACAAAAAGAAACCCTTAGAGGCATGGGCAGAGCATGGACTCTCCATTAAAGCAGAGCATAGGACAAAATTTGAATGCTGAGCTCTGCAGCTTTAAAGATTTAATGATAAATACTGACTATCATAATCATCTCCAGCCATTTTCTGACTTTACCCAGATCAGTCAGTTTCTTGCCAGATCTTTTTCCTGCACTTTCTGAAGTCCTTGTGGTCATATTCATTCTCTTCATATCAACGCAGCACTCGTCTTTCTATCACTCCTTGAAACTCCACACACTCACCTGATTAATCTCTAGTCTTTCCAGCTTTTCTTTGTGTTCTTCTTTCACTGTCCATGTCTCACTTCCATAGAGCATGCTACCCATTACAAAGATTTCATAAATGTTACACTTCAATCCTAGGGAGAAACCAGAAGTCAGAATGAGGGACAGTTTCTTCCATGCATCTCCCTTCCTGGCTAGATGCTGCTGTGTCCACACCATTGTCTGAACTCAACATGTCACCTAAATAACAGAACTTCCCTACTTTCTCTAAAACAATTCCATTGCAGATATATAAATGTTCAATTACTGCATCAGCATTCTGCATCTCACTCTACATTTTCTATAAAAGCCAAACTTGCCACCTTCAGTCCAGTCTTTGGTATTTGGTACACTGTATTAATCCCTAATGAGAAATTGTCTTCTCTCATGACCTTTGGAGATCAGAGCACAGAGTGCAGTGTCCTAGAAGCAATTTTCTGATTAAGGGCTTTGCTCAAGGGTCCAAAAGAGTAGCTTTTCAGATACTAGCACAGATCCTTAGCCTCAGAGGTACTACTCTGCCTTCATAGCACTACATCTTTTTATGCACAGGCATCCAACTCTGCATCAATCCATATACTGGATTGAATTTCTTCTAATACTTTTATGTATCTCTTCCATTACTCCAGCCCCTAAATCTATAAGCAGCACTTTGGTCTTTCCTGCATTTACCTTGAGGCCTTTCACTTCAAAACTGCGGTAGATTTCCATTTCAGTACCTTTTCCTTCAGTTCCACTTGACTTTCTGCCATGTATGCAAGATCATCAGCGACAAAAACTTCTGTGGCAATCTTTCATGTATTTCCATGGTCTCAACCTCCAAGACTTTCATGAAAAGCAAATCACTCCGAACTTTAACTATCCTCATCTTCACTCCTAACCATTATTCTTCCTCATACAGTCCATTGACATAATGGCAAACACGAAACTTGCCTCCACACCTACCTTTCTCAATACTCACTTCGCTACTGCTCATGGTGCCATGTCATATGCCTTCTCCAAATCCACAAACACATAAGGTAGCCTCGTTTCTTTTAACTAAGACTTTTCCTGCATTCATCAGGCAACAAATATCACATCTATTGTTCCCTTCTCAGGGCATAAAAACAAACTGCACTTTCATTATCTTTCAATTGATCCCCCAGTTCGTTTCTTTATTACTTTCTCAACCACCTTCATTCCCTGCTCCAAAGGCCTTGACTGTTCAATATCACCCTATCCTTGGTAGTGGAATTAGCATGCACACCTCTTTTCTAGACTATAAGAATCCTCCCTTCAAACAGAATCATTTTGCATAAGCCTATTAACCATTCAATTCCAAGACCTTCTGCTGCCTTCAACAAACACCACTTCAGCTGGGTCTGTTGTATTATCTGTCTGTCTTTTTCAGTGCCTTTGACACTTCCCCTTTTGCACAGCTTGCTTTTCTTGTATTTTCTCACAATGAACATCATGATCTCTTTCTTTCTCCTCATTCAAGCACCTTCTCCATGTATTTCTTCCAGGTATCCTTCATAGCAAAACTATTAAGCACAATGTTCTCTTCAACATTTTTCAAGCAATATATAAACAGATATATATTATTGCTGAGTGTTACAGGATCTTGTGAACTATTCAGGCATGTCAAACACGCGGGCCCCAGGCCGCATGCAGCCCGCAACAGAAATCTGTGTGGCCCGCATGACAGATCCTAGTTAGTACTAAACTTGTACAAAATGATTACTATCGTTTGTGATTGAATCATTCTGCATCTTCGGCGTTATTTATTGACTTTTCTTACTTCTGCCTTCTGACAAAAGCACGTTTTCCCATTGCATTACTGTGCTGGAAATGTCATCTGCTAGAATAGTTACAGCCGCAAAGTCACAACTGAAGTGCTAGGCTGTGGTCTCGACCCACTGCCGGGCCGCGAGAGAACTGCCAGCAACGGAGACTCACTCAGTGAAGGGCTACAGAAAAAAGGCTGCCCCCATCACTGAGGACACATTTCAGAACGCTAGGCAGGCGGGGCTTTGCAGCGGTGCAGAAAGAGGAGAGACCGCGGTGAGAGAGTATTACAACAAAGTATTTTTATGTTTCTGACAGTTTCCCCATATGACACGAGTCCACAGAAATCTCTTTACTACGAAGTACATTCAGCAGCAGATACTTTCATTACAACGAAGTGACCTTGAAATGCTTGAATGAATCATTCACAGAGCAGTTAGTTCTGTGGTCACAGCTCAGTTGTGCACATTTACACAAAAATCCCCAAACAGAAACACTGTTAAAAAATGTTCTTTCTTCGAACTTTCCTCGTACTGATTTTTTTTGCTGTTTTTGTTTTGTGTGGTTTTAAGTGATACCTTTTCCTTATTGCTCATCAACATTTGAGAAACATCCATTATAATTTAACTCATTATCACCCTTCTATAGAAACGGTATACTGTACTTGTTATATGCAAAAAAGAAGAAAAATCTCATGTTGCAAACCTATGCAAACTGCTGTATTTGAAAATGCCAAAAAAGCCGTTTTTATGTGGTTGCAGTGATGTTCGTTCAAGAAACATTCATATTAATGCGGCACTCATTCAACAATATATGAGGTTTTTAAACTCTCTTGGGACCTGGACAAACAATCTCACACGTGGCGATAGAGCTTCGGGACGCACTTCAGCGTGTCATTCCCGTTGGGTGGGGGGATCCCAGATCCCAAAAGAGTTCAGAAACCTCACAATATGAAGAAGAAGAAAAGGATAATTTGGCTTCTGATTGATAACAGCGCTGACCACAACATGCTTCTGCATTTAGATAATGTTCATGTTGAATTTCTCCCCACCCAATTGCACGGCAGTGCTTCAGCCATTGGATTTGGGCATCATTCACACCCTGAAAGTGTATTATCGCAAGGAAATGCTGAGAAAAATTCTCGTCAGCATAACTTGTAGACAGGAGAAGATTAAAATAATGTGAAAGAAGCTATTGAAGCTGCTTACATTTCCAACATCCTATCTTTGTGATGCACGTTTTCTTCAGTGACAGCAACCAAAACAAGATTACGGAGTATACTGAACATAAGCAACACACTTTGCGTGTCACTGTCTTCCATCCTCCCCAGATGGGATCGTCTGGTTGCAGGAAAACAAGCTCAGGGCTCTCACTGATTCTGCATTATGGTAAGCTGTATAGTTTCTATTACTGAATTATAACTTAATAATAATAGAAATGTAATTTAAATTGTGTATAAAACTGCCCTACGAAGCCGCCCATAATCAACCCATAAACTCCAACCTCCAACAACCCTCCGGTCTCTGGAAAAATTTGCTTTTAGTAAAGCGGTCCGTGGTGTCACACAATTTGCGGACCACTGGGCCACACTATTGGCTGGGCAGCTGAGACTGGCCACTGGGCAGAACTGACCATCACGAGTAGTAATAGCTCACATATTTTTTTGTTTTTTTGCTCTAGTTTTATGTAATTTTGTGCTAGTATTGTAACGAACAGTTAGTACAGACTACAGCTGAAGATCTGAAGTGGACGCGAGAAGTTGGTGAGTTGTTTATTAACAGATTTTTGTGATTTTGAGTTTTTATAATTAGTGTAGGTCAGGGGACTTTTTGCATATTGGCTTATTTTACAATATAAACTTTGAAGTAAACTTAGTAAAGTAAAATTTTATTTTTGTAGGATTTGTTTTCCAACTTGTATTACTGAGCAATGAATTCAATGAGCGTTTTCGCGATTTCAGTTCACACGAACAGGACTTTGTGTTGTTTATGTCACCATACTCTTACAACGTTGAGAATGCGCCTGAGAATATCCAAATGGAATTGATTGAACTGCAGTCAGATTCTATTCTGATGGCAAAATACAACGAAGTTGGTGTGCCAGGCTTGTATGCTTACCTGCCACCCTCGTATGTGCAGATCCATAAGTTGGCATTGAGAGTACTGTCTATGTTCGGAAACCCTTACCTTTGTGAGCAATTGTTTTTCGTTAATGAAAGCTACCAAAACCCCATATCGCTCAAGACTTACTGTCGAGCACCTTTCATCCCTCATAAAACTTGCAGCTGCGCAAGATTTCAAGCCTGATATTGACAAACTGGTTAGTAACATGAGATGCCAAGTGTCGGGACAAAAGAAATAAAGTACTGTAAGACTCCTATATAAGCAATGAATATAATGAATATAATATAATAATATAAGGATCTAGCTAAAAGGCTAAAACTCTAATTGTACGCTGTTGTATGGAGATTTTATGGAAATAAATTGCTTTTCTTTAAACTTTAAGTGTTACATTTTTTAAAGTTTTCAGTATTGGAAAGAAAGTTACAGTAACTTTGTATAATAGTATAATAGTATTTATTACAGTGTGGCCCGCTGACGCACGTATGGCAGTCGAAGGGGCCCACCAATGGTAGTGAGTTTGACATGCCTGAACTATATTGTATTTATAATTGATTCTTCTCCTACTTCCTCGTCCCAAAATTGGGTTTTAAGTTGATTGTCAGCGTGTCCTGTGAAGAACTGATGCTTCATCAAGGCTGTAGCTTTCTTTGAATAATCAATGCTTGCAGGACAGTCTCTAGCCCTGTGGTCCTAAGCTGTATTGAGTGGGTTCAACATTGGATTAATCAAACTTGCTGGGAGGTCAATCAGTTCACATTTGCACTCACGGTTACGCTCACACAGTACCAACTTATAATTACAACAACAACATTTATTTATATAGCACATTTTCATACAAACAGCAGCTCAAAGTGCTTTACATAATAAAGAATAGAAAAATAAAAGACACAATAAGAAAACAAAATAAGTCAACATTAATTAACATAGAATAAGAGTAAGGTCCAATGGCCAGGGGGGACAGAAAAACAAAAAAAAAACTCCAGACGGCTGGAGAAAAAAATAATATTGTCAGTTAACCTAAAACACACATCATTGGGAATGTGAGAGAAAAACGTAATTCCTGGAAGAAACCCTGCTGAAACACAGGGAGAACGTGCAAAAAACAACAATCCAGGTACACTGGTGGCATAAGTCACCACTGCACCACGGGGCAAGCCTTTCCAAATACTTGAACTATCTATTTTAATATGTATCTTTTGATTGCCATTTGGTTAATCATCTAGTATGCAAAAATTGCCAGCCATATTGGTGCCACCAGACAAGAAAAGGCTGTCACATCCAGCTAGTTTCACTTGCACACAAACTTGGCTGGACGCTACATTCAGCACTTTCAGTCACCACCAGGCACAAAAAGGCTGAGCACCCTTTTTTTGGTGTTGTAAGAAGCTCCAATCAAAGCCTCTTTAAGCAATGAGGATGACACAAGAACTTTTTTTTTCATCTATTCACACCAGGACAGAAATGCCCTTCCAGCAAAAGGCCACAGAGGCAACCCTCCATATTATCATTCTGTTCACAAACGTGTTCACAGGGACATACAACTACTGACATGGACATAACTAGGCAATTTTTTCTTGTTCACCAATATGAAAACATAACATCCATTAAATTAATAGCTCACTTTGAATGAAAAAAAATTGAAGTGGTCCTGTGAGAAATTCTGCATACGTCTGAAAGCAAAAAAGGCATAGGGAATATACTTTTTGCATCAGTAACATAGAAAAGCAAGGAAAATGAAATGACAAAAAAACTCATTCACGCCAAATAAATCAAAGAAAGGCTGCAGCTGTAATTTTCTGAATGACTTGCAAGTTTGGTGACCTTAAGGGCTTTGCTGTAATTGTGTGAGTAGTATACTGGTCTCCCTTGGAGACAGAGTTAAGAGACTTGTCTTTTGCCAAATTTGTTTAGAAAAGTGGAAAAAAATGATGAGACACAGCTGCTTGAGGCTGGACCTAGTGTGAGAGCCAAATGTGATACATTCCCTGCAAAAAAATATTCACCCCCTTGGAAGTTTTCACATTTTATTGCTATACAACATAGAATCACAGTGGATTTAATTTGGTTCTTTAGACACTGATCGACAGAAAAGGACTCTTTAATGTCAAATTAAAAACAGATCTCTGCAAATTGGTCTAAATTAATTACAATTATTAAACACAAAATAATTGATTGCATAAGTATTCACCAGTCAGTTAATAGATGCACCTTTGGCAGCCATGACAGCCGTAAGTCTGCGTGCACAGTTTCTATCAGCTTTGCACATCTGAACTCTACAGTTTCTTCCCAATTCTTCTTCTTTGAAAAACTGCTCAAGTGCTGTCTGGTTACATGGAGATCATGTGTGACCAGCCTTTTTCAAGTTCAGCCACAGATTTGTAGTTGGATTAAAATCTGAACTCTGACTTTAGGACATTAAAATTATTGTTTTGAAGCCATTACTTTCTACCTTTGGCTTTATGTATGGGGTCATTGTCTTCCTGGAAAATAAATTTTCTCCCAGGGAGAAGGATAAATCAGGTCCCCATATTTTGCTGCATTCATTTTACCTTCAACCTTCGCAAGGTTTCCTGGGTCTGCTGCAGAGTAGCATCCCCACAGTATGATGTTGCCTTCACTATGCTTTACAGAGGGAAATGGTGTATTTTTGAAAATATGTGGTGCTTGGATTACTCAAGACATGGTGTCTAGTCTGACAGCTAACAAAATCTTATCAGACGATAGAACCTTCTTCCAGCTGATTTCAGAGTCTCCCATACGTCTTCTGGCAAACTCTAACTGAGATGTCATGTGTGTTTCTTTAACAGCGGCTTTTTCTTTGCTACAGTCCCATAAAGCTGCGACTACTGAAGCTCCTGGGCAACAGTCGCTATCTGTACAGTCTGTCCAATCTCAAGCACTGACACTTGTAACTCCATCAGAGTTACTATAGGTCCCATGGTGGCTTCCCTCACGAGTCTTCTTATTACACAGTAACTCAGTTTTGGTAGACAGATTTACAGCTGTGTCCCACTCTTTCCATGTCTGAGTGGTTGATTTATCTGGACACTACAGATATTCAGTGACTTGGATATTTTTGCCTCTATCCGCAGGCTTGTGTTTTTCAATCATCTTTTCATGGAATATTTTGCCTTCATCATGTATATTAGGTAACTATAATGATGCTCAACACAAGCTGGACTTTCCAGATAAGGTTCATTTATACTATAATCAACTGAAGCCCCTTGACTACAGACGAGGGATCTCGAATTAACAAATTATTAAACTATTGTGGGTAAATTTCCCACAAACATTAGGAGGTTTTTTTTTACACAGAGAACCACAGACATTTGGAATAAGCTACCAAGTAGTGTGGTAGATAGTAAGGCTTTAGGAACTTTCAAAACTAGACTTGATGTTTTTTAAAAGAATTAAAGTGGATATGTTGTGCTGGATGGCCTGTTCTAGTCTACAGTAGAATGTTCTAATGTTTCTAATGTTTCAACTGTAAAATGTGAACAGCTTCCAAGGTGGTGAATACTTGTTATAGGCACTGTACCTGTTCGTGTGACACATCTATCAATCTTCCAAAGCAGGAGCTTTTCCTGGCATCATGATGCCTAAAGTAAGAACCTCCCCAGATGAGATGCCAAGCCTCTTTCATGCATACACTCCCACACTCGTATGGGGTGAGTATTCATATTCATATTCGTTTTCTAGGAAATTGGAGAAATTGGAGAAAATCTCAGTGAATGTGAGCAGAACATATAAATTGCACAAAGGTAGTGAACACCAAGACAGTATTCAAATCCAGGACATGGCACTGTGAGGCAGCACTGCTAATTACTGCACCCCCAGGTCACCCTTGCATGACACCGTTTATCAAAAACAGGTATCAGTTTAATTCTTTTTGCTGAGCTGCATAACATTTGTAGGATCCAGCTGGTGTTCATTGGCATTGTTTGAAATAATCAGCAGTAGGAGGAAATGAGCTGCAAAAATACACATTTAATTTGCCCTCTTAACAGGCTTTCTTGAAATGTAGACATTCCTGAATCAAAAGATGGAGCCAGAAAACATTTACTTCTCTTTTCATGTTATTTGACAAATAAGTCATAATTATTGGGCAAGTTAAATGAAGCAATTAAACTAGCATCATGTTAAGGCAGCTACTGTTCAGTTTCTGTTGCAGGGCTCTACAAATGGGCCTGGACCTATGATATCCATACGTTGCTTTGGATAGTTTAAATAACTGTGCATTCCTGCCTGCTGCGTGACAAGGCTGGCCTAGGAGAGAACAAGTCCATAGAATAAAGAGGCAGTAATGAGAGTAAAGTTAAATGTGCAAATTAAATAATTTAGTTTTAACCTGAACAGCAGTGATTCCCAAAGGGCTTCCTTAGCTCATATCTTCTCTTATTAAATTTCAAATGCCTCACTTTACAATCAGGATTTCTGCCATGTACTTTATACACTGTGTTCCCAGTCATGTAAAGCTGATTATTCTTCCCAAGTGAACAGTAACTTTAAGGCCAGTATTCATGAGCTGAGCATCTCTTGGAAATCCTAAAGTGGCATTAGTAAAGAACTTCTTTTCATTACACATCTCAAACATTCCATTAGTTTGTAGCCAATGGAGTGTGGCTAGAAGAGCATCCTGTGAGTCAGTTCTAGGGAACAGTTGAATCGAGCAAAATGCGGGGGCGAATGGCTGAGAACACACAATCCAAATCCCAGACTAGCACAGAGGCAGAGACCTTTTACCTTGAACCTTACTTGCTGCTTCAGTTTTCTCTAGCTTCAGAATGCTTTAGCCTAAAAATGAAAAAGTAGTGAGAGGAGATGAATTCAGCAGACATTCATTCAGGAAGTGTTCAACAACTGAGCTCACAGTCTCATTGGAGTTGCCATTTCTTAAGTAAAATTAACATTACTGCATATTTGGAGACAAATGATGTACTATCTATCTATCTATCTATCTATCTATCTATCTATCTATCTATCTATCTATCTATCTATCTATCTATCTATCTATCTATCAAGTGTCACATACAGTATACAATGTTACATACAATACACACAAATAGATTAAAAACACACAGTACAGTGTTAAATTAAGAGCATGATTATAATAAAATAATAACATACGTTTTCAAACTGACCTAATTCACTTCAAGGTAAAATGGTGTAAGAAATACATAAACTAGAGAGCATAAATAATAAATTGTGCTCTCCATATAACTGAAGTTGGACAAAAAGTATCGATGACATCTTTTCAGACACAAGTCCATTGTAAGACTGACAACAAAATGGAGGCAGAGGTGGTTCAGATCACCGGATACCAGAACTATCTTTGCGCCATCAATCTTCTGGCCTGCAGGCAAAAAGAGAGAGAGGCATTAGGTGACATTGGCAACCACTGACTGATGATGGAATTACCATTTCAAGAGCCCTGAGGGTGTTTTCCAAGCACATGTGTGTGACAATGGATATTAGCCTATCCTGTCCATATGTTGTCACGCTTGGGTCACAGAATTGTACAGAAACACAGGAGATTGTAGAGATAGGAACTTTATTCAAACACTTCAAACAAACATGTCCCTTTCAGAAGTAAAACGAGCTCAGTATGCAGTTCTCGATTAAAGAATAGACAAACATCATAAGGGAGCACAACAGGAGCGGGACCCCCAACAGAAGCAGAGGATGCCTGGGGGAAGAGAGTGAAACAGAGCAATCAGCCAACAAGGACAGGTGCTGTTCAGGCTTTTAAGTATGCAAAGTACCACGCGGGAAGCATATCACGTGACAGAGCAGCCGCAAGTAAGCCTAGCAAATAAGGGACCAATGTGAAGGTAGTCTATCAGCATTTTTTAAGAGGGGTTTTTTGAGGAGCATCTGTGTCTTCTAGGGGTGTGTTCAGCCCCCCTGCTCACAATGTAATGCAAAGCAGGTATCAACCCAGGACTCCAGGTCATTGGAGGATCCATTCACATACAGAACAGACACAAAATTGGATTGTCCAATTAACCTAAAAATTCACATTTATGGATATGGAAGGAAAGATCTTGCAGAAACAGGGAGAACATGTAAGACATGGATTTGAATTTAGGATTAAATAACATCATTTTGTAATCAGTACAATCCTCATTCAAAAGCTATTAATTTTCATATCCTTTGAGCCGGTGGCCCCAAATGTCATCCATCTGACTGTCCCAATGCTCATTTACTTCTGTGAGAGTGACTGCATGAATTTTAACAATATTTCATAGAGCCATTTTCAAGCAAATTCCCTATTAACAAAGATATTTTTTGTATCTTGGGTATCAAATTTAAACCATGTATATGACAGCATTTCAAAAGATGACTTTTTGAGGTGAAAAGCATATGTTGAAGCAAACTCCTGGGGCTCAATGGTTTCCACAGAGGAAGACGAACAGCTAAGTTGCAATTCTCCTTTTGAAATGGCTGAATCTCATAATAATGGTTTGCTTTTTCCTTCCTTCCTAAACTGACATAGACTGAATGTTTCACTATATGAGTTATGAGAGAATAAAAGGAATCATCAAGGGGTAACATAGTTTTTGTGTATGAAGTGTTTTGGTGTGCAGTCTACATTACAATAAATATATAGCATGAACAGACTGCTGAAAGGGTTAAATAAAGAAACAGAGTACTCTAGCCTGGTGGTTTAAGAGATTGTTCTGCGTCATGTGCCCAGTAAGACTTGCCAGTTGTCACATAACACAGTTTTCCATAAAAGAATAAGAACTCAACTGAGGTATTGAAAGATACGAATGTAGTAGAAACAAGACTTTAATTTGGGTGTGCAACCCAAATGAATGAATCAGAGTGAATGCAATCTAGTGAAACAATCAGATTAAGAAATAATTCATCACTGTTATGCACATCCAGTGATCTATAAGAATGCCTCCCTGTCTCTGCTCTGTGACCATTTGCTGACAAACTTTGCTCAGGGCACCATCCCTTATTAGATTGCTGTAATATGATGCTCCCTCTTCAAGCATTTGCTGAAGAGAAAATAAAAGACCTTCTGCCTGGTTCCTAACTCAAAGAGGTCCTAGTTTAAGACAAAATGTATTTCTTTAATATATTTCCAATTTAATTTCTAGCACTGTGTGTAATCACAAGATGTAAATCAACATTTGATAACATTTTTGGCTTTATAAACCGATGCAAGTTTTAATACTTTTGTTTTTATGTTGGGATCCCAGAACCTTCCATCTCCATTAAAAAATGCAATAGTGTGCTAAATATTTTTCTAAAAAATATAGTTTAAGTATAACTATAATTATAACTTAGAACACAATTTCATAAGGAGGATTAATATATTTCTTGATTAACTCATTTATTAAGTATGATCTTCCTTGAGTTGTGCTCCACACATCACAATCTTTAGCGCAGCTTCTTATTAGCCTTTTTTGATTGTTTCCATAAACTGTCTGGATGTAGATAATGGTGAGTCCACTGTGACTCCTAGGTGTGTACTTCAAGTTTCAGACCTTCTACTGTGTATTCAAATCTCTCTCTTTCTACTTCCTACATGTAATACTTTACATTTACATTGTATTGGCATTAATCTGCCCAAACCTGTATGTTGTCAAAGTCCCTCTGTAAAACAATTTAGCTAAGTCTACATTATCTACCCTTTCACTTTCTTTGGTAAAATCTAAGGACCTCTTTAGTAAACTAATGTTTCCTTCATCAGACTGTGATGAGCAACTGATAAACTGGATAAACCGATTTTTGAAATGGATAAAAATTGCTATGACATAAAGTCTTTAAACGAAACAGACTTCAATGTTCCAGATATCTGTCATTATAGTGCCAAACAAGAATTCAGTGTTGTGATTCTGTTAATAAGCCTCCCTTTGTTTCTATTAAAATATAATTCAGCAACTCAAACACTACCTTCAGTCTTCTTCATGAACTTTAATGTTTACTGAGCAGGTGCACATAAAGGGATGACTGACCTCTCAAATCTCAAACGGGGACAAAGGTTTAGAAAAGAGTGGCATTATATGCTGAAGGCATTTCAGAAATACACATGTAACTTATTGACTGAGCTCAAGGGTAACTCCTATAACCCATCAGGTCAGTGCTTCCCAATCCCAGTCCCGAGGACCCCCTGTGGTTACAGGTTTTTATTCATAGCAGTTTCTACATCAATGAGTCATTTTCCCTCTAATTGATCTTCATGAATTTGTTTGTCTTTTTATCTTCTCTTATTTTGTGAAAAAAATGTGTTAGTGTGTGATTTACATCCATAAGAAATATTTAGATTTTTAAGTTTTTAACTCTCTTTTGTCATATTTCTATTGGTTTTCCTTGGGGTGTCCACTCTTATTTGTATCCTAATAATGACAATTAACAAAAAAGGGAGAAGATATGGGGGCAAGAGACACTGAATCATAAGCTACATTTCCTTCTGGGTAAGATGCACTAACATGATCATAGAAAATAATGACTTAAATAACCAGAACACCCAGAAAAGAAGAATGAAAATTATAATGATGAGGACGATAATGAATATGTTAATAATCAAGATAAAACACTCAATTATCTCCATGTATTATATAATATTGCATCTGACTATCCAATAATAACAAACACAGTTTTGAATTTTGTGCTGTTAAGAACCCCATTATTCTGGTAAATTTGCTCTGGTGTAATTAACTGTCATATTAGGATACAATTAAGGAAGCAAACTCCAAAGAAAGGGGCAATTTAGTAGGAAAATGGCAAAAGAGAGTTAAGAACTTAAACGTATGGCAATAATATGCATATTTTAAACTAGCCATCCCCTGTGGCGTCACCCGCGTATTAGTGAAGCAGGACAGTGAGTTTTCCCCACCCAGCTCTTTAATCCTGACGTCACTCTTCCCCCTCCCCTCGGCCCACAGCCTCTGTCTTGGATTAGCGCGAATATTTCGCTCCTGCAAGCAAACTATAATTCTTAGTGCAATGAGAGAAGTTGCAAAATCAACTGGTATGTTCAAGCAAATTATTAAAAAAAAAAAAGATCTAAATCTGTTAAGTAGTTCTCTCGCGAAAAGCAGACAGACATACAAACAGTTCTAAAAAACTATAAGAAATTTCGCGCTTGGACCACGAAAGTTTTAAAACCGTTTCTTAGCGAGCACCTATGGGCCAAGGGTTACCTACATTCCAAATTTCAAGTCCCAAGTCCTCGTGGTTCAGGAGATTTTGTGATGAGTGAGTCAGTGGTATTTGGCTTTTATATATATAGATTTATTACGAATGTAAATTTCACATGACTGCTCTTTAACAAATACATAATGAGATCAATTAGACGGAATGTAATCCACTGTGATGAAGTGCATTATGGGGTCTGTGGCAGTGGCTCGGCTCAGGCTTGTACATGTGTGGCGCTTCCCTGTAAAGCTTCTTGGCCACAGTGTGGAGGAGTGGCTTAGCTAATGGAGGTAACTCAGCTGTGTTCAGGACTGACATCATTGTTATCTGTGGAGGTTACCAAAATGAGGCTCACATTACGAAAACCACTACAGTACATTAAATACATTCATAAACATGTATCAAATCAATGACAGTTCTGTCAGCCATACATCTTAACAAGCAGGCAGTGCCCTGACAACCTCCATTCTTTATCCGGGAAGGGGAAAAACCGAAGACAAACCCCTCACCTCATGAGTCAGGATCACTGAATGTAGCCAGGAACTGGGAAATGGGAGTGGACCTCATTTTCCTTTTAGAGACCAGAACAACCACTTTGCAACCAGACCTCTGGTCCAACTCCAGAAAACATGCCTACATCATTGAGCTAACAGTCCCGTGAGAGGATGTGGTCGATGAAGTTCATGAACGTAAGAAGCTGTGGCACACCAACCTGTCAAGAAGAAGACAGAGAATGGAAAGTGAAAGTATGCCCAGTTGAAGTGGGGTGCAGGGGCTATGTAGCCAGTTTGATAGCAAATTCCCTCAAAGAAATAAGTGCTCAGAGGGCATGCCCACAGGAAAACAATCAAAGAGCTGGCAAACACCGCTGAAAAGAGCGTCCACTGGCTGTGCATGAAAAGGAAAGATGCCAGTTGGACTGCCAAGGTGACCAGCTGACCACGAGACACATGCCCAGGTCTGATCAGCATGTGGTGTGTCTGCCTCAGTGATAAAAAGCTGAAATACCCAAAGATACGGAGACGCACAACTGACAATGTGTCCTCATGGTGGCAACGTCACCTAGTAGCCATCTTCAATCAACTCCCTTGGAAGATAATTGTGGCACAGAAACATTAGGGACTGAAACGTCCAGTCCTTTTTTTACATAATTTGTTTAAGTGTTAAAGAAACAAAGCGTGAATTTAAAAACATTGACATCTTCTAATGAAGTAGTGCAGACAGAATGTGAAATAAACATTACAAAAACAAGCTTTTTTACTCACTGGGACAAACTAAAATATGGTAAATAAAAATCAGGAAATGCTGTTTGAGCGAAGCAAGTGGCCTTTCGTGATCTGAACAGAATAAATCAGTACATTTACCAGTCACTTTTATGAGAGGAAGATGACTTTTTTCCATTCTCGCAGTCATTTGGGACTGAATTTAATGAGGCATGCAGAATTATCTGTGCCTTTTACAATCTGATGTACTTCAATAAACCTTTTCACCCTGCATGCCCCTTCACCGTACATCAGCATTGAATTTCGGCTCACATACTGTACGAGCGTCTCCAAGAGGCTTGTTTTCCTCATGTGGTCTTTCTTAGCCCCTGGCACAGCAGATCTTTCAGTTCAGTTCATTGTACCAGATGAGCTGTATCTTATTCATGTTTTTCTCATTGCCTGTTTCCATTCCCCATGTAAAATGAAATAACAAAAAAACAAAACAGCAAAACAAAAATATGTTGCTGAAGATTGATAAGAATGGGAACTGTAAGGTAGAAGAATCTCCAGCACTCATTCCCATTTACTGGCACCTAGAAAGTGACTCATGTGTTTAGGTAAAAACTTTTTGAAAGTAAATGGGGTGAAAGGCACAGGGGGGATGTGCCTTGACAGCACTAAATGAAGGCTTGTCTAAGCAGCAGTAGAAGCAACAAAGACTGTGTCAGGACTAATCTTTTCAACACATGATAATATCTCTGAGAATTACCAGGCTTATTATGTGCATCTCAAAGCTTCCTTGGGAAATGCTGGCAGGCTCGCAGTTCACTAATGAGAGGGCAATGGCTATCCGCTTCACACTAGTTTACCAAAAACATCCCACTGAAGTTACCACTTAATCCCTCATTCCATAATGACACAGCTTCAAATCGCAATGTGATGTTTCAAGATGAGATTTAGCAGAGGGATGACAGCAATGAAAGGAGTGCTTTGAGATTTGGATGCCATAAGACTTTCTCCCACCGCTCGTTCTAATAAAAGGGGCAATATTTTATTATTCAGAAGACAGCAAAAATCAACAAAGTGTGAGGTGGGAAAAGACTTGGACTATAATGTGTGCATGTAGAAGAGGCACAGCAGCTGCAGGTAGGCACTGACCACTGCAGGACATTCTTTCCCTAAAACGAGCTCAAGCATGTCATGGCAAGGGGGAAGCCTGAGGTGGGCAGAGAATGAAAGTGACTTGAAAGGAATGAGGAGAAGAAAGAATAAAAGGAGGAGGGCGTTGCAGTTTTAATGGCGTCTGTGGCCTGAGGCTTTGTAACAATGCTGTGAGCTTTCACTAAGCTGCTCACGACATTATCAAACACAGACAGCGTAAGATACCTCAGCCAGAAGATCTCCACACAGTTTAACAAACCCTCTTGCCTGCTCTGTAATGCTTGGCTGTCCCAAGGAGGAACGAGGATGCCAAATGAATGGCCTGTTTACACACATCCATCCAATCCATCTGTTTTCAAATTCTCATAATCTAATTACAGGATTCCATGGGTTTGGAACTCATCCTAAAAGCATGGGAGCCATCCCTGGAAAAGACACTAGCCCGTCATAGGACATACTCGCTCAGACTGGGTCTATTTGCAGTAAACATGGATTTGCAGCACCTGATGAAAGATTTATATGGAATGCGAGATAAGATTTGCAGTCTTCATTAACAGTCTTGACCACTGAGAGAACAGAAAATAATAGCTCAGGATACATTCACACTTTGAGCTCGGCCATCAAGGCCAAATTGGACATCAGTGGGTAGTGGTGAGAAGGCCAGTGTTTTAAAATAAAGCAGTCTGTTAGCACATACCGCAAGGACATGAACAGGGTGAGTACAGAGTGGGTGTTCAGGGCAAAGCTTCTCTACGCAAGAAGAGGCCACTAAAACAAATATCAAGGCACTGTAGGAGTTCTGTTTGTTAGAGATGATTCACTCCCTTCATGGAAAGGCCGCAAGTCTGCTAGGGCTGTGTTACTAACAGCTCTGTTATGCTGGACAAGGCACACACAATATCACCAGTTTTTCTTTTTGCATAATGTGTTCAAAAGAAATCCTAGCTATTTGTTAAAATATTTCGCTCCATTTTACTAATACTATGATTGTTACAGCTTAATATCAATTGTTAACTTTCTTAAAAATATTGCACGTGGATTCAATTAAGGCCTATTCATTCTTTTTCCATTCCCATATACAGTTTAAGGTCAACGGGGCTGAAGCCTGCAATTAAGGTAATTAACATAATACTTTACTCTTGCCTCATTTTGGCATGGTTGAAATACTCACATGACAACACACTTTCTGTGGTGGATGTTCATTCAGCAGCTCCATTGCTCCCAACAAACAATCAGCATTAACATAAAAGGCTGACACCAGTACTTTTGATAGTAACAGTCAGGGCCCTGGTGCTTTAGCCCCTGGCATGGAACATTTTTATTCACATCTGTATCCAGTGCCTGCAGGCAACCCAGCCAAAGCAGTACAATACCCCAACTGCCTGACATGAGGCATCCCATATAATTAGTTTCTGCTTAAACAGTTTAGTATTCAGAGTTGTGGGGATGCCAGAGCTTAACCTGACAGTAGAGAGGAAAAATCCTGAACAGGGGGCCTGCCCAACATGGGGCCTACACACTCACATGGGGGTCCAATCTGGAACCTGCACTTAACCTAACAAGCACGCATTTGGGAATATGAGACGAAAACCATAATACCTGGAGGAAAGCCACACAGACATTCGCTTAACTTGCTTGTTCCTGCAGAGGGCAACATAACCAGAGCCAATTCTGACACCATTAAACACAAAGCCTGAGTCAACAATGAACTGACGGCCAGTTAATTCCAGTACATGCAATTGTCATGTGTACGCAGTATGTAGTGTACTTAGTACAATGAAATCTGTTGTTAAATGTCTTCTCAGAGTTGCAGACAAACTGCTGCCTCACAGCAACAAGACCTGAGATTACTGCCTGGGTCTCCCTGCATGGAGTTTGCACGTTCTCCCCGTGTCTATGTGGGTTTCCTCCTGGTGCTCTGGTTTGATGGTCTGATTTGGCAATAATGGATACAATGAGGCTATTAGAAATAAACTGGATACATTAGAATTAAAAGTCAAGACGGAGGTAAAAAGCTTAGGGGTAATTGTTGACTGTAATCTGAATTTTAAATCGCATATTAATCAGATCACTAGGACAGCATTTTTTCACTTAAGAAACATAAGTAAAGTTAGACCGCTTATATCACTGAAAGATGCTGAGAAATTAGTTCACACGTTTGTTTTCAGTCGACTAGATTACTGTAACACACTCCTCTTAGGACTACCCAACTAGAAAAAGAAAATCCGAGCACATCTCTCCAGTTTTGATGTCACTACACTGGTTACCTGTGTCATTCAGAATTGACGTTAAAATTCTGCCTTTGGTTTATAAAGCCTTAAATAATCTCGCCCCATCTTAAATATCGGAATGTCTGACATCTTATATTCCAAATCGTAACCTCAGATCCTCAAATGAGTGTCTCCTTATAATTCCAAGAACAAAAATTAAAAGAAGTGGTGAGGCGGCCTTCTGCTGCTATGCACCTAAAATCTGGAATAGCCTGCCAATAGGAATTCGCCAGGCTGATACAGTAGAGCACTTTAAAACACTGCTGAAAACACATTACTTTAACATGGCTTTCTCCTAACTTCACTTTAACTTAATCCTGATACTCTGTATGTTCAATTCATCATAATAACTATTCATAGTGGCTCTAAAATCCGTACTGACCCCAACTCTCTCTTCTGTTTTATTTTTCCGGTTTCTCTGTGGTGGTGGCCTATGCCACCACCACCTACTCAAAGCATCATGATACTCCATCAATGATGGATAGATTAAAAGGCAGAAGTCTACGTGACCATCATCTTCAAGTCCTTCTGTGAGAACCCTAAATCCAAAGAGGACTGTTTGACTTATGTTAGGTAGAATGCCCAGAGGGGACTGGGTGGTCTCATGGTCTGGAATCCCTACAGATTTTATTTTTTTCTCCAGCTGTCTGGAGTTTTTTTGTTTTTTCTGTCCACCCTGGCCATTGAACCTAACTTTTATTCTATGTTAATTAATGTTGACTTATTTTATTTTTCTTACTGTGTCTTTTATTTTTCTATTCTTCATTATGTAAAGCACTTTGAGCTACTTTTTGTATGAAAATGTGCTGTATAAATAAATGTTGTTGTTTCCTCCCACTGTCAAAAGACATGCAGGTGAGGTGAACCAGCGATGTCAGATTTTCTGTAGTGTGTGTGCTTGGTGTGTGGGGTGTTTGTCTTGCGATAAACTATTGCTTTGTCTAGGGTTTTCTCCTGCCTTGTGCCCTATGTCAGCTGGCATAGACTTCAACCACCTTGTGCAACCCTGGTCTGGATTGAGTGGGTTTGAAAATCACATGACATGCAACATACTGTATACAGGCGTGGGCAAAAGTAGGTTTATAGTTGTTCTTATCAAAAAAGACATGCAGGTTATGATTATTCAACTAGCTTTAATAACTCAATAGCTTTATTAACTTTGAGAATGTACTTAGGTATAATCTTGTAAGTGCCCAAATTGCCAGCCTCGTGTACTCAACTGTGAACCTACTTTTGCCCACCCCAGTATAATAGAGATACATATACAGTATATTGTCAAGAAATATATAGACGAAAACAAATATAAAGATTTGGGGAAGCCTCCCCATATAATGTTTAGAACATTGAATTGAAAAAATAACTGGTAATGGTCTGTTTGTAAAAGTCATAGTAGACAATTCAATGCAGATAGGGTGGAGCTTTTATATTGAAATGGCAGGAAGGGGAATTTGAGGAAGTGGAAATGACATCATCAGTTGGAGCCAGAAGTGATATCGGCTGAGGGGAGACAGAAGTGACGTCATTAAAGTGGAGACAGAAGTAATGTCATCTGGTCAGCAGTTCTGAAGATGGAAACACCTTGTTGATGAGAGAGATCAGAGGAGAATGGCCAGACTGGTTTGAGTGGACAGATAGCACCCAGTCCAGCTGTGAGTAGAAAAGCATTTCAGTATGCACATCAGATCAAACCTTGAGACAGATGGGCTCCGTCAGCAGAAAACCACTTTCACTCCTGAACTGAAGAAGAGGGTTCCACTCTAAGAAAAGAAAGCTGAGGCTGCAGTTGTCACAGGCTCACCAAAACTGGACAGTTGAAGACTGGAAAAACATAACTTGGTCTGATGAATCTCGATTTTTGCTAAGGCACACAGATGGTGGGGTCAGAATTTGGGGCCAACAGCATAAATCCAGGCACCCAACCTGCCATGTGTCAGGCTGGTGGTGTAATGGTGTGTAGAATGTCTACTTGACACACTTTGGGCGAATTTATACCAATTAATCATCGTTTGATATGGACTATGAACTGATTGAGTATTGTTGCTGACTATGTGCATCCCTTTATGGCCACAGTCTACCCATTCTTTAATGGCTGCTTCTAGCATGATAGTGCGCCATGTCACAAAGCAAAAGTCTGGTTTCCTGACCATGACGATGAGTTCAGTGTTCTTCGGTAGCCTTTTCAGTCACCAGATCTGAATCCATTAGAAAACCTTTGGGATGTGATAGAATGGAAGATTCACAGCATAAATGTATAGCTGACAAATCTGCAGAAATTGTGTGATTCAATCATGTCTACATGGACCAGAATCTCAAAGGGATATTTGCAACATCTTACTGAATCCATGCCATGAAGAAAATAACTTCATCATCTTCTTGACATTGGGTTGCAATGAATGTGCTAACCATTGCTCTACCTTGCTATCCTCATGTATAATGTTTTAATTATAACATTCTCCCATCCTCTGTCATGATTTGTCTGGTGACGTAAATTTTCTTGATCTTTTACATGTTTTTAATATTGTTTGCAGGGGTTGAAGGGCAAGGAATCCACTGGTTTTATCTGTTTCTTTTATTGTGAAGCGTTAATGAAGATGAAAATGAATGTTCTACCATAGCTCCATATTGTTTTCTTATAACAGCCTCCTGCCATGTTTTAGCCAGGCTTCCTCCTATGGCTGGAATTCAGATCTTTTTTATGTGCTTTTTGTAAATTTTTCATTCTTTTATACATTAATATTGCTTGTGTTAGTTTGTTTTCTTTATTTTTCATTTTGTCTATGCATCACTGCCATGTTTATGCCCCATGTGTTTTGTGACAAGAGTTGGGACCACCTGCCAATAACCACCAGGAGCTGCCCTCTGCTGTAAAAATCTGGAGGGTCTCCCATTGTTCCTGGTGGTTCATTTTTAATGCACCAGGGAGTTTTGGGTAGTCTGTATTTTTTGCTCTGTCTTGTGATTATTTTGATGTTTAGTTGTGTTTCTGGCTTCTTCTTGGAATTTTATTTCGAGACTGTTTTTGCTTTCTCTGCTTCAAGGAGCTTCTTCTGCTACCAAGCATTTTTGTTAAAAATAAATCTTTTATTTTACAAAGATTATTCAAGGCCCTGTGTGTGTCTTGCTAGGGTTTTAACAAGTAAAGCCTCCCCTAGTGGGTAATTTTGGAAGTATTTACAAGATTTAATGTACATGCTATTGGGATTCCCGGTTCACAACATCACCATTTTTCATTGACGGTTAATATGCAGTTGCCAGGAAGGACAATTGTGAGTGTGTGACATGTGACATTATCAATGCAACTTGTGCATTTCTGGTTCAGCTCCACATTTTCTAGATGCTTCCGGGAGCCTCTTGAACCTAGAACCATCAATAATATATCCGAGAATAAGCCGAGCAAATGAGGACATACACAGTCAGCAAGGGGTTGGTGCAAAGTGGTTAGATAATTTTATTTTAAAACAACAAAGAAACAGTGTCCAAAAGTGCAGTGTGTTCCAAATAGACAAATAAATAACCCAATAATTAAATTAAATGAAATAAATAACCCAATAAAATGGGTAAGGTGGAGATTAAAATACAAATAAATAATCAAACAAGAAATATCCATTAAAATAAGGTTAAACTCCCAGGCAGGTTTCTCCCATTAAATGCAGTCATGAGCCCCAATGCCTCTCTCTCCAAAAACATGGTGTCTCCTCAGCTTATCCCATCAGTACCTTGCATGAGGAGATGTCCGTCAACAGGTGCAGTCAACCAATTAATCCAAGGTTTGGGTTCCTACTGCCTCTGCCATTGTCAGTAGGACTCTCACCGAACCAAACTCACATTTCCCTCAGCCAGAGTCCATCACAGTCAAAAGGGAGATGCTGCATGTAAGGGCCACTCTTACTCCTCTGTGTTGATCTAAGGAGCGCTCCTTCTCTTGAGCACAGGCTTGCCGCTTGCTTCCTCAGGGCATACTCTCAACAACCTGTCTCCATTTTGCACCGTACGGGTTCCTCACCATCCTGCTCCTTTCTTCTACCTAAACCTATGTTCTCTTTTTGATCTATTATGATCTCCCCTCTCTGCCGTGTAGACTCCCTATATACAGTAGCCCTGATTGGGTTATTATCCTTCACTACTCTGAGGTGTGAATGAGGCACCTGACTAACCTGAATGCATTTGCAAGTGAATGTACCATCAGCCAAGCACCCCAATGAACCGCGGTGTGGCGCATGAACATTCACATGTGCACCCACACCAGCATGGAGTTAGCACTTTCTGAGACTCAATTATTCATTCAAATCCCACGTCACCATGGAACTCTTATAACAGACTGTATAAAGATCAGCATCATATGACATCTTCTGTATCATATTAAATAAAGAATATAGCAATACGACACAAAAAATATAATTTTTGAGAAAACACAAAATGGTTAGATAAATACATAAATATAGTTTTACATGGTTCAAAACTAACAAAGTCCCAAAACTAACCTATACAGATGTGTAATTACTTCACACAACAGCAGCAAATCGCACACTGGTGGCATTCTCGTACACAAGACAGAAACAAAGCAGGATATGAAATGATATTTTAATGGCCACACAATGCTCAGGAGAGTAAGGCCACTAGAAAGATGTCTAAAGTTGCAGAAAACGAGAGCAAGAGAGAGAAAGATGGTGTCAGGGTGGGCATATGCTCAACACAGCTACTGTATATGGGCTTCAGTGGGGGAAAAGCAGAGCCATGTAAGTCCTGATGGGCCCCTTTCATTTATTTGATGAGATGAGAGTTGTTACAATAGGACAATTAAATCTACCTAGGGTCAAAGAAGTTGATCGTCAAGTTTATGAGAGAGCAGTACATTCAAAACTAAAAAAAGAGTTGAAAAAAAGGACAAGTGATCAAAAGGTGTTTTGCACCAGTAGTTTCCTATACTTTTTAATGTGTTGAGTCACATGCATGCGAATAGGGGAGTTCAAGGGCTTGGATGATTGTAGTATTCCTCCGGAAAGCGAGAGGGCGGTGTTGACTAATGCCTTTTCTCTTACTCTCTCTGTAGACTAGAAGATTGACAACCATGACACCACTGACGTAACTTCTGGTTTCCACACACCTGGACCTGCCCTTTCCTGTCCAGGACCTTTATTACCGGAAGCAACGCCATCTTGATCAGTCTTATGGAGTCTCACGTCGTTTTGACGTTTTTTCTTTTCTAAGTGCGCTATACCACACATTTTATTTTGAAATTGCGTGGTTGGCTCTTGTGGTGCCCCAAAGATTTATAATCTCTGTTTTTTGTTGTTACAGTGGCATAGTCAGCAGGATTTTGTTAATGTTGTTGACCAATGGAGCAGGAAGAACAGATATGCACCATGATGGCAGAAATCTGGACTTTGGATGAATATTCTAATTATCTGAGCACTTAAACTATCCCCTATTTGCACATGTGTGACAGTGGCCATTTTTGATAATGTGGTTAAGATGATGATGCAGGTCACATGGCACCTGCATGTGCCTACTGAGCTTCATCATGACACAAAGCTCTAAAATGGCAGAACCCATGAATGCAAACAAACTAAAATAAACACACAATATGGTGATGAAATGACATTGCCAACATAAAGGTGAAAAAAAAAATTAATTACTGTAAATAAAAGCAGTACAATATTTAAGCAATTCTTACTCCTGTAAAATGCAGCTGGAATTGTCAACTAAGGTTGGACTGCACACCTGCACAAGCAAAAGCTGACAGGAAAGCTACACAGGTGTGAAATGAAGAATTCCAGCAGGGCCTCATGGACATTGGAGTTTTAATGTGCAGCCCTGCTGGATACCATGGGAGCCGACAGGGGTCGTTGAAGGGAGGTCCAGGGACTGCTATTTGCCCTATAAACCGGAAGTATGTCTTAGTCACAGAGACAGAGGAAATGACGTACTTCTGGGATGAAGAAAATAAGTTTTCACCTGACCCGGAAGTGTTAAGAATCACAAGGACTGAGGGATTAGAAACACTTCCGGGTCAAGGACTATAAAAAGGACTGTGGGAGATCCCAGGGTTGAGCTGAGTCGGGTGGCAGAGGGACAACGTGTCTGGGAGTAGGAGGTTTTAGTATTGTGTATGTATGTAGTACATGTAGTATTGTGATTGATTATTGGTTTATGAATATAGTGGAGTGGAGGGTGCTTTGTGCACTTTATTGTCCTAATAAATTAAATTATTGGACTTGTACCTGGTGTCTGGCATCTGGTCTGAGGGTTCAAGAGGACGACAGCGCCCCCTATATATATATATATATATATATATATATATATATATAGTGGCAGACGGCAGGAACACATACCTGGCCGGGACACCTCTCCAATACTGGAACTTGGGGAGCAGCCATGGGATGTATGCTACATCCCCGGAATATTTGGTGGCACCTCCCCTTGGTTGCATCAGGGCCTGCATTATGGAACACCAGAGCTCATCCTGGTTGGGCTTCGTGGCCACCACCTGGGGGAGCTGCAAGGCTTCAAGAGCCCATATGGGTGGCAACACAGCCACACCCGGAAGAGCAGTCTAATTGAGGTTAATTATCACCTGAAGCACTTTCGGATGTAATATAAAGGGAGCCTGCAGCCACTATTCAAGGCACCAGAGTCGGGAGGAGGAGGAGGAGGACAAAGTTGCCCAGGGAGGAGTGGAGGAAGAGAAGAGTGTGATTTTGGGTGTGATTAACTTTTGTGTGTTTTTGGGGATGTGTTAGGGCCAGTGGGACACGGGGAAGACGTGTCCCATGGCTGAAGAAAAAATAAAACTTTTTGTTTATTTTGCCCGTGCCCCTGGTATCAGTCTGTGTTGGGTTGGCGTCAATATAGTGTCTTTATCACAATCTTTATATATATATATATATATATATATATATATATACCAGCCCACGTATTAGTGAAACAGGACAGTCAGTTGGGCCCTGTCTCGCTCCCCACTCCTGACGACACGCTCCCCCCTCCCCTTAGACTGAAGCCTCTATCTTGGATTAGCATGAATAAATTGCTCCTGCCATCGAACTATGATTCTTAATGCGATGAGAGAAGTTGCAAAATGAATCGGAATGTTCAAGCAAACGATAGAAAAAAACCCAATCAAAACCCATTAAGTAGTTCTCTGTGAAAAGGCAGATGGACTAACAGAAGTTGGATTATATATATATATATATATATATATATATATATATATATATATATATATATATATATATATATATATACACACATATAGTATAAACAAATATTTAGTGAAAGTAAAAGTCTGAATATAGCCATGGCACAATTTGACTACCACCTTCCTGAATGCCACTCCTTCACTGACTTTGCACTTTTCTGAAAGTTTGAAGCACTTTTCACTCTCTTACTGTTTGATCTCACTTAAGAAATTAAATATTATGAAAGGAGAGTGCCATCTTGGCCTCTCTCCACACACAGTAGTAGACTCCAAGTACTAAAATATTGTATTTACTTTAAACCTGCTAGCTTTTTTTGGAACCTGTATTGAGATATATATTTATTGAATAGTCCATTGTTTTCAAAGAATTGTTTTCCTCAGCTTGAAAGTGAATGCAGTTTTTCTTACTGTGCAGGATTTAATGCAAACATATTCCGCTGAAAACAGTAACGTGTTATTTTCACACAGCTAACATAGCTTACCAGCCAAAGCGTTGATGAGGAGCAGAACAAAAACTGAGATATCATCTAATGATTCCAAATTTTAACCCTTTTCTTTACCATTTACAGAATAAATAATTATAGAGTTGGAAATCAGATAGCACATCTTTACTCTTCTGAAGTTCATTTTTCTTTTTTTATTACACACCAGACTGTACATTGTGACAACAAGATGGAAACCCCTCTCTAATTCAGAAGGTGGACAGTATTTATACAGTTGAAGCTATAGTGTGGACTGATCAGCTAGTTCATTTAAAGAACCAATGGTCCAACCTGCTTGAGCAAATTTTAGGGTGATTAGGTGCAACATGTTCTGATTTTTTCTCTATAATTTTTTTTTCCTGAAACTATTTTTCTTATGAGCTCAAAATCATCTAGATGATGGCTTCAGTTCTGCAGTTTTGTTCTGAGACTTATCTATGTACATAAAATGTTAAGGTCTGGCCATCTGTCACACAATTACTTGCAAACTGCTGGAGCAATAATTTTGATATTTGTCGTGATTGAAAGCTTATTACCTGATATGTGCTCGTAATTCAAGAAGTTTGATTTAGTGACAACTCAGGCAAACTGACCTGCACTCTTGGGTTTCTAATGACAAAGTGAATGGCAAATGAAGGGACATGACAGAAAGAAAGCACCAGTGACCTCTGCTGAGTGTCAAACAACTCACAAAGGATGAGGATGTGATGGAGAACACCATAACAGGAAGAAGTACGACAGCAGTGTTATTTGATGGGAGTCAAGTGCAGCATATAGAATGCAAGAATGATACAAATGGAGAAATGCATGAAAACGAAGTGACATAGAGGAAAGAAAAAGAACATCAGCGACCTCTACCAAGTGTCAAGCAACTCGCAAAGGCTGATGACGTGATAAAGGACACCATAATAGGAAGAAAAAAGAAAAGCAGTGCCTTCTGATGAACGTCAAGTGCAGGATACAGAATACGAGAACAAAACAAGATGGTGAAATGCATGCAACTGGTGGTCAGCGTATTTGATTAGTTTTGCTTTAACCTACAGCTTCATTTTGGCATGACACTATGTGTTTTTTGTGCATGCCACCATTTTGTGGCTTGCCTGGATGCTATGTTCCATTGTGTGTGCACATAACAGAAGAAAACACAAGTTATGTCAGTCAGTCAATCTCAAACCTGCTTAGTCCTGAACAGTGACGACAAGAACAGGGGTCTGCTGGAGTATATCCCAGCTAGCATAGGGCGCAAGGCAGGAACAAACCCTGGACAGGGCGCCAGTCCATCGCAGGGCAAACACACATACACATACCCACATCAACCCCAACCACACTCTACTGGCCAGTTTAGGATTACCAGCCCATCTAACCTGCATGTCTTTGGACTGTGGGAGGAAACTGGAGCACCCAGAAGAAAACTAAGCAGACATGGGAAGAACATGCAAAGTCCAGGCAGGGACAACCCAGAACATGAATCCTGGTTTCCTTACTGCGAGGCAACAGTGCTACACAGTGCCATCCCACAAGTTATGTCTTCTTTGCAATGATAAGTAAGCTAGTGTTGGGTAAAATGTTTATCCAAAGTTTGCATATGCTTTCTTTGTTGAATTCCTGTTATAAGATCTTTTGGCTTAGTGTTTTTGACTTTGAGTTTTAGTTTTGGTTCATGGTTTTGACCCTTTTCTAAGACTTCTTGGTAAGTTCCATCTCTTTTTTCTAAACCTTTCACCCCTGTGGCCTACTGATTTCATCCTGAGGTAGAACATGAGGCAGTAAACAAATCTAGATGGGGTACTAGTCCATTAAAGGGCACACTCACGTAGGTCCTATTTAGAGTCACCATTTAGCCTGCCTGATGTGAATGTTTTGGGATATGGGTAGAAAACCAGAATAACTGGAGGAGAACCTACTCAGACACAGAGGCCATGCAAACTCTACCAAGTCATTGACTAAACCACCATTTGAACCTAGGGGTCTGGAGCTCTGTGAATTTCCCCTTGGGATTAATAAAGTATCTACCGGTATCTATCTATCTATACAATACAATACAATACAGTTTATTTTTGTATAGCCCAAAATCACACAGGAAGTGCCGCAATGGGCTTTAACAGGCCCTGCCTCTTGACAGCCCCCCAACCTTGACTCTCTAAGAAGACAAGGAAAAACTCCCAAAAAAATAACCTTGGAGGGAAAAATGGAAGAAATCTATCTATCTGTGACAGTAGCATTAAGCACTGCACCATCATATTGTCTTGCAGTACAAAAACAAAAGAACATGTATTTTTCCCCCTGAAAACTACTTCTATACTTTTACACTTCCTCTTTGTCACAATGAAGGGTTAATGTTCTTTACTCTTTCTTTCTCTTTCTGTGTAGCCAATCAGCTGTTCTGAAACACTTCCAGCTTATTGCTTACAGATTTGATGGCGAGTAAAATCTGCAAAGAGCCAGTATTTGGTCTCGATGATGAGACAGATCCACGCTCAGGTATCACCGGGTGCCAGCACAAATCCACTGCGTGGAGAGATTTCTGTTATCTGTGCCCTGAGGTCTGTTTTCAGAAATATCTTTCTCCACTTCCTTACATGTTAGCTTCCCTGAGCTCTTTCTACAGAGTTTATTTGGCTGGTAACAGCCTCATTCAATCTTAAAATGAAGGCGTTAGCAGAGCCGAGGTGAGACCAGGCCAACTCGAGCTCAGGGAGGGGAAAGCAAACCAAGAGCTCACAATGGCCCAGAAGCCCTTTGCACTGATTACTTTAACCTTAGTGTGCTGAGTGAGCCATGTGTAAACAGAAGCCGTGCAATTAGCACAACATGCTTTGGGTTGTGAGCACAGACCTGTAAATTGAAAATGGAAGCCGTGAAAGGCGAACTTAGTGTGCTTTGTGAAACGTTTCAGCCCAGTGTGAGTTTTTTTTATTTATAAACAGTACATACTGCACCCATCTTATGTGACGCATTTCTTTTGCCCTGACAAACCTGCCTTGAGCTGTTCTCTCTTTTTCTTATGATGCTATTTTTGGGTGGACTGAAATGTTTTTCACGGAATATACAAAGTTGTGAGAAAAATTTGTGTTTGTAGAACACTGTATGTTCATGAAAAAAAAAAACTCACACTCAAGTCACTTGGCCAGCTTGGTCTCTTGTTCTGACCATCACTTTAGGAAATGACAGTTCAGAATGTGTGCCTACTTACTGTGGAAAATGAGACTGCGTTTGAAGGTAAAGAGATCAGCCACTCAATCCATCGAATCAAACCAAAGCAGCCTTGCATGTCAATCATTATAGCTTTAATCATCTAACATCCATTTTCTGAGCTTTCATTTTCCATTTTATGCAGCTGGTTCCAGCAGAGCTGCGTGTAAGGATGGAGCCAGTCCATTGAGAAGAACACTCAGTCACTCACAAATCCTGTGTGGGCTAATTTAGTGTCGCCAATTAATCGATTTGTGTCATGGGAGAAAAAAGAATGCCATAAAGGAAACCCACATGAAATTTCCAGATCATTGGAGCAGTGATGCAGCAGTGCCAACCCCTCTGCCAATTCAAATATTATTTTTCTCCTCCAAAAGTGGTGCATTACCAACAAAAACAATATCATTTTAGGAATCAACCATAGTCTTGCTGAAGCCAGATGTATAATATATATGTCTGGAGACAACCATGTGTGAGTTTTGCTTAAAAGTGGGTGGGAACAATTAGGTGGCTCACTGAGTGTCACATTTCTAAACCAATCCAACAGCTCATGGATGCGGTGCTCAAAGTAGAAGTGGTGACTTTAGACTGCAAAGATCAGAGGTGCTCTTTTTAATCTGGTCTGACAGACAGCAAGCGTCTGTTTATAATGAACTGTTTATAGTTTTACTAAATAAACCCTATTACACCATATAAATGTGTGTGGTGTGTGCAGGGAGCAAACTGCACGTTTTAAAAATAAACCTTTCCGTAGCATCACATTACACATTGGCATTCGATGCTATCAACGGACAAATGGTAAACATGAACGATATATTGTCACAGTTGCTGTGCATGCTCTCTGTTGTTCAGTGTTACAATGATCGTGTAGGAGTCGATGTAAACTTGAAAGAACTGGAAGGTATATTCAGGAAAATTATGAGGTGCAAAATAGGCATTTACAGTAATATATGTGTCACACCCTGTCAAAAGGACTGCAGTTAAGGAAGTTGATAATGAAAAGTCACAGGAGATGCAGACTTCAGAACTCAAAACACCTGAATCAACAAATCTGTCTAACGACACCAGATGAGGCTGCACAACATCCACCTTCTGACTACACGTCTACACAAATAACTGAAGTAAGATAACTTTACTGTGTAATTGTAAATGCAAACATGCCATGACAAAGTAGCCACAATGTTTTAACATGTTGTATATCCATAGACCACAATGCTTACCTAAACTCTATTTATTGTTGTATGTCATATAGTGATGATATTGCTAAAATGACAGAAAGATATTGTAACAGACAGAGGCACTTCTCAAATGTGTGCAGCCGAGTAGCTGCTTTGGTCTGAGTGTGTGTGCGTCTGTACTCCACTGTCGCAGCGCTTAACGTGCAAATTAATTATAAAACTTCATTTACCTTGTGCTACTGAGCTCCTGAATGGATGACAGCAAATTTAGCTTCTTATTCTCTCTCAGCCTCAGATCTTTTGGTCATTAACTTTTGCTCTCTTCCTGAAACCCTGGTGTTGGTTTAAAACTCACGCACTGGAGAAATTGGAGATGGGTGGTTTAGGAAGAAGCCCTGTCGGATGTAGTCTTTGCAATGCAGGATTTCACTGCTGTTCACTACATACTTTTTAACGGGTTGTCCCCAAACATGTATTCTTATTATACTAATACTAGGGTAATCAGACCAATGAGCCAAAATCTTTTATATTCCTGCAGCCAGGGCATTTCGAGTCACAAGACCAGGGTCACATATATTATATTAGACTATTTATTTACATTTTTCTGCATTCTCCTTACTCAAATTTTGAGATCTGGCATCTTAATTGGAGGTTTTTTCTTATGAATCTATAATTTTTTTTTTCATGTTTTAAGCATAATTTTGTTTTTTTATTTTAATTTCACTGTTATTGCCACCATTTTGTTTAGTCATGATCAGTGCCATCTTGTCCATCGGTTGTTTGGGTAGCTTTCATGTTTTTAGGGGCGTGTCCTCATAGGTCATGACCTCTGACTAATCCAAGTTTGTGGATTGTGTTTTTGTTGTGCTTATAAAAATCATCTTTTACAAGAATGACTTGTGCAGGCTCTTTTTGACTTTGATTTTCATCTCATGATTTGGCCTTGCTTACAATATGGTTACTTTCCAGTTGACTGCTTTTATTTAGGCTTTTGACTGCATCATTTTTTCCACTTACTTAACAAAACAGCCTTGCTAGATTTTCTAGCATAATTGTGCAGTCCAAAACAGCCATTCAAGCCCAATCCAAGATAGAGGTCGAAAACAAAATGACCTCATCAAAATGGCGAAAAAATGAAAAGAAAGTGTTTTAAGTTAACAAATAACTACAAATGTCACAACACCTGGGGCCTCATGTATAAACGGTGCGTATGCACAAAAATGTTGCATACTCCCATTTCCATGCTCACATCGTATAAAAACTAAAACTGCGTATGCAAGTTCTCCGCCTGGTTTTGCAAACTGGTGGGACCCAGCATCAAAGCAGTGCAACTGTTCCTGCATGGTTTACTTTTAGTTTTTAGATTCACATCCCTGACACGACTTTATCAAATGCACTGAAATTAACCACATATCGTTTATTAGTTTAAGACATCTCATTGTAATTAACCAGTAACCATATAATGGTGCACTGAATGGCCAAACCATTCTAAATGCCATCACTGATTTAGTGTTGTTATTCTCAGTGCACCACTGAGTATTTAACCCACTGTATCTGAGTGTGGAATCACAGCTGTACAGCAGCTGATCGGATTATCGGTATACAGCATTAAGCAAACGCTGTCTCAGCCATGCATGCAATCTATTTGAACTGTTCCCATACACCAAACGCTTCAGAGCCTTTCCTGTATGGCATCTATTACAGAGCTGATCATGTGGAGATTGGTTACTTAGAGAAAGAAATGTAAGGACAGGAATTGGAGGTTAGTACGTTTGAAAGCGACAGAACTGCTGCAGTAAATTGTTTCATCGAAGGTCGCGCACGGCATAGCAAGAATCTTACGTGAGGCAGTAAAAATCTCTAGACAGTGTGGCAGCTCATCGCTAGTACTGCGCCACCGTGTCCCCATGCTTAATACTTGCTTTAATTCCTATCATTATGAAAATGATATCAAGTATACATCTTAATATTTAAATTGTTCAGAGAGCTGTAATATCATGAATGTAATGTATTTTGTGTCCTGTCGGTGGAAGAAAAAGGCCGTTTAAGAAGCACATAAAAGAACACATAGAAAGAAGCATTTAACTTTCTACTTTAGTTACTAGTAAATTAAGTGATTTTAAAAGTAGGTTTAAGATGTACTACTTTGATGACAAAATAAAGTACATAATTAAAATGGAACTTTCGAGATTAAAGTTGACATTTGGACATTTTTTTCATCTTTTCTCTGTACCCTAATACACTTCCATATGACACTCAGACAGTGGGCTACGACTCGTCTTTTCATGGTGACTTTGATATCTGACCACTTCTTATTTATTTTGGACACTTTGCGACTTTCTGAACTTGAATTTTTGAGTTTTTCTGCCACTCTGTTGTTGATCAACTTTTTTTGTTGTTTATATCAGTGCTTAACCTAACAAATAGTACATTTTCCTTGCCTCCATTTGGTATTCTCTGAAATTCTTCTATTTCCCCCGTGCTTTTGCCATTGTCTTTTCACAGAACACTGAGCTTAAGGGCATATTCAAAGAGGTGTAATTCTAGGAGGAGTCGGGGAGTGGTGGCAGGAGTTTGCACGAGCGTTACTTTTCATGCTGACCAGGATTTATGTAGCGGAAGAACGTGGAAGTTGTAGTACGCACTGATTTATGCATCTGGATTTTTTTTTGTGCATACGCACATTTCTGCTTTTGTCCGTACGCCATGCTTTAGTGTGAATTCTACACACGGCTTTATGCATGAGGCCGCTGGTCCCCAGCCAGTATTTTTCATCATTACTTCTATTCATCCTCCTCTCCAAAGTTTACATTTGAATTCATAGAGAACACATGCATCTTTTACCGGGCAAGAAGTGGATCTTTAATATTACAATCGATGATGCCTCAGCAGGTGGGGTCCAAACTTTTTCCCTAACAGTTGTTTTGACCAATGAAGTCAAGCATTATATTGAACATATAAAGAAATACATCACAAACAGGGACGTGTGGTCAGGGGACGCATGAAAAGTTAAAAAGAACAATAATTAAAACATAAAATAAATGTCCACTGGTCTGTGCTATAAATTTGTTTTCTGTATGATTCCAATAATTTTTATAATTTTATAGTCAAAATTGCTGCTTTGGCGCATTTTCTGTTCAAATACAGGGGAGAAACGCGACATGTGGTAGTGACGAGCCTCACCTCACCTCACCTTGGACTGTGCTGTCCCTCACACATGGGGTTGATGCAATGCTTATGGCACGTTTTTGTTGCTGTCTCTCTCTGTATGTCGCCAATATAATGTTTGCAGACACGTTTATTATACACCCTGACTTTCCACAATCTGGCTAATACAGTATCTTTAATGAATGTGTGTGACATATTCAGTCTTGCTTCTCGGACATAAAACTGCAGTGAAAAGGCACAAGGTGAAGCAGTCAGTACCATGCCGCTCTGAAGGGGCATCATGTGAGCCCAAAAGGTACTTGTTGCTGCTGTTCTATGCAGAGGCTCTGGGTGCCGTTAAGTTAGCACTATCAGAAAGTCAAGTGCACTGCAGAGGTCTGTTTATTTTTATTTTTTGTGTTCCAAACTGACTCCCAAAATGGAAGATTAAGATTTTTAAAACTGAAGGAAAATAAGGAGGACTTTTACAAGAAAGTGACGGAGATTTTCGTGGAGAAGGATAGACGCATTGACTTCATTTACAAATAAAGGTAAGACCATAAAAAATGGGATAAGACTAAGAAAAAAAAAACAATATTTAAAAACTATATTTTGAGCTTAAGTAAAATATTCATTTGTTCTTCTTGTTATCCTTTTGTTGAACAGTCTGTATTAAAATTGACTAAAGCATCAGTATTTAAAGCTTTTAAAAGCGAAATATTTCAATTATGGTCAAAATTGAAATCTGTTTTTTTTTGTATACCACTCTATACTTTCATTTGTATTGAGTGAGTGTGAATTGTGGAATTGCAATGCTCTCTCTGCTCTCTCTCGCTGCTATAACATTCTTTCTTAGCCAAATATGTACCTCACCTGTGTGTGTGTAAAGAAATGCTGATGAGACATGAAACATAACCAGTAGTCAATGTGCATGATGCCAGTTGAATAGTGAATAAGCTACTCTTTTGGGTTTGTATATTTGTAAATCTGACTCTGAAGGAGTAAGTGCCTCACCAGCCATGAACCTCATTGCATGTCACTGATCACAACAAATCAACGGAGTCTACTGAGAGTTCACTTTCAGACTTTTTCAGCATTTCTGGTTACTGTTTGATTTTGTGCTACTTTGACAACATTTGTGGTTCAACCTCCTTTGTAGATGTATACCCTTGTGATGGACTGTTGCACCAATCAGAGGTAATCTCCACTTTGTGCTTGGGGTAGTTTCAAGCTCCTTTGTATAAAATGTGTCCAGGCAAAATGAATATGAGAATAATTAAGTATTTAATTTTTCCTATATGTCTTTTGGCAAAGGTTTTAACAAGTCAAATGTGCGCCCTTTCCTGAAGGAACAAGTGCTGTTTCTGGTTTATTGTGAGTCTGCCTTTCACCACCTAGTTGAGCCGGACTGCTTACTAATGGACTTCCCACTATGTGATCCAACTTTTAGGGGCTGGAGGTCAATTAAGGTTTCTTCTTGATGACACAGCGTTGGCCGTTCCCCACATTATCTATCTATTCAAAGAGAATTGTAGCAAGCTGATGTAGAAAATCTGGCTCCTGATCTAAATGATATGAGTCAATGATTTTTCCTATTCCATATGGCACACTGTACTGAATTATTGCTTCATACTTACTGCATGTCTCAACAGAGGGAAAACACACATTGTAGTAATCAGCTGATTTCATTAGCAGATGTCATTTTAATGACATACCTTTGTATTTTCTTTAACCAGATAAAAGTGCATGTCTTCAATTGATAATGTAAAATGTGAAACTCTGTAGACAAGCTGTTTTATTTTATGTATCGTCTATTATTGTAGAAGATTAATATAATCATTAGTGTCTGAGTTTTATGTAGCTCATTAGAAACATAAACAATTGCATTAATGTAGTTTTGATGCTATGGTGCAGAGGTGATATGTTACTTACTGATTTTTTTTTTATAATGAAGAATTTGCTGATATGGATTGCTTTGATTAAACTGTTTTACCAGCTTCAGGCAGACCATGGGTAATTCCATAGTACACAAATATTGCTCAAATCTCAAAAAACATTTGTGGTGCCCACACATATGCATTGAATTGCCATACTCAGGCACATCGGTTTTTATGTGTTGTCACACATTCAGAACAGAAGATCACCTTCCAGCTCATGTATAATACCTACACTTGGCGTAAAGCCACGCACTTTTCCATGGTACCTCATACCCTGTCGTACGCAAGTTCTCCACTCGGTTTTGCAGACTGGCGGCACCCAGCGTCAAAGCACTGCTACTGTTCCTGTGTGGTTACTCTTTAATTTTCCTGGCTTTATAAATACACTGAAACTATTTGCATATTGTTTATTAGTGTAATGCATCTGATTGTAATTAACTTGTAACAATATAATGGTCCACGGAATAGCCATAGTATTCCAAATACCATAACTGCTTTAGCGTTGTTAGTCTCATTGCACCTTCTTTTTCTTCTTCTTCTTCTTCTTTCAGCTGCTCCCGTTAGGAGTTGCCACAGCAGATCATCTTTTTCCATGTTACTCTCACTGCACCACTCGGAGTATTTATATCACTGTATCTGAGTGTGAATCACAGCAGCAGCTGATCGGAAAGAGAATTATCGGTATACAGCATCAAGCCCATGCTGTCTCAGCAACGGCAAAACGCTTCAAAGCCTTTCCTGTACGGACCTTGTGGTTCAGAAACAGTTTCATCCCAAGAACTTTAAACTCACTCAATCAATTGCTCCTTGTAGAACTGTTTGTACTTATAAATACAATTACCTCACTGTAAACTTGCACTACAGTTACAATATTACACAATCTGAGCCACTTTATAAAGCGCGTTTACATATGATGACGATATTATTTTTATGATGAAATGCAGCAAAATATGTTTATTATACAGATAAAACTTTAACTTCATTTAAATAATCTATATTCTTCACTGGGACTGGCGTGAAGGATAGAATAATTAAACATGTACTACGAAGATATTTCAATGTTCCTTAAACGTTTTGAAGAATCGGCGCTCTAAGATTACAGATGGCTTAACGTCTATTACAGAGCTGATTGTGTGGCGATCGGTTACTTGGAGAAAGAAAAGCAAGGACTGCAGGGACGGCTACGCCAATACATATTGAATATAAAACAGAAAGAGAAAATAATGACACAGCTAAAAACGCAGCGACAAATTTCGACAAAAGTGAAATGCTTGTGTCATGAGCATGAGGTGGCTATGCAGTGTCCGCAACGGACGTGGCCATACGCCATGCATAAGATACCATATTAACATTGGCGGGCGAAGGAGCCACCGATTCTTTCTCTGCTCAGGGTCGCCACAAGCCTAGAGCTGCCCATGAGTATTGCTGCAATAAGTAATTTCATCGAAGGTCGCAAACAATCACTGCGCCACCGTGTTCCCATGTTTAATAACGTGCTTTAACTCCTATCATCATGAAAATGATATCACGTATACATCTCAGTATTTTAGTTATTCAGAGAGCTGTAATATCACGAATGTAATGGATTCTGTGTCCTGTTGGAGGAAGAGAGCCGGTTTAAGAAGCACGTAGTGATTCACACACATAGAGCACATAGAAGATCACATTCAAAACAAAGCATTTAATGTGCTACTTTAATTACGATGCGATTTGAGAAACTGGTTAATTAAACGATTTTAAGATGAAGTTTATGATGTTCTACTTTAATGACAAAATAAACTACGTGATTAAAGTAGAAATTTTGAGATTAAAGTTGACATTGCATGCTTTTTCCCATTGTGTGCCTTTTTTTTTTACTGTACCCTAATAAGCTTTCATATGACACTAAGACAGTGGGCTACAGCTCACCTTTTCTCGGTGACTTTGATATGTGACTTCTTTTTTTTTTCTGGCACTGTGCGACTTTGTGAACGTGAGCTTTCAAGTTTCTCCAACACGCTATGTCACTCGATCAACGTCCTTTTGTTATACCATGGTTTAAATAAACAAATAGTATGTTATTCCTTTGCCTCCACTTGGTATTCGCTGAAATTCTTATATTTTCCCCCGTGCTTTTCCCATTGTCTTTTCACAGAAGGCTGAGCTTAAGGGTGATTTATATTGATTTGCATATTCAAAGAGGCGTAATTCTGGGAGGAGTTGGGGCGTTACATAAAGCGCGTGCACGAGCGTTAGTTTTCACGCTGATTGGGATTTATGTAGTGGAAGAACGTGGAAGTTGGAGTACGCACAGATTCCTGCATCTGGATTTTTCTGTGCATAAGCACATTTCGGCTTTTGTGCTTACGCCATGTTATAGTGCAAATTCTATGCATGCCGTTATACATGAGGCCCCTGGTCAGAGCCTTATAATAAGTAGATGTCCACTAGAAGGAGACATCTCCTTTGGACCTGAGCTTCCTGAAGGACGGAGATCCTCCATGATGGACCCACTCTACTGAGTTTTATTATATTAAGAAGCCCGCCCAGGCCTACCAAGGCAATGAAAGCCTGCATTTGTGTTTCTTTGTGCCATCGTTCACCTGTTAATTTTGTTATTTACTGCGATCACGTTAAACAGGGAAACCCAGTTGCCACCCCAACTATTCTTCAAATTTTTCCAGCGTCTTCCCTCATACACAGTGTACAAGGCTTGTGCAGCACTTCACAACTTTTCTAGGAATTTCCAGTAATTGTTATAATAATTTCTAGTTAATATTTGAGTATTATGGTATTATATAAATTTGTTTTTACTTATAATTCTTTTCCATTACAACAAAATAAAAATACAAAATGTAGCTGTTAATTTTTCCCTTGTGTAATGTTTGTATTGTATAATGTATTTCCTTGATAAATATTTCTTTATAATTAGAAAACACTAAACAGATTTTTCAAAATAATTGCTTTGATAAATTGCTTTGACTAATGTATTTAATCTAATACTCGCAGGATATAATTAATGAAAATAAAGATTTTTTAAGTTATAATCTGGAAATTCATTCATGTATTATTATTTATTAAAGTTAAAAAAATTTTCACCATAATTGTTTTCTTATGTACATGGCCAGTGCTGTGCTCTTCCTGGTTTTTCAAGATTGTGGATACAAACAATTCATTTCATTCGTTTGTGATTTGCTTTGTTACTGTTGTGAATTGGTGACAATAACATAGCGAAAATGAGAAAAAGTCTCCAAAAAGATCTACAAACCAGGCTAGGACCTTCACTTTCCTGCCAAAAGACAGGACTCACCCCAGATAGCCTGACCCCAAGCACAACAGACAGGCTTCAACCTGCAAAGCCCAAAATGGGGTAAAATTTTTTTAAGTTCAAGAAAATACTGTAAATTTTCACAGTGCAATAAAAATGCCCTTTAAGGAAGAGAATGTTTTGTGTTTTCCTTGAAATTTACAGTCAAAGTACCTTCACTGAAAAAAAATATTTTTCTAAACAAAAAAAAAGTTCAAAAATTGCACAGGACAGGAAAAGGGACGGAAATAAAGCAAAAAAAAGTTTTACTAAAAAAGCAATCCAAAGCTAACAAATCCAAAGTGTAATCCAGAGAAGAACTAGAATCCACAATACTCACAGAACAAATGCACTCCACAACAATCACAATGAAGCTGTGACAGGCCTCCTCACCAGCCTGAAATATAAAGGCTGAAGGTTGCCCCACCATGGTGGTCCCACCCTTTGGTGTCTAAATTTAATAAAACAGGATACATAGCCAAATAAGTTAATATAAATATGTATATAATAAATAAAAAAAATAATATTAACAAAAAATGACATAAAAACAACAAAGTAAAAAATAAACATAAGCCAGGGAACAAGCCCTACCTGTCACATAACTGTTAGAATTGTGGTTAAAAATAATTTTAGCTCAACTCAGGAGAATATTCCTTTTCACCAATACATCCTGGGTACTCAAGAATTTGTTATTTCTTTAGCGATAATAATTTACTGCCCACTATCAAATCTTCCAAGTACGTATAATGCCATCTTTATCGCTGACCACGACCCTCTGATCTTGGAAATTGAATCACTATGCACTACACTCTCATTTCGTAGCTGGTGACTAAACCCCCTGTTATTAGCAGATGAGAACTTCACAGAATTCACCTCCAAACAAACTGAATATTTTTTAGAGAGAAATATATCCTCAGAGGTCTCTGCAGTAATACTCTGGGAATATCTGAAGTTTTTTTAGGAGGACAAATTATTTCATATCTTTACAATTAAAATAAACTGGAGACCAAGAAGATGTCACAGTTAATCAGCGAAATTACCAGAGCAGATCAAGAATATGCCAGGTCTCCAAATGAGGCACGTTATAGGCTTAGACAGGCTCTGCAATCACAATTTAACCTCTTGACAACAAAAAATGAAAGAACTCATCATCAAATCACAACATTATTACTATGAACACAAGAAGGCTAATAAGATCTTAGCTCAACAAATCCATAAGCAGGAGGTTCACAATGCAATAACAGAAATTACCAACATAGTTGGAGATAAAATCATTGACCATAAAAATATAACCCTCACATTTAGAGAGTACCTCAAATCCTTATATTCAACTCAGTTTAAAGAATACAATACACAATCTAATGCGTTTTTGATGCATTAAAAATACCACAGCTAGATACTCTTAATGCAGAGGAACTGGACAAACCTCTGACACTCCAAGAATTACTGGATGCTATAAACATACTTCAGATTGGGAAAGCAGCAGGCCATGGTGGCTACCTAGTGGAATTTTATTAAAGATTTTTGTCATAGAAGCTAGAGACAATAAAATTCTACCTCAAACTTTTTCCCAAGCATTAATTACCATCTTTCCAAAGAAAAATAAGGACTTATTACAACGTGTATTGTAGAGACCAATTAACTTCTGAATAATGATGTTAAGACACTGTCCAAAGTCCTATCTATAAGGATAGACAAAGTGCTCCCTTCTGTAATATCACAAGAACAAATTGGATTTATTAATGGCAGACACTTAGCTTCTAAACTTTAGCAACTGTTTAACATAATATACTCATTCATAAAATGTAACACATGAGCAATGTTATTATCTTTGGACAAAGAAAAGGATTTGACATGATTGAATGGGACAACCTATTTGCGTCCATTACACAAATTTGGGTTTGGCCCAAATATATGTGAATGGATAAGATGACTTTATACTAGTCCAGAAGCCTCTTTCTGTATTAACAACATTATCTCAAACTACTTCAAATTAGAAAGTGGTACTCAACAATGATGGTCCCTATCACCTTTGTTTTTTTTACAATTGCCATGGAGCCATTGGCCATTCACCTTTCAAAATGCATCAGAGACAAATGGGATTACCAGAGAAGGACTTGTACAGAAAATATCACTATACACAGATGGCATTATCAGATCCACAAACATCCTTACCAGTAGTCCTTAATGTACTAAAAGAATTTGAAAAGATACCTGGACTCAAAATCATTTTGAATGAAAGTGCGCTTTTTCAGTGAATTCTCTAGAACACAATACTTGACTGGATATAGACCCATTTATTTTATCAGAACATTTAAATATCTAGGTGTAAACAGCACAAATAAATATAACAATCTTTTTCAACAAAATTTTGCTATCAGCATGGAAAAAATTAAACAAGATTTGAACAGATGGTCTACCCTCCATCTCACATTATCAGGGAGAATCAATACGGTCAAGACGAACATCCTTCCCAAGTTTCTTTTTCTATTTCAGAGCTTCCCAATATATATTAATAAATTGTTCTTTAAGAAATTAGGCTCAATTATAACCTCATTTATTTGGAATTAGAGACATCCACGCATTCAAATGGCATCTTTACAAAGACCTAAAGCAGAAGGTGGCATGGCACTACCTAACTTTCAAATTTATTACAGGGCGGCAAATATACAATCTGTAAAGACCTGGGGCCTCATGCATAACGCCGTGCGTAGAATTCGCACTATAACATGACGTAAGCACAAAAGCCGAAATGTGCTTATGCACAGAAAAATCCAGATGCAGGAATCTGTGTGTACTCCAACTTCCACGTTCTTCCGCTACATAAATCCCGGTCAGCGTGAAAAGTAACGCTCGTGCATGCGCCTGCTGTCCTACCCCAAATCCTCCCAGAATTACGCCTCTTTGAATATGCAAATCAATATAAATAGCCCTTAAACTCAGCCTTCTGTGAAAAGACAATGGGTAAAGCACGGGGGAAAATATAAGAATTTCAGCGAATACCAAGTAGAGGCAAAGGAAAAACATACTATTTGTTCAAATAAACCGTGGTATAATCAACAAAAGGAAATTGATCGAATAACATAGCGTGTTGAAGAAACTTGAAAGCTCACATTCACAAATCGCACAGTGCCGGAAATAAAAAAGAAGTCACATATCAAAGTCGCCGTGAAAAGGCGAGTCTTAGCCCACTGTCTGAGTGTCATATGAAAGCTTATTAGGGTACAGAGAAAAAAAAAGGCACACAGTGAGGAAAAAGCATGAAATGTCAACATCAATATCTAAATTTCCACTTTAATCTCATAGTTTATTTTGTCATTAAAGTAGAACATCATAAAATTAATCTTAAAATCGTTTATATTAACCAGTTTCTCGTATTACATCATAATTAAAGTAGCATGTTAAATGCTTTGTTTTGTATGTGATCTTCTATGTACTCTATGTTTGTGAATCAGTACGTGCTTCTTAAACCGGCTCTCTTCCTCCAACAGGACACAGAATCCATTACATTCGTGATATTACAGCTCTCTGAATAACTGAAATACTGAGATGTATATGTGATATCATTTTCATGATGATAGGAGTTGAAGCATGTTGTTAAACATGAGTTTCACGGTGGCGCAGTGATTGTGCGCGACCTTTGATGAAATAATTTATTGCAGCAGTACTCATGGGCGGCTCTAGGCTCGTTGCGGTCCTGGGCTGAGAAAGAATCGGTGGCCCCTTCGCCAATGTTAATATGGTATCTTATGCATGGCGTATGGTCACGTTTGTTGCGGACACTGCATAGCCACCTCGTGCTCATGACACAAGCGTTTAACTTTTGCCGAAATTTGCCGCTGCGTTTTTAGCTGTGTCATTATTTACTCTTTCTGTTTTATATTCAATATATATTGGCTTGGCGGCCCTGTACAGGTGCACAGTTTGCACATGCCTAAGGCCGCCCCTGCAGTACTGTGTCTTTCAAACATACTAACCTTCATTTTCTGTCCTTCCTTTTCTTTCTCCAAGTAACCGATTGCCACACAATCAGCTCTGTAATAGACGTTAAGCCATCTGTAAGCTTATAACGTCAATTCTTCAAAACTTTTAAGGAACATTGAAATATCTTCATAGTACATGTTTAATTATTCTATCCTTCATGCCAGTCCCATTGAAGCATAGAGTGTGAGGCAGTAACAATCATGAGCGGAGCGCCAGATCCTGCTAGCTTAGCAAATACGTGTCCTTTAATTATTAACAATATAGATTATTTAAATGAAGTTAAAGTTTTATCTGTATAATATAATAAATATATTTTGCTGCATTTCATCTTAAAAATGATATCGTCATCATATACGCGCTTTATAAAGAGGCTCAGGTTGTGTAATATTATAACTGTAGTGCAAGTTCACACTGAGGTGATTGTACTTATAAGTACAAACAGTTCTACAAGGAGCAGTTGATGGACTGATTGAGTGCGCTTACAATCCTTGGGATGAAACTGTTTCTGAACCGCGAGGTCCGTGCAGGAAAGGTTTGAAGCGTTTGCCATGTGAGAAGCAGTTCAAATAGGAAGCATGGTTGAGGCAGCGTGTGCTTGATGCCTTATACCAATAATTCTCTTTCCGATCAGCTGCTCCGAGTGGTGCAGTGAGAGTAATATGGAAAAAGATGATCTGCTGTGGTAATCCCTAATGGGAGCTGCTGAAAGAAGAAAAAGAAGGTGCAGTGAGAGTAACAACATTAAAGCAGTTATGGTATTTGCATTAGTTTGACCATTCTATGGACCATTATATTGTTACAGGTTAGTTACAATCAGATGCATTAAACTAATAAACAATATGTGGTTAATTTCAGTGTATTTATAAAGCCGCGTCAGGAAAAGAAAGGAAAACCACACAGGAACAGTAGCACTGCTTTGACGCTGGGTGCCGTCATTCTGCAAAACCGAGTGCAGAACTTGCGTACGACAGGGTATGTGCGTGGCCTTATGCCAAGTTTAGGTTTGATACATCGCGATTTGAATGTGGAAACGTTCTTACGCAACATTTCTGTGTGTACACACTGTTTATAAATGAGGGCCCTGGACATTCACACAAATTGATGAAAAAACACAAGCCTGGTCTTCAACAGAAATAAAATCTTGCTGTACGTCTTTATATGCCTTGCTTTGTACTCCAGTAAATACAAATAATTGTTTATATATCTATTTTCCAACCCGTTGAATCCGAACACAGGATCATGGGGGTCTGCTGGAGCCAATTCCAGCCAACACAGGTCGTAAGGCAGGAACCAATCCCGGGCAGGTCGCCAACCCACCACAGGGCACACACACTCACACCCACACCCCAAGCACACACTACCAGTCATCCAATTGTCCATCAATCACTCAGAATATGGAACGAATGCAGGAAGCATTTTAAGGCAGTGAAGCTTTTATTTGTTGCGTCTATACATGATAATCACTTTTGTATACCCTCTCAAATCTACACAGTATTTAATCTTTGGAAAATGTCTGGGATTAAAACAAGATAATGTCTTTGCATCTTATGAATTACGCTTTAAATTTAACTTCCCATCAACACAATTTTTCCACAACTTTCAAATCAGAAACTTTACTAAAAGGAACTTACCCAATTTTCCACATCTCCAACCCAGTTGTTAAAATACTGCCTCTCGTCTCTTTCTCTTGGGTTAGGGTTGAATTCTGTTTTGATAAGTTCGACTTGATTGTATGGAGTATTGTTTTCTTTAAATAAAATAAAAAAAACATTTTTGCTTTGAAGTAATGGCTCTGATTTCTTATTTCTATTTAGAGTTTGACACATTTTACTCCAGTGTCTATTCAGACATTAGCACATCTTTGAAGACTGTGTCTGCTATTTCAAGATCTTCTTCTTCTTCATCTTTACCCACTTCTGTGTGGGGTTGATATGCTCGATCACCCTTCTCCATACTGTTTGGTCCAGCCCATCCTCGCCAGTCAAGTCCTTTTTCTTCAGATCTTCTTTTACTTTATCCATCCACCTCTGCTTCAGCCCATCTCACATTCTCTTCCACTGTACTTTAATTTCCATTACTCTATTGACAACGTATTCATTGTCTTCCCATCTCATGTCCATACCATTTCAACATACCTTCCTGTACTTTAGATATCTGATTAGATATCTGTCTAACTTTTCTTATACATCTGATTGTTTTATTTCACATTCTGTCCATTTTTGTAACTTCACTCATCCATCTCAACATTTTCATTTCTGCCACCTATAACTTCTTCTACTGTACTCTCCTTACTGCCCATGTCTCACCTCCATACATCATTGCTGGTCTTACCACTGTCTTAAAGCCTACTATTTCAAGATACTTCCATCTACTCAGTTGAACATTCCATCTCTGCGACTTGACTAAATGCCTTTTTTTAATTTCATGATCCGTTCCTCCATGTTGGCATTCTTTCACGTGAATAGAATAGTTTTATTTTTCTGTAGTGGTTAATAATGAATTTTAATGAGTGGTCATAATGAAGGTGCTGTTTACCTCCAGCAATGACAAGTAGTTCAGTGCATGCAGACATGATGAGTTGCCTTACTGCTGCATATTCCTTAGTTTCTTAATTACTCCAATAGGAGATTTCTGAGTCCTATCCTCATATTGTTCACGTGGACTTTCTAAACATGCTTTTTTTCCTCCCATCTTGTAAAGACATACTGATAGGTTTACTGGTGAATGTCAATTGCCGTGCTGTGAATCACTGAGTGTGTGTGCGTGTGTTTGTGTGTGACTGTTACACTTTTCAAGAGCCTGACAACGAGATATTAAGAGCTCCTTATTTTGGCCCATTTTTATCATTCTTTATTTTTTTGGGGATTTTTCAGAATCTTGGAAAACAAACCTTTAAATCAGGCAGATATGTAAATAAAGAGCACCACTGACTTGAGGGCTCCAGACTTGTCACCCACTCATGATACTCATTAACGGTCTACCCTTTGTTTGTGGCTGTTGGTTGGAAGTTCAGTAAAAGTTCATTTACTAAGTTCTTGAAACTGTAGAATTTCAATGGATTGCTCCTCAAACCTATAATACATTTTTAATTATAGATTGCAAGCATTATTAAGAGAAATTTTATGTCAGGTAAAGGCCAATTGTTATAACGTGCATATGGTGTATCTTAAAATATGATATTTTGAATTTCTTACATGATATTATCTCTTTACAGTTTCAAGTGTGTATCTGGAACTAGAACTTTGTTAACTTCACTAAACATAAAGCAATATAAAATAACAGTCATATTAGAGACAGTAGTATTATTCATTATGTTAAAAAACAATCAATTCTTCTTTTACTTATTTTGTAGAACAATGAACTTGCTGGAGCAATTCCAGCATATCTGTCATAAATATATTGTAATGGAAACAGGGGTTGGCACAGTACCTGGCAAGGCCCTCAGAAAGACACTGAAGCTGGCATTGACATTAGTTATGCACTTCACTGGGACAGAACAGAAGAAAAGATGCCCCCTGGAGGTGATAGGCCCTTTATATATATAGGATGCTCTAGAAAAGCTACAGAAACAGAGGGAGAGTGCAGGCTGGATGGAAGGATGAGAAACACCATCAGAATGTTAGTGGGCAGGTCACCCAGAACCCAGCTTACAGAAAGAGATCAAGGCCATGGAGAGGTGGAAGAGGAATAAAATACACTTTGTATATTTAACTGACACCTGTATGTAAGGTTTTCTTCAAAATTAGGACACATACATAATTAATAATAATTCATTACATTTATATACAGTAGCTCTTTTCTCATTACTCAAAGCGCTGTTTGCAGTGAGAGGGGAGCCACTTCAACTTTCACCAACGTGTAGCATCCAACTGGATGATGCGACGGCAGCCATTTTTGTGCCAGTACTCTCACCACACATGAGCTATTAGCTGGTGAAGTGGTGAGGGAGATAGTTAGGAAATTAGAGACAGGGGACAATTAGGAGGCCAGAATGACTAGGCCATGTAGGGCAACTTAGCCCACACATCGGGATACACCCCACTCTTTACACATGATGCCCAGGGATCTTTAATGACCACAGAAAGTCAAGACCTCGGTTTTACGTCTCATACAATACAATACAATACATTTTATTTTTGTATAGCCCAAAATCACACAGGAAGTGCTGCAATGGGCTTTAACAGGCCCTGCCTCTTGACAGTCCCCCAGCCTTGACTCTCTAAGAAGACAAGGAGAAACTCCCAAAAAACACTTTGTAGGTAAAAATGGAAGAAACCTGGGGAAAGGCAGTTCAAAGAGAGACCCCTTTCCAGGTAGGTTTGGCATGCAGCGGTTGTCAAAAGAAGAACACATCCTCAATACAGTATAAAAATAAAAATTCTAGAAGCACGGAGCAGAATTTAACAGTAGATGATATCATATAATAAGATTTGGATATTTTTAGAGTCCTGGAGACCTCATCCATCAAGCTGCCTACCCCATTTGGCCATTCCACGGCTAGTCAATCCAATGAAAGGACCCCTCTTTTCCACGATTCCTGCGATCCTCCATCAGGGATGACTTTACCATAGGCAGGCAAAACAACTTGGCAGGTGGGCCGTGGCAACAAGTGCCACATTTGAGTACCGAGAAGAGAAACAGAATAGGTGAGCGTTAGTATCCAATTACTGTATAACTATCATGTTACTTATGTTTTAGTGCTAATGACTAACAGCAGAGATGCATCCAAAGGACAGCGGCTTTTTTACAGCACAGTGACCCCGTCACTGCACTGGGGCATTGGGATCCACTTTCAGACCACATGGTAAGCACCCCCTGCTGGTGTCACCAACCCCTCTTTGAGCACCAATTGAAGCTTTTCCTAGATGGTCTCCCATGCAAGTGTTGGCCAGGCCTGAACATGCTTAGCTTTAGGTGGATGTGGTATGACTGCTGTTACTACTGTTTAGAGCTGAAGCACAGGCCGGTTAAGTGAATGCGTTGAGTCACAAAGTGAGGCAGAAGGGGAATTGAACCTGCAGTGGCAGCCTTGGCATCTAAGGTTCATTGCCTTTTCCCTTCCGCCATACTAATAGCCACAGCACTTGATTTCAGCATCAGTAGATTCAGGAACCAGCAGCTGTTTCATTTTTAAGGTGAAATTACTCTTGATTTAGATTAAAATGTAGCAATTGGTAAGCATATTTTATCATTTGCACTCCTTACAGCTAAAGATGAAGATTCAAAGATAGTTAGCTGCTTCAAACAAATAAAACTGACATGATCCTAGAACAAGCAGTTAAAATATGCTGAAGTGGTAACTACAGGATTTGAACTGCAGCCATCGACAGAAAATAGACTCGTTAGGCCCCGGTTCATATTATTTTAAAATATGCTGTAAGTGATGAAAGCACATCTCTGGTTTGAATTTTTATTAGCTAATCAGTTGCTTCTTGAAGTCTTTTTTTTTTACCAGCCGACGTGCCAACAGCCTTGAGTCCTCAGCTGTGTACATATGGAGACATTTATGAAACGTATAAAATAGGAATTCTAAACTGTGCTGCCTTGTATATGCAAATCAGACTTGATTACCTCTCTCAACTGGGACATTTCCCTTTAAACCGATGTCTTGGTTCAAAAAAGGGTGCAAAGTACAACTACGTAAATTGTTAAATTCTGTTTCAAACATTTGACGGTAGCAGTAGATCTGGATTGACACATTACTACTGGCAGTATTTTGGAAGATGGATGCTAGGATGGCACATCCATGAAAAGATTAAATAATTAAGATCAATTAAACCAGAGAAGAAAATCATCGTTTTAAAGGTTAAAAGGAAGGGCTACTCTTCTGAATGAGGATAACGAATACCTACTAGAACAGGCCCCTATTATTTTACAGGGACTTACTGTATCTCAGTGCCATACCCCGGCCTTTTGGACTGGAATTACCTTTACAGAATTACAGAATGGTGATCGGTTAGCTGTGTTATATTTCATTTTTTTTTGTTTACCCTTACATCCTCTTCCTCCATCCACCTGACTATCCCCTCTGTCTGTCTTGCCACTACGGGGAGCAGCTCACTACCACCTGAGCTTAGAAATATTGAATCATTTTCACTTTTCAAATCTAAACTTAAAACTCATTTATTTAAGACTGCTCTTTCTCTTGATTACAATTGCTCTGTCTGATTTTAACTTTTGTATTTTACTTTTGTTTATAATCTGTGTTTTGCCTATTGTTTGATGTCCTTGAGTGTTTGGAAAGGCACCTACAAATAAATAAAATGTATTATTATTATTAAATGGTTTTCCTCTGTTTATTGTTATTTTACTTAAGTCCATAAACAACACTTTACTAGCTACCCTGTTTTGATTCCAATACACTTTGTGATTTGCTTTGATTAGAACTATTTTAAGATAAGTTTGTTACTAAATTATTTTGTCAAAGATGACAATTACTCTTTACTCTTTCTACTCTTCTAACTGAAAAGCAAATTCAAAGACAGGCCTCGTTGGTAACATGCTCAGAGTTTATGCCCAGTCTGAAGTAATAATAATAATAATAAAAATGTCATTATATTTATATACAGTAGCACTTTTCTCACTATCCAAAATGCTTTTCATAGTGAGTGGGAAACCACTTCAACCACCACTAATGCATAGCAGCCACCTGAATGATGTGATGGCAACCACCACACGTTATCTATTAGGTGGTGAGGTGGTGTGAGAACGTAGAGTAGACAGGGGATGATTGGGGGGCCAGAATGACTAGGCCATGGACGGCAATGTAGCCTGGACATTGGGGTAAACACTGCTCTTTTCGAAAGATGCCCAATGTTTATGACCACAGAGAGTCAGGACCTTGGTTTTATGTCAACGCCATATTTACAGCACAGTGCCCCATTACTGCCACTGGGGCATTGGGAATCACACACCGATCACAGGGTAAGGCCCCCCTGTTGTCCTCATCAACACCTCTTCCAAGCAGCAACACAAGATTTTTGTAGATGGTCTCCCATCCAAGTGCTGGCTGGACCTGAACACACTTAGCTTTTCCTTTCTTGACAACATCCAGACCGATCCTATAGAAAGAACAATAAACCAGTGGATCCCATCTCGCACAAGACCAGTTGTCTTTGTACTTTTCAGTGTCTAAACAAAAGGCCATTGATAATCACTAACTACCTCCAGCTACTGATGGAGCAGAACCAATTAGTCAGTCTGTAAATCAATCAACCTTAATGTTTTATGGCACCATTAACTGCAAACACTAGGGCAATCATTTATTGGGATAATAATTTATGGTTTGGGATAAGGTTAGGGTTAATTTTATTACATGAAAATGCCATGTTAAATACAAGAATTGAACAATAAAGTAAGGAACAAGAATAATAAATACAAGAAGTGCATCACTTGGTGTGGCCAGGAGGATCTTGGGAGGGTAGCTGACAGACTGTAAAAGGCTTTTATCAAAAGGAGATATGCAGATCAAGCACAGCTACAAAAAAGGGTACAAAATAAAACATTGGAGTAAATTGATAAATTCTTTGGTAAAAAATTAACGCTAACCAAATTAGTGTTGTAGATTAGATTTCAAAATAAATATTACCAATAAGGGCTTAGTGTGTAGCCTGACATCTTAAACAAACTCAGTTTTTGAATTTTATCCCAGCTATGTGTTATAAACCTTCTCGTTAGCGCATGTTACACGTGATTTTTTTATTTTAAATTAAGATGTTGATTTTGTTTTTATTTCACATTGTGACAGTGTCACCTTCTCACCACAGTTTTGAATCTGTTTTTACTGCTGTTTTTTACCGTTATGTGACAGTTATTGACATGACATGTGATTTCTAATCGGCCACTTAAAACAGCAATGTGGTGTGCTCGCTAACTAGTCTAGGCATAATTCCGAAAAACAGAACTCTGTTGCCTGTTTTGGTTTCGTCAGCATAAATTATTATTAGTGTGCCTTCTGAAATTCTGGAAGGCTCCCTTGACTTTGATTTTCTCTTGCTCCTAAAAACTTTCCTTGCTAGGTTTGTTTGCTTTCTTGTTCTTCACCACAGCATATTACTTGAGCTTTGACATTGCCTAGCCCTGGTAAACATCTTTTCTTCTTCTTTTTATCACCTACTCTAGGTGCAGGGTCTCAGTCTGCAGGTGACACTACCCTGTGTTCCCAGGGGTTTCTTCATAAATCCCAAAGACACACGGTTTAGATTGTGTTGTCACTCCAAACTGGCCTGGTAAGAGTGAATGTGTACGTGAATCTGACCTTGTGCACCATCCAGGATGCTTCCTTTCTTACTTGACAAGATATGCTGTGAACACCCATAACAGTGTATTGGACCAAATGGATCCAGAATAGGGGAAGATGAATGTGCCGGTAAAGAGGCAGCCTGTGTGTTATTTTTGTTAGGGAGGAGCACCCAATTAGTTTGTTCATTCAGAAGCCTTGCAATATAATCTTCATTCTTAACCCCTTTTAATCCATTTCATTGCAGTGGCAGACCCATAACCTATGCCAGCTCAACAGAGAGTAACACAGCAGTCAACTGTGGAGAGTACAAACCCCACACGAAGAGAAGGTCACGTTCATGAAGAATACTGCCATCTGCTGGTCTCCTAATGAAATGAGAAAAGGTTACGGACACAAAGGCTATCTGACCCAAGCGTTCGTGTCTAATACCATGCAACTTTTGTACTAATCCTCCTTATTATCAGTGTGCCTTCAAGGAGCCCATAACTCTGAGACAAATGTTGAGGTAAAGGAAGCAGAACTGGGGATTTGTGATTAATTTACCATTAATAGTTTACAGTTTGCACTATAATTGCAGTTTTATTTTGCAATACAGAAAGTATTTAGACCCCTTCACTTTTAACACAGTTTATTATGTGGTAGATTACATTTTAAAAGGAACAATTTGTCATTCTTGTCCAACAACCTACACTCACTAACACATCATGACAAAGTGAAATACATTTTCAGAAAGATTTGCAAATTTATTAAAAATCAAAAACAAAACCCTTTCATTCATATAAGTGTTCAGAACATTTTCCAGTTTGTGGTCAGATGCATCCTGTTTGCTTTATGTATCCTTAAGATATGTGATATGTCAAGAACTTGACTGGAGTCCACTTGTGGCAAATTAAATTGATTCAGTATCATTTAGAAAGGCATTAATGTGTTCATATGATGTGCCAGAATTTACATTGCATTGTCAGGAAAAAAACCAAACCATGAAATCCAAGGAACTCACTGTAGACCTCTGCAATCAAATAGTGGTGAGGAATAGACCAGGGCAAAGGTATCAAACCATTTGTAAAGCTTTGAGTGTTCATAGGAGCAGATCATCTTCAATAATTGTGAATGAGAAGAAATTTGGAACCACCAGGACTCTTCCTAGAGTTGGCTGAGTAACCGGCTCTTCTGAGATGGGGGAACCTGTTGGAAAGATTAGCATCTCACCAACACTCCATCAATCAGGCATATATGAAAGCCCACTTGGAGTTTTCAAACAGCATTTACAAAACTCTCAGAGTATGAGGAAAAAGACTTTCTTGTCCGATGAGACAACAATTGAACTTGTTGACTAAAATTCTAAGCACTGTGTTGGTGAAGACCAGGCACTGCTCATGGCCTGTCTAATACCGTCCCTGTGGTGAAGCATAGTGGTGGAAGCATCATGCTATGGGGGTGCTCCTCAGAGGCAGGGACAGGGAGGCTGGTTGGAATTGAGGAAAGGATCAGTGCAGCCAAAGAGAGAAGTCCTTGAGGAAAACCTACTGCAGGGAGCAAGTGACCTCAGATTCGGATGATAGTTCAGTTTTCAGTACGAAAATAACTAAAAAGCACACAGCCAAGTCAACACTAGAGTGGCTTTGGGACAGATCTCTGGCTGTCCTTGTGAGGCCCAGTCAGAAGTTAGACTTAAACCTTATAGAACTTGTGTGAGAAAATTTTACAGATGCTCCCCATCCAATCTAACAGAGCTTGAGACGTTCTGCTAGGAAGAATGGGACAGACTACCCAAATATAGGTGAACAGAGCTTGTAGAGTCTGACGCAGGAAGAGATGAGGCTGTAATTGCTGCCAAAGGCTGTTCTACAAAGGTATTGAATTATTATCTGAATACTTTTATGAATGAGAGATTTCAGTTTTTGATTTTTAATAAATTTACAAACTTTGCTGACATGCTTTTGCTCTGACTGATGGACAAAAACAGCAAATGTATTCATTTAAAATCAGATCTAAAATACTTTTAGCTTACAAAAAGTAAATGGTTTGAATACATTCTGAATCCATCAGTGACAGATAGATAGATAGATAGATAGATAGATAGATAGATAGATAGATAGATAGATAGATAGATAGATAGATACTGCTTTATTGATGCCCAAAGTGAAATTCAATAAATATATAAGCCACCCTATGAAATTGCACCCCAGACCAAAGGTCAATGATCCTTAGAATCCGTTGATCACAATCTACACACAAATTTGGTTTATTCAATTATAATCTTTAAACTGTCCAAATTCATGCACAAATGACTTCCCTGTCACCTTTGCCAAGTTCACATTTAGGATGATCAAAGCCAGAACATTTCTGCTATTTCTTTTGTAGACCTTGGATAAAGGTCTGACTGCGTGGCCAAAGGCCTTTTTAGGAGATTATGAGACGGCCTGGCAGTGCATTGTTTATCTAATTCTTAAATGAATTCCTCTTCACTGAGAACTCACCCAAGAATAAAGAATGCTGTGGTGTGGTGCTGAAGGGTTAGAGATGTTAGTAAAACATTATTCCACATATTAGAAAATGATTCTTATAGCAGTATATCCTGGCATTCACACATATTCAGTTTATCTGTCTGTCTTTCTCTCTGTCATTTACTTGTAAGCCCGCTTTCTCAGTTGTCCAGGATAGGACGTCATTCTGCATGAGGTAAGCAGCCTAATCTTTTCTTGTTTACCTTCATGCTTCACTAGCATATCCTCTCTCTTTAAACACTGGATAAACCATACACAAAGCATCCATTTTAATTTTACTTTGCTTGCCATTTGGGACAGGCAGCAGATAATGGGAATTCCTGAGGTCTGCCTCATTTTTTTTTCAACTTTTATTGTCATGATGTCACCCTTTCCATTCCTATTCCACAAGAATGATGAGAGGCTATTGATGTGGTTACCACTCATTTCACAGACACAGATTTCAGCAAGGCAGACTGGAGCCGTGTTGTCCTGGAGTCCTGCTGATATCACTCTCGGAGATTTCTTACAAGATGACTATTTCCAAAACCTTCTGCGGAGAGACAGCAATTAAATCTTGACATACCCAAGTCTGTGGGGATAGCCTTTCAACAAGTCTGGAAAGTTCTCCTTCTTCGGCAAGTTCTTCTTGGTTTTGTCACAGACACAATCGTTTGTCTGCAAACTCAACTCAGTAAGCAGGGGGCTGTGGATGCCCCAAGAATGCTCACCCTGGAGCTGTAACATAATCTACACATCAAATGCTAAGGCCTGTCTGTCTGTCCGTCATGTGTTTACTCACAAACTACTGGGGATTAAATATCGATCTTGGTCTTGATTAAAAGTATGACCTGATATATTCTTGAAATTCAAAAAAATTAAAGGTAACAGCAACTTTAGCAAACTAACCTGCAAATGTGGGTTTATTACACCAAAGTGATCATAAAGCAAAGTGAGATAGTAGAAACAAAATGTGCGTCTCGGGAACTGCAAGTCTGACATTGCGGTCAGGAACACAGGAGCTCCGCAGGGGACTGTACTTTCTCTGGTCCTGTTCAGCCTATATACATCGGACTTCCAATACAACTCGGAGTCCTGCCACGTGCAAAAGTTCGCTGATGACACTGCTATCGTGGGCTGCATCAGGAGTGGACAGGAGGAGGAGTATAGGAACCAAATCAAGGACTTTGTTAAATGGTGCGACTCAAACCACCTACAACTGAACACCAGCAAAACCAAGGAACTGGTGGTGGATTTTAGGAGGCCCAGGCCCCTCATCGACCCCGTGATCATCAGAGGTAACTGTGTGCAGACCTATAAATACCTGGGAGTGCAGCTGGATGATAAATTGGACTGGACTGCCAATACTGATGCTCTGTGTAAGAGAGGACGGAGCCGACTATACTTCCTTAGAAGGCTGGCATCCTTCAACATCTGCAATAAGATGCTGCAGATGTTCTATCAGATGGTTGTGGCGAGCGCCCTCTTCTATAGCGGAGGTGTGCTGGGAAGGCACCATAAAGAAGAGGGATGCCTCACGCCTGGACAAACTGGTGAGGAAGGCAGCCTTTATTGTAGGCATGGAGATGGACAGTTTGACATCCATGGCAGAGCGATGGGCACTGAGCAGGCTTCTGTCAATAATGGAAAATCCACTGCATCCACTGAACAGGATCATCTCCAGACAGAGGTGCAGCTTCAGCAACAGACTGCTGTCACTGTCCTGCTCCACTGACAGACTGAGAAGATCGTTCCTCCCCAACACTATGCGACTCTTGAATTCCATCCGGGGGGTAAACGTTAATATTATGCAAAATTATTGTCTGTTTATTATACCTTCATTGTTATAATTTAATATTGTTCTTTATCAGTATGCTGCTGCTGGAGTATGTGAATTTCCCCCTGGGATTAATAAAGTATCTATCTATCTATCTAACTAAAAGGAAGACTAGCAACATCAGCTGAGCTTCAAGCAAACCATAGTGGCTGATGACATGACAAAGAACACCATAATAGGAAGAAGAAAAAGAGGAGCAGTGTCATCTGTTGAGCATCAAGTGCTGGATACAAAATGTAAGAATGACAAAGACAGAGAAAAGCATTCAATCTGAGGTCTGCTTGTAACTAGAACCTTGACCTCGGTCTTGATCAAAAGCTTATGTCCTGATACCTCCTGGAAAGTCAAAAAAATTGAGGTAGTCACAACCTCAGCCAGCTAACTTGTGCTCGTGGGTTTATTAGAGCAAAGTGTACAGCAAGGAAAGAGACATGATGGAAAGAAAAAGAAAATCAGTGACATCTGCTATTTGCGTCAAGCAAATAATGGAGGGTGATGATGTGCAAGGAACATCGTAATAGGAAGAAGAAGGGCAGCCCCATCTGCTGAGTATCAAGTACAGGATACAGATTTCAAGAATGACAAAAATGGAAAAGTGAATGGCAAACAAAGTAACATGGTGAAAAACAAAAAAGAAGACCAGCAGCATCTGCTGAGCATCAAGCAAATCATGGAGGCTGATGACAGAACTAAGAACACCATAACAGGAAGAATAAAAAGAAGAAGAGGAGGAGCACCATCTACTGAGCATCAAGTGCAGGATACAGAATGCAAGGGCAACAAAGACAGAGAAAAGCAAATAACCTGAGGTCTGCGTGTAACTACAAAGGCTAGAACCTTGGTCTTGATTGAAAGCTCATGTCCTGCTCCTTTCTAGAAAGTCAAAAAAATTGAGGTAGTCACAACCTCGGCAAGCTAACCTGTGCTTGTGGGTTTATTAGAGCAAAGTGTATAGCAAACAAAGAGACACGACAGACAGAAAAAGAAAACTGGTGACATCTGCTAAGCGTCAAGCAAATAATGGAGGGTGATGACGTGCAAAGAACGTCATAATAGGAAGAAGAAGGGCAGCCCCATCTGCTGAGTATCAAGTACGGATACAGAATTCAAGACGGAGAAATGTATGCAACCAGAGGTCTGCGTTTTTCACTAGTTATATTTAAAAATGTAATACACAATGACCAGAGTTTATAAATTTGAACAGACCAGCACATTGTGGATAGACTCCTACACTCACAGTCAGTAATCACTTTAGAATCATCAGTTAACCGAACACACATATCCATCCACACATCAGCACAGTAAAGCTAAACAGAGCTAACCTAAATGGCTTAGCTCCTTTACTAGTCCAGCTTGCATTCTCCACATTTCTCTGGGCTCTTCCAGGCATTTTCAACTCTGTCACTATGTAATAAAAAGCGAGCACGACTCTGGCAGAATCCTTTGGTCGCGGTAGAGGAATGATACAACTGCCAAAGCAAAAGACGAATAAAAAAAGTCCTTCTTCAAAAGATATAAACAAATGGGTAACATCCGCCTGAGGAATCGCAGGCTCATCTTCTGCTCCACATGTGTTTGTCAGAATTTCCCAAGGTGTTTGATGTGGCGAGGGCCACCCCTTGTTATATTTTCTGCTTCCTTCTTATGTTAGACCATGACAATTACTAACAGAAATTAGGGATGGAGCTGCGAGAGGAGTAAGAAACAATGAAGTACTACAACTCATTGTTCAATGAAGACATTTAATGAGGTGATAGTCAGATTCGACAAGTCGTTAATGTCGCCCATGAGCTGATGCATATTTTTGGGCTTGTTTGAGTGGAGATTTCTTTTGTTTCCTTTTTTACCTTGTATTTTATTTGATGTGCGATTAAACTGGTGCTTTCCGTCTTTTTTTTAAACTTCTTCATGTGATTTTATTTTTCATACCTCAACTCTCGCCATGCCTGCACTTCTTTTAATTTTTGGAAGAAGCCAATGCTACGACTAAAGAAGGGTTTCTATTTCTCTTTACAGTTAATTCAGCTCTTTTGGATGCCTGGTTCTAAATATTAAAATTTTAAATGTAAAAGTATTTTGACTTACAGATGCAGTCCAACAGCAGCTTAGTTGATAAAGCAGCTTGACAGTCTGAATCCCAGTTAGGTCACCACTGGCACAGAGTGTCAGCATTCTCCTCCTGTTATCGTCACGTGTACAGAGTGTACTGCCACAGACAGAGAAAGCAGCGGTTCATTTTATTAGGGATGTCACAAGAACTGATACTTTGGTACCAACAGTGTTAGCTTTTTTACCACATCCACATGAAACCCTGTACTGTTGTAGTGGGGCTACAAAATACGTAGGTATTACTATCGTCCCGTTTACTATCGTGTGTGTGTGTAAGTAAATATTGTCCCCGGAAAACAAACGTGAAAGGATGATGCAGGGTGACAATGACCCCGAGACTGGAATTTCCCATTGCCACTAAATACATTCAGGATACTTGTTATTTTAACAGAAGAAGGAGATCAAAAAGAAAGGAGAGATGGAGAGGAGAAAGGAGTCATTTTCACATTCATCCTCCAAATCATCATCAGCAACCATTGCGCAATTTTACTGTTTGCTTTTTCATTTTCCGGAACTGAATTGCGACAGACAGTGAGAAGGAACCCCAGGGTTCGAATTTCATTCAGCCATTGCCGAGGACTCACACGGTGAGATTGTTTTGTGTTTTTTTCTGGAATGTGCAAAATATAATTTTGGACAATATTCCTTTAATTTGGGACTTTAATAGATCTGGACTCATATATCACATCCATTCCAATTGCCGTTTGTTTTGATCTGCGTTTGTGTTCCGTGTGTATTCATTTATTGTTTAGGGGCAAGGGAGGGCTTTGTATTTTCTTTAATTACTGTATATTCGTGTGCTTGGGGTAAATAGGTTATACAGTATTTATAATTTTTCACCGGTGTCTTTGGGATAGGGGGAACTGTGTACATATATGTAATACTGAGTATTTGTCTGGCTTTATATATATTGTCACATATGTGTGCATGGGAGGCAGCCAAAGTGCTTGAGTAAGGGCAGTTCCGAGTCATACCAGGATGTGGCAGAGCGCACTGACACTTTCTCTCACTTTCCTGCAGACCATTCACGGGAGATTCCACCTGGCCCTCTTGACATCACTTCTGGGACCGAGCCTATGGATGGAGTCCTTGTCAGCTCCCGCCCCTGTGATGTCACGTCCACGCTCGAACATATGGCTGAAGACCTTCCTGAGCCCGATCCCTTTGACCTCACTACCTGTCTTCCCCTTTAAAAGCCTCCATTTTTCCCTATTCCCTCAGTTCTGTTTTGGACTGTTTTGTGCACATCAGTGCTGTATACACTTTGTGACTTGTATCTAGGAAACCAAATATATGGGTGGCTGCCCCAAAACTTTCTATGACTATATAAACATATATATATTCATTCACTTACAATATATTTGCACTTGATCTTACATCTCTGATTTGCATTGCTTGTTATTTCGTTGTTTGGGGAAAAAGGACTGTTAGTAAGGAGTATGGCTTGTTATTGTCTGGAGAATCCTCTGGTTAGCCAAGTCAATAGTCTTGGTTGTGTAGTTGCCGGTCTGGGTAAAGGGGTCAGCCGTTACACTGTAATACTGTAATCCATATCAGGTACTCTATAATGACACCATCTTTATAAATCCTGAAAATCCCCCCAAGATTATACAACTTTCCCAATTAGCTGTTACACTGGATCTATCTATCTGAAGTCAATCACACAGTAAAGCTCAAGCCCTGCTTCTATTTTCATTTTTATAAATGCAAATACTAGTTAACTTAAGTGATAGCTGGGTAACAACTTGATGGATATACCAATATTTTAAAGCTGCTGTTACAGTTAATATTTATATATATTATATTCTATTACAGAAAAAGACACAATATTGTTTGCTTGAATATAAAAGATCCAGATCCATGACTCAATTCATGAGAAAAGCAGTCAAGTGAACAACGCAATTCAAAGTTTGATGATTCACAATTGCTAAATCCCAAAGATGAAATGCACAAAGCAGCTTTGGTGACGTTTTATGTCCACTTCAAACACATTTGATTTAACGGCAAAACACGAACACTGATACAACAACGGCACAAAACATCCCTGCTAAACTGCTCTCATTCATCACACCCCACAAGGTACCATATAATACACAGACATAATCCTGCTCTTGTTTTGTAAAATAAACACTGAAAAGATTGCGAGCTTTGAAACTTTTTCTGGAAGGACATTCAGACAGTCGACTGACTCAAAGCTACAATGAGGTCCACATCGCCTCTCCTGAATCTCAGCTTTGACAATTGGCCACAGTCACCTTTCCAATATCTTGCATTTGTCAAGGATGCCAAGAAATGTAATGCTTTGAAAATTGAGCCATCTAAAGTTGTGCCCATACGTTTACATACCCTGGCAGAATTTGTGAAATATTGTCCATTGTTTGGAAAATTTAAGTAATCATGCCGAAAACTTTCCTTCTAATTAGGGAGGCAAATTATTATCACATAATTGTTTGTGCACTTTTTAAATTATAATGATAACTGAAATCACCCAAATGGGCCTGATCAAAAGTTTACATTCTCTTGAATGTTGGGGCTTATAATACACACACAAGTTGACATACTGTACACAGGTCTAAATTAAGAGTAATTAAGGGAGAGTGTCCACTCTGTAACTTCATTGATTGTACTCAGTGTCGGTGTATAAATAGTCAATTTAAATTCATGTAGAGCTGCGCTGACTTTGCTGGATACTGAGCCATGGGGAAAGCAAAAGGACCTGCGAGAAAACGTTGTTGATTTGTATAAATCAGGAAAAGGATATAGAAAGCTATCTGGAGATGTGAAAATGCTTGTCTGTGTTCAAAGTCTGATTAAAAACAAGTGGAAAGTTTGGGGTTCTGTTGATACCAAGCCACAGTCAGGAAGACTATCGTGATTTCAGCCACAACTGCCAGGATCATTTGTCGAGATGCCAAGAAAAACCCACAAGCCACTTCAGCTGAGATACGGGCTTCTCTGTAAACAAGTGGTGTTGCTGTTTCAAGATGAACAATAAAGAAGTACTTGAACATAAATGGGCTGCATGGTTGAGTTGCAAGAAAAAAGCCTTTACAAAACAGCCTGCTTACAATATGCCAAACAGTATCTAGACAAGCCTCAAAACTTCTAGAACAAAGTCTTCTGGAGTGATGAGGCCAAAATTGAACTTTATTGTCACAACCATAAATGCTGTGTTTGGAGAGAACACAACGAGACATTGACAAAAAGTACACCACACCTACACGGAAGAATGGAGGTGGATCTCTGATGTTCTGGGGCTGTGTGAGATACAGCAGCAAGATGAAGGCAGCATGTTACCAGGAAATGCTGGAGGACAACTTGCATTTATCAGCTCAGAAGCTGCATATGGAATGCAGTTGGATGTTCCGACATGACAATGATCCAAAACACAAGGGCAAGTCAACCCTTGATTGTCTACAGCAGAAAAAAGTGAATGTGCTAGGGTGGCCATCACAGTCTCTCTCCTGACCTCAATATCATTGAGCCACTCTGGGGGGAGGAATACACAATATTAAGAAATAAGGGTATACAAACTTTTGAACAGGGATCATCTCAGTATTTTCCTTATTACTACTAGGGGGCTCTGCCCCCTGCTCACTTTGCTCGTCCACACCCGTGTTTGGTTTACCGGATATACAATACAATACAATTTATTTGTTGTATAGCCCAAAATCAAACAAAAAGTGCTGCAATGGGCTTTAACAGACGCTGTCCCCTGACAGCCCCCCTGCCTTGACCCTCTAAGAAGACCAGAAAAAACTCCCAAAGAAAAACCCTTGTAGGGAAAAAATGGAAGAAATCTTTGGAAAGGCAGTTCAAAGAGAGACCCCTGTCCAGGTAGGTTGGGCGTGCAGTTGGTGTCAAAAAGAAGGAGGTCAACACACTACAGTACAATACACAGAACAGAACAAATCTTCAATACAGTATAAAAATAAAAATTCTAGAAGTACAGTGTAGAATTTCACATTAGATGATATCACATAATATGATTTGGATTTGTTTTAAGTCCTGGAGACCTCATTCATCAAGCTGCCTCCCCCATTTTGCCATTCCACATCTGAAATAGCGCTGATCCGATGAAAGGACCCCTCTTTCCCACGATTCTTGCAATCCTCCATTAGGGATGACTTTACCTTAGGCAGATAATATACAATTTAAAGAGATTTATTTTCTTGGGAACTGTTACATATGCATTATTTTCACTTTTACTTTAAAAACTTTTGTAAAAACAATACTTGTCCTTTATTTCCGGCCCCATGCGTGGTTACATCTCTTTCTTGCCAGACGTATAAGGGTGCTCGTGTTGTGTTTGGGGAGTTTTGCGTAACGCACGCTAAGGATATCCCTTTGGATCATTTGTTGTCTTTTTTCTGCTTGCGAGCTGCCTCTTCTGCTTGTCGCATGTCGTTGTTTTAAGAGCTGGGAGCACATGATGCTTGTCTGCCAAAACCAATCCAACAACTACTAGGTTAGATGTCTGTGGACTTGTTTTAAATGATGTCTCGCGTGACATTGTAAAAACAAGACTTGTCCTTTATTTCCGGCCCCGGGTGTGGTTAAATTCTTTCTTGCAGGATGTATAACGCTGCTCGCATTGGGGGGTATCGGGGGCTGCTATCGCACTGCCCTTCGATCTTTTTAAAGCCTGTACAGCCGCTGTCCTTTGTGCTACTTTGCATCTCTGCTGCTCACGTTGTGATCGCTTCTCCGTGATCATAAATATACACCTGACTGAATTGTGTTTTCTTTAAAATTAAACTTGTCGTTGCTTTAACTGTTGCAGGTCCACAGATTCTCATAGCGTTTGTTCCATTATTGTGTAAATCTATGTTTTGTGCATTGAATCTTGCAAATGCGAAAATACTTTTTCTACTCTTTTCCTTGTATTTCTGACCTTGCTTTGTCCGACTATTTTTTCAATTACACCTGGTCCTGATGATTTCCTTTTTTTTGCTCTAATGAGATCTTTTTTTCGTCGATGTTTCATTTATAATGTATTGTTCTTTATACGCTTTATATGCACTGAGACACCTGTATCTGTGTGTGCTACTTCCCTTTACACTACTGATTTCTTTTATTCCCATTCTCTTTCATCTCACAGTTCTTTTATTTGTCTTTCGTGATCTTAATGTGAAGATCATGTATCATCTCCTAGTCATTCATTCCACAGGATTTTTTTTTTATAATAGAGAGATGTTTTGTTTAAGGGTTGTGCTATTCTGTGATGCCTTATAGTTTTATTTGGATTCCATTATAAGTAAACGAAATGTCTTTTGTCTGGTCAGTCAACGTTTCTTTTAAGTATGATACATATCCTACTAATTCTTCCAGGGTATGTAAACTTATGGGCACAACTGTATTTACTAAAACGGCAGGAGGTGTAATTTCAATGCTGAGTTTGACTACATACTCTCAATCAGAGTTCAAGAAACTGCGTTATTTGAAGGTCTTATTATCTCAACTCACGCAGAAAATGATCAAAATTTGAATTGCATTATTATTCTTAATTAATAACATAAAAATATGATAGGATTCTTTTGACATCTGCACTCCATCTTCCTGTGACTATGAAAATTACAGTGTACAAATAACTTGACCGTGAAGCAAGTTCAGAGCAAGGACAGATTTACTGGGGGCTTTGCATTGTCATGGGGGGACAAAGAAAAATTCTAAAACAAATAAATCCAACTTTTTTTCAATTCAGAAACAAATATGTCTGAGAACAACAGATTACAGAAAACAGAACTTCATCCAGCAAAACACAATTTACTACACAGTAATAATCCAGACGTAGGCTGTATTGATCAAAAAGTTGTCATTGGTAGATTTTTTACTCTTCATTTGTTTTTCCAATATTTTTTGTGGTTCATTTCTTATTTTATTTCCTCTAATGAATAAGATCCAATTGGCACAAACAGAACCAAATATTTTCCTGTGTTGCATTTTGAGTGCCTTCTCTGGCCGTATTTTTGACGTTGACAGATGAAACTCGACCACTGGTTTTGTGATAATGAGATTATTGCAACGAGAAACTCTCAGGCTAGTACCTACTGTTTTTGGACCTATCTAATTCCACTCACCTTCCATTCTAATTTCATTCACCTTTGACTCAACAATAGCCAGGCATGTCAAGAAAGACGACCTAACAGTACACAGAACCTTGTACACTCATGAGCAAATATACAGCTGACCAAGTTAAGGAAATTCGTACTTACGGCTGTGTGCCATAGAAAAACAATACGGTAATAACATTCAAGAGGTTTCCAAAACTAACTGGTGTAATATAGTACACCTTTCATTCTTATCATTAACATTTCACAGGGTCTCATATGTTGTCTGACCTCTTTGAGGGCCCTTTAAGGTTTGTTTTGATCGCCGCTGCTCCAGGTGGCTATTGCATTCAGCCTGCACCATTTTCCCTTACACCACGAGCAGCAGATTCAAACTGCCCCTTTGGTAAAACAAGCACAATTGAGTGTCACCCTTGGTGAAATATGCTCACTTAGAAATTGGGGAACATATCTGACAGTGCTGAAGATCATTTAGGCGACCCCCCCCCATGACCCATGAACCAAGAATGGCAACCCACTACACATCTGCTGAAACCAGGGTCGTGACCAAGTAGGGGAGAAACACTGGCTTAGGAGACCTACTCGCCAAAACCAACAAAGACAACCATCAACTCACCGGTGGCAAGACAGTGGTTGAGAAACACTGCCTTACATGGACCCAACGTGCAGACACTGAGTCTTGAGGATCAGTTTGTGCTACTCCTCACTAGCAGTTAAGTATGCCTGTTGGTAACCAACACCAGACCAACAGAGCTCCAAAACTTTGTGACTGACATATGGCCAAAATGATGATCCCAAATGGAGCCATAAATCGGCACATGAGTGTACATTTATGAAGCAATCTGATTCACTCCCATGGAGCTGTCATTGTTGTCATTTAAGGCCACCATGGTGACCTTAGCTATCGTCTGATAGGGTTTGTCCCTTTGACTCACAAATTCCTTCCACCTCATTTAGCAGCTTGTTATTCAGACGGTCTATAGTGTAGACTCTACACAATAACACTCTTTGGTTCAATTGTACCAATTCACAAAGAAAGATGAGCAGTCCAATGCACTACACTGTAATAGAAATTTACTTCTTTAAAAACTCTACTTTAGGATACCTGTTATGTATTTTTTATTTCTTTCCTGAGGTGTTTTCTGAACCTAGGATTCTGAGTTTGTCATTATTGTGGTATGCTTTGAGAAAATGTTGTTAAAAGGTTGAATTCTTTTACCATCTTTTCCATGATGTCATTGTGTTTATTGCGGGTACCACTATTTTGGTTACCACCACATTGCTAGGTAAACAACCTCGAAGTTAGTATCTGTGACATCATGGGGTCGTTGGTGTGAAGGTCATGATGAACGCTTCATATTTATATTTGAAGAGAGACGAGGTTAGTGAGTTTGTAGTTTGTGTGATTTTTCTTGGTGAACGATTCCAGCGTTGTTGACAACAATTCAGAGTTCTGTGTTTAGTTTTGTAAATTGTGTTACTGCCATCCTGACTATGAATCCCTCGTTTCACGTCTTCTCTTCTGGTCCTGTTCTAAAATTACTGTATTATTGTCTTTCCTGTTCACGTCAGTTCAATACCAATCACTAAAAAGGGGGTTATATGATTAATCCATCCATCCATTTTCCAACCCGCTGAATCCGAACACAGGGTCACGGGGGTCTGCTGGAGCCAATCCCAGCCAACACAGGACACAAGGCAGGAACCAATCCTGGTCAGGGTGCCAATATATGATTAATGCTCTCCCCAAAACATGCCTGCTAGTGTTTCCTCCCTTGTCCCTAAAATATACTAGTTAGTCCTACTGGAGACTTTAAACTGGCCTAGTATGGGTGTATAGATGTGAGTGGGCCCGATATACCATTTAACGTTAATTCTTTCCTTCTGCCCAATGCTCCCATTATACTGGCTACTGTTACCAGTAAAAAAAAGTGCCTTAGGGCAGTAGATAGATGGTCACTAGGGTCTAGAGGACTACAATGGAAATGTATATACTGTATATGTATAAATCAGCAGGCATCTTCCACCCACACGAGAAAGGCTTTCTGACAGCAAACAGCTGCACTGTAATAAAACTTCATGAAATTCCTACATGATTTTATATTCCTACAAATAAAACCTTTTTTTACCCAGATGCATATTTAAGAAATTCTATTTAATTGCATTGCATTCTGTCTTTTTAAGAAACATGTTTGCTCTGTAGACATTAATATTTTCTGGGGCTTCCTTAAGAGTGTCCTAGTATATGAACGACCAATGGGGTTTCATAACTCATTTACTCATTATATAAAAAAAGTGCTCTGTGTGCTAAAGAAGGAGAGCAGTCACAAGGCTATAGGCTATAAACACTATTTTTGTATTAGAATAGGGTGGAGAAGCTCTCTGCCAAGATTATTAATCACATCCACCTCTTCATCCATCCATCCAGTTACTGAAAATCAGAGGTTCTTATGACTTCAGACGAGGGGCTCCATCTCTGTGGCCATCTCATTCAAAGTTCTTCTGACCACACCTATGACTGCCTTACATTGTCAGGATGTTCAATTCAAGCTCTTAGGACACCAGAGTCACCAGAAGGCAAGAACCGTCTGTTTATGGGGTGTCAGAACTTGGCTGGGTACAATTCAATTTAGAGCAGGCAGTTAAAGAAACAATGAGATCAATTTTGAGGTATCATGGCTCACTGAGTAAATGGTTGCAATAAAAACCAGCAGCCAGAGTGGTCAGCCTGGACTAGAATTGGAAACCACTGGGCCATGGCATTAGATGCCAATAAACACCTGCCTGTTCAGTCAATGTGTGACCCCATGTACCAAGATGCCAGCTGTAAAATAGTCAACATCTTCATGCACAGAGAGTTTAAGCAAAACGAGATTAAGAGGTGACATTATTTACAATGATTGAAGGACTTAATATGGTGGATTCCACATATTACTTTAAATTGAGTTCTTCAACAAGAACACATGTGTAGGCACAGAGAGAAGCTTTCTAAGGGTAGATTTTGCACAAACATTAGAATGTTTTTCCTTCTGCAGAGAACTGTAGACATAACAGAATCAGTGTGGGTCAGAATGGCGTCAGGACATAATGTATGTGTGCCAGGGTGTGTGTGTGTGTGTGTGCTGAACGTGAAATGTGCAAGAGAGAACACTGAGAAAACATTGCTCCTGTTGTCTGTAAAATTCTGTATTCAGAGTACAAGTGAAGACATCAGTACACCATCATTTCATTAGCCAAGTGATACTTTAGGGACTTTCAAATCTTGAATTGATGTTAATTTGGATAAATTAGCTGAATAGGATTGGTGATGGGCGGCATGGTGGGTTTGCTTCCCGAGTCCTCCCGGTGTGGAGTTTGCATGTTCTCCCCGTGTCTGCGTGGGTTTCCTCTGGGTGCTCTGGTTTCCTCCCACAGTCCAAAGACATGCAGGTTAGGTGCACTGGCGATCCTAAATAGTGCTTGGTGTGTGGGTATGAGTGTGCCCTGTGGTGGGC